>NW_015374075.1:747326-747636 GCF_001272555.1 Dufourea novaeangliae | reverse complement strand
ACGCGACGCTATTTAATTTATACGATTTTTGAGCAAAAGACAGACGTAGGAAGTAAAATATACAGTAAAGCATCGATTATTGTCCGAAGGCTCTGAACATTAAATATTTCATAAACTGATGACCATAGGCGACTGAAATAAATGTCATTGGCTTCAGAATTCCAAGCTCTATCTACTTTTCTTATCCACGAAATTTATAACTCCAAGATATTGCAAAATTTCGGGACGCTTTTGAGCAACGTGCGGCAAGTTCTTGGTTTAGTAAACAAATTTCACTACCGACGATGCTTGTCATTGGTGACACACGACG
>NW_015374075.1:716711-747273 GCF_001272555.1 Dufourea novaeangliae | reverse complement strand
ATACAGTAAATCGTCGATTATTGTCCGAAGGCTCTGAACATTAAATATTTCATAAACTAATGACCATAGGCGACTGAAATAAATGTCATTGGCTTCAGAATTCTAAGCTTTATCTACTTTTCTTATCCACGAAATTTATAACTCCAAGATATTGCAAAATTTCAAAGATTTTGCAAGTTCTTGGTTTAGTAAACAAATTTCACTACCGACGATGCTTGTTATTGGTGACGCACGACGCTATTTAATTTATACGATTTTTGAGCAAAAGACAGACGTAGGAAGTAAAATATACAGTAAAGCATCGATTATTGTCCGAAGGCTCTGAACATTAAATATTTCATAAACTAATGACCATAGGCGACTGAAATAAATATCATTAGCTTCAGAATTTCAAACTCTATCTAAAAAGTCAGCGTTACACCTGGGGATCTTCCCTTTTCAGTGCTGAAGAGTTTTCGAACACAAATCGAGGATTTACTGTGAATACAAAATTCAAAGACTCTTCTACCTATTCTTCTGATTTCATTGACCCGAGTGTGCCAATACTTTTCTTATCCACGAAATTTGTAACTCCAAGATATTGCAAAATTTCGGGATGCTTTTGAGCAACGTGCGGCAAGTTCGTCGTTATAGCGTTTACAGCCAGGTTCGCGTCGCGTTACGCGGCTCCGTCGTTCCGTCAATATTTGTATTTAATCTTCATCTCCTTCCCTCGGTAATTGCGCTCGCGCACACGCATGGACGACCGTGGAACAACGCACATAAACGACACACGGCTTCGCGGTGCGCTCTTCTCGCGACTTTTACGGTGCACTTTTACGGTGCACTTTTACGATCCACGAATGTATGCTACGTCACTTTGATCATCACAGCCTCGAATGGTTCGACGACAATGCTCGCGAAACGCCAATTCCCCTTTAACGCGCACGGATCCTGGCAGGTTCGTTCCGCGTTTGGCCTCGATTTCCCATGTTTACTCTTTAATTCAATGCCAGATTTTTCGGGGAACGTGGAATTCAAATATTTGCGGAAAATCGAACGAGGTGTCGCTGATTTGTTTTAAACGTTTACTGACAGAATATTGAATCGAAGCAGTGTTCCGCGAACAGGAGAGCCTGCAACTCTGAGATCTCGAAATGAAAGAGGAATGTAAGGATGTATTTGATCAGTACTCAAAGATTTATCGAAGTAATTGGAATTTTGCAATGTTTGATGCTTAAAATACAGGGTGATCCGGAAAAAGGGGTTCATATCTTCTAAAAAATTTTCTGATAAACATCGGTCGAAATATTAATGTTTTTAAAGTTATAAACAATTTTATGTTTCGATTAAAGCGACTGACTTTCTTCTTCGGGAGCTATTGTATAATTTCTAAAACTTGTTCATGACTTTGAAAATATTAATTTCGACCCATTTTTACCAGCACAATGTTTTATCATTTATTGATTACTATCTACCTCAAATGTTATCAACCCTTTCTTTATACCACCCTGTATATCCGTTGCTTTACGAAGTAGAGGGAAGCGTCTCCGATGAGATTATTCGGTTCGAAAGTTTCCCTCAAGATCCCTTCTCTCGAGATAATTTCCCTGTGTGCAGATCGTCTTTGATAATAATTTCTCCTAGAAACTATCTTCCCACGGTCCCAATTTAGTCTCAATTTCTTCTCCTATCGATAGGTACCCTGAATCGATGTCAGTAATATTTTAAAGTGCCTCATAAATACACTTGTATAAGCATGAGAAATCGCGAGCTTCGTGGTGCTCGCAGGGATCCTCATTATTTACGAGGCTATGTTTCGCTAGCATTGACGGTGGTGTCAGTATCAGTCAGGCCAACAGCAAGGTTTCCCTGATGAAGCCGGCAGAAACGGCAGCCGTGGCGTCAGTTTAAAAATAATGAAAGTAGTTTATACCCGGAAGCCCTTCCTGCCGCGAGATAAGGCAACATTCCCTGTGGTTACGTTTAAGAAGGGCTGTACATCGGTTTCCTCGCGGAAAGGGAAGCTTATAATATTTTCTGGTGTCTTTCGAAATTGGCTACCTGTCAATCTTTTCGAAATATTTGTTCAATTAATCTTCTAGGAACAGTTTAATTAAATAAGGTATATTTTTAAATTGGTATCTAAGATAAAATTGAATACGTTTGTTCAATTAATCTGCTAAGCACAGTCTAACTGAACAGTAGGGTGTATTTTTAAATTTGTATCTAAGTTACATTTGAATACATTTGTTCAATTAATCTGCTAGGAACAGTTTAATTGAATAAGGTATATTTTTAAATTTATATCTAAGGTAAAATTGAATACGTTTGTTCAATTAATCTGCTAAGCACAGTCTAACTGAACAGTAGGGTGTGTTTCTAAATTTGTATCTAAGTTATATTTGAATACGTTTGTTCAATTAATCTGCTAGGAACAGTTTAATTGAACAAGGTATATTTTTAAATTTGTATCTAAGGTAGTGGCTTGTGCGATCCTTTCCATTCTTGGCTCCGAGTGGAAATCGTCATCTGGTGTACTCATTCGAAGGCTGATCTTGGAACTTCAGCTGGACTTTGCCCGAGTTGATCCTCTTTAGCTAATTTTCCAGCTAGTAGAGAAATGAAAGACGCGAACAGACATTTCGAGAACGATTATCACGAACTCGGTAGTCGTTCGTAGCGGTGTCTTCTGATATATTCCAGGCCGTGCTAGCCTCTTGCTCCTACGTCGTTCCCAGCCAACGTGACTGTACTGCTTGGGGTTTATTGCGAAACCTTGTTCCATCCCCGTGAACGTGTGCTGTTCCATTGATGAAGAATAACGATATGCACCGGTCTATTCGCGGCGAGTTACGACGTGGTGGGGCGCTGCAGTTCTTACGAGCAATCATTTTGTGATGCACGCTCTGTTTGTCAAGCAAACGACGGGGATCTCGATGACGTTGAACGCGTTTGCATTTCGTCTTTAAAATTGATAGCTGCATATTTATGCGTAACACGGAACATTGTCCTGGGAATACAATGGAGGCGCACGATTCTGCCCTGGGCGGGGTTAATAATAAATAGAGCTAAGGAAATGAGGGGTTTGTTGAGACTAATAAATAATAATTCCCAGAGTATGAGAACCTGAAGCAATAGCTGAGAAGCCACGAACAAGTTGGAGTCCTTCCGAACCAACAGGAGGTTCTTCGTTGAATATGTTTAATAATTGCAGGACAATGCAAGTTGTTTTTGCTTTAAATAATTTCTTGTGTACCACTTAACAACTTGTAATGATTTTCTAAACGTTGGAGCTACATTCCTGATCGTGGTATTTAAATTTCCGTCGCTGTTCATCCGAACCAACACGACAGTACGTTCCTTCTTTCCCTCTACTTTTCCAAGAACGTGGTTTCTGAGATGTTCAGACGATCCCAGCCACTGACTGAATGTTTAAGACAGAAAATATGTCTAAAATACGTCTGTACTCGGTCTTCCAGGACGATCACGTAACGCGTAAAAATTCGCCGCCACAGGTAACCCCAAAGTCGTTACGTCGACAGAAAAAAAAAAAAAAAGAAAAGGCCACTGTAGAAATTTATCACGAGCATTTCAAAGCGTTATTTTTCCCTTCCGCCTCCTTCGCCGTCTCCGTTCTGTCTTCAGACAACGTTCCCAGACGCCCAGGATTCCCGACACCGTCTCCTCTATTTTTAACTTCCGTCAGAGGCCTCGCGTCTTCCGCGAGATCTCCTCCGGCGACGTACAATTGCACGCGGGCGACCACGATGCCGTTTATTACGTACGACATATTTCACGGCACATTAACATATTATGCCCTCGGCGACCGGTGTGTACCGAGAGGGTGCAGGGGGACAAAAAGCGTGTTTGCTCGTCAGCTTTATCAGACGTTAAGCTCATCCCTCTTTGTGTGTCAACTTAATGCCACTTCAGCCACGGGGAAACCCCTCCGCGCGGCCAATCCCGTCACTCGACTCTTCCTTTCTCTCCTCACCTATCTCCAGCCTTCTTCTTGTCTCCAGTTTTCTTCTCTTCAGAACCTGCTCTATCGTGCAGCCTTCTTTTCCCTCGGCTTCCATAACGCATCGTCTCAGCTGCCTCGAGTTTCCACGCAATTCTTGCCTCTATTCTTCACCCTCTTGTCTGCCATTTTGGTACCAAGGTGGTGGCCATTGTTGAAAGATGATCGGAATAAATGAAGGTCTTTAAACTGAACTGTGTTGCAGGAAAGAATGTTCGAAGTCCAGGAAACGTTCAAGTGCATAAATGAACATATTCCATTACAGTAAATATGTAATGAGTGTTCTAAGGTTCCTCGGCATTGACAAGGAAAAATTCCCAGGTGTAACGCTGACTTTTTAATGAGGTTTAGAAACTGAAATTTATTTCAGCCGCATATAGCCCTTAATTTGTTAAATATTTAATGTTCAGTGCCGAGGAACTTTCGAACACTCATCGAGAAATTATTGTACCATTTAAGGATTATTATTTTTCTACAATTTTAAGGATTATGTAAATATTTAATAATAGCGGGGCAGGGTTAATTATTGCAACGGCAATGGAAACGACGTGACATGTTCTGGTGAACGCTCGTGTGCTTCCGTCGAACCGCAAACAGCGCGGTTGTCACCTACATTTAGGCTCTCACACGGCTCGAAAACGGTCCTGTTTCATCAGCAGCCTATAGCGCCAATTGCGGCTCGCATTCGTACGCGTGCTTGCCCGTGGAGCAAGCCATCCAAGAGCCGAGCTAATCTTCGAAAGGTAAACCGCGTGCCAGGAATTTCCGCCATCGCCACGCGTTAAAGTGCATAACTCGTAATTCGAGGTCGCACGCGTTCTTGCTCCTTGTACAAGGTAATTGGCACCGTACCCTCGCGTTCGGTGCCAAGCAACTGCACGCCCAGGGAAGGTACTTGCTCAACGGGGAGTCAATAAATTTCACGGTTCCTCGTAAAATTGTGTACTGAATTCGTCCATGTTCACAATTTCTGACTTATTCGAAAATTTTCAACTTTGTCCAGTCAAATCTTTCGGTGTTCTTCAAGTGCCATTTTTACCGACACTGTCTTGCCGATGCATTTAAACAATTCTAAGATATATCGAAATTAAGTATTTCTTTCTTTACTAGATTCCAGGCAAATCTTTCGGTGTTCCTCAAGTGCCATTTTTACCGACACTATCTTGCCGATGCATTTAAAAAATTCTAAGATATATCGAAATTAAGTATTTCTTTCTTTACTAGATTCCAGTCAAATCTTTCGGTGTTCTTCGAGTGCCATTTTTACCGACACTATCTTGTCGTTGCATGTAAAAAATTCTAAGATATATCGAAATCAAGTATTTCTCTCTTTATTAGATCCTAGTAGAGTTAATCAACGGTCGGTTATTTCATTAGATTTCAACCGGAGTTCTTGCTCTCACGGCGACGAAAGATAAGCGATAATTAATCAGAAGGCAAAAAGGACCGAACCGGGGCGTCGAAGAAGTTGCCGGCTCTATTCTTCCGCCACGGATCGGGCGGCTGCCGATAAAAAGTTGGACCGCCGGCGGAACGTGGAAAAAAAGAAGAATCGGGGATCGAGGGTGGTTCTTAGACAGTTCATTACGGGGAACAGAGGGCGTGTATCAATTCCAGCGTCAGACGGTATCCATCGGGATGTAAAAATAATGAGGAAGCCGTTCGAGATGCCGCGGTATCGATGCACCGCACCATTGCTCGAGATAATTTCTTTTCTTGTCACGACACTTCGCGAAAGGTAGGTCGTATCGTGGATGGCATAAACATGGGGACGTTGTAAAATATTGAAACGTCGAGGCAGATTGATAAATTCCTTCCAACTCCATTCAATTCCTTTCATTAACTTCTCCCAATTCCTTTTCTATTGTTAGTAATAAAAAGAATGGGAACTTCATTCTACTATATTAGAGCTACAGTACGAAAAAATATTATTGTATTTGTGTTTGGGAATACACAGAAAAATTAAGTTTAGTTTATCTAACAGCGTGACTCTTGAACAGTTAACGAGACTAAATAATTGTTTGCCAAGTGTATACACGTTCAAGAACAAGTATTATTCAATAAAATAATTATTAAGAAAATTAAATAAACACTTATTAATAAACACCCTGGAATTACCACGTTTATTCAATGACGAAGTATAGTAAATCTTCGATGAGTGTTCGAAGGGTCCTCGGTACAGAATATTAAATATTTCATAAAGTAATGGACATACGCAGTTGAAACATATACCACAGGCTTCAGAATTCCAATCTCTATCACTGTGCCAAACTTCAATAAAAAGTCAGCGTTACACCTGAGGACACTCACCCAAGATTCACTGTACTTTTTTAAATCTCTTATTCGTTACCTTACTCTTTATCCAAACTACAAAATTTCCCCATTTCTGCGTGGCTCTAACACTTTGATCAACTGTAACTAATAAATCTGCTAACTAGTTCACAAAACAATTCAGTTTTCCCCGTCACGAAATACATATATCCGATATTTCACACAAAACGAGGATTCACTAGATCGAGTATACAATTAATAAAAATTCTCCGCCCGTTTTATCGATTTCGCGCGTGGCAGCGTTGCGCCACGCGAACCGTGTTACGTTACAAAAAAAAAAAAATAGTACAAACAGGCGAAAATATGTTGGACACGCGGAAAACAGTTAAGGAAGGGCTCACTCCATTCTGGCGGGCGCGCGAACGAATCCAGTACTCTAATTATGCGCGGCCTTTTGTCCGCCCTCCCATCATCCCCCCTCTCTCGGTTAATTTCAGTTCTCAAAGCTGACGGTGGCCGACTCGCGAAGGAAATTAATTGCCGTGGCGTAAACGCGGCCAGGAGGGGAGGGGGGACAATAACCGCTTTAAAGAGCGCCGGTTTCCACGCGCGGGTACCGGCGAGATCACCGTGGAAAATAGAGATTCGCAGGTGTCAAAGGCCGAATAAAACGTCTGCCGTTTCGCTTTGACCCTCCGCGCAACCCTTCACCCCCTCGTCGCTAGCTACTCGCGGGGCGGATCGATTATTGCTCGTAACGCGTGTGTGTCACATTCTCTGAAAACTCACGCGCCTGATTGACTCGGAATTAAAGTAGGAGGGGAAACAAAACGACGTTACTTTTTGCCTCGAAACAATATCCCCACACCCACGGACTGGTGTAGTCGCTTTTTGTCCTGCAATTATCAAGAGGTCATTGGTACCAGGAAAATTAATGGAAAATTAAATTTATCTACAGGATTATTCAAGAAAAAGGGTCCGAGAATTTTGGTATTTATGATGTACTCGCCTAGTGGAGTAAAAAATAGGAATAACAGAGCAAGAAGTTGGTGTTTTTCTGAACTAACACGACTGGACGTTCTTCGTCGAATATTGTTAACAATTGAAGGAGTTGTTTTCGTATTAAATAATTTCTTGCATGCTAGTTAACAACTTGTAATGATTGTCTAAACGTTAGGGCTACGTTTCAGATTGTAAAAAATGTTTGATCGACTCACGTCCTTTCGATGAAAGGACGTTGATGTGTATACCGAAATATCTAACGTCGCAATGTCTAAATGTCAAGAATTGAGTTGCCTGAAAACTGTCTTATGTTGCTAAGCGAGGGTCCTTATATAGTTTTCCTTATCTTTTGGTTGGAGTGGGGGTATGGGGCCCTCGCCTGGCAGGTAATAATACATACCAGTAATAATTAATGTCAACCAATTCTTCACTTAGGACATCGAACAATCCTAAATACAAAACTCAAGTTTACATCGAAAATATCTATTCCAGGACCAATGTTGATCAGACATTTTTTATTCCATTCGGCGAGTACTATAACCTCCTACAGTCTCAGACCCCTTTTTTTCAACATCCTCTACAAGGAAATTGATTTCTTCATATAGCCTATCATATTCAAAATTAATGTATTACTTGTGTCTCGAGGAATCCTGGTAACCAATCAATCCCGTGACACGCATAGAATTCTTAACGATCACTCGAGGGAACTCGAAAATAAACTCTGTCACAAAAACGAACCACGTCGTCATTCCTCCAAGAATACACTCGATCGTGCAGTATTTAATGGTCCATTCGGAATTCCCAGACTCCCTCCCAAATAAACCTATTCAACGATCATATACGTCGATCATAAAGCTCGAATTCGTCAAGGATCGTGGTTCGAGTATCGTCTGTGCACGGTCATAGTTGCCAGTCCCGAGTCGTTAGATGCTCCCTGGCGTTTCGCGTTCCGTTAAAGGCGGTCCAAGCAGCAGCAGCACGCGACGTCGCATTATCCGACCGTTAAAAAGTTAACTGCATCCTCGACCGGCACGGGGAATGGCTGGAGGATCGGGTGAAATAAGACCAGGCGTAGGAACTCGGACGTCGAGTACGTCGGGGCGGGCACGATCGATCGTCATAAAATGTGGAAACGTCGCGCGTACGTCGGCCCCAGACGCGGAATGTGATTCACGAGGCCGACGGAAGTCCGTAGTTCGTGAAATCGGTGAATACTTTTCCCGATAAACTACTGTTAACGCGATCGGGAAAACTCCAGATTCGATCCTCCACGTCCCCCCTTTTCGACGGGCCGTGCTGAAAACTCGAGCGCGATTTTTCTGTTTGATTAACCCTTTAGTCCGTGATTTCCTCTGTGTGTCATTTTATTACCACATGACGAACGTGGGACAAAGGGATGCCTTCCGTAGCTTTTCTATTCGGATTATGCAGCGGAGGATTTAATGAACGTTGTGGTAGCGTTTGGAAGAAAAATTTACTTCTTTCGGCAGACAAGTTGATTTTGTATTGTTTAAAAAAATATTATAAATTGAAAGTAAAATAAAAGTTGAAGGCGTGATCCCTGGAGAAATTTGTAACGAATTGAATGAGCTGCGTTCGAAAGTGATCGGTCGATTAGTTTTTAAGTTATCCTGCACGCCAGTTTCAATCTTAATTTTTTGGAATTCGACTTTAAAAAATATTCTTAACAAAAATTTCTGGTTTTTCGAACCTGTTATACGTGAATTCCTCGTTATCCTTCCCACTGTTCACCCGTGTCCGATTTTAAGATTTCCCTTCGCGAGTACAGTGGAGTGTCTTGTAGAATTCTTTGGATAATAGAATCACTACTATTAACAGAAGAAACTATTCAAATGGTTTCGTGGAATCTATACTTCCGAAATTCATAACAAAAATATTTTTCATAGAAACACAGAGTTCCCTCTCTATAAACGCGTCGTGCAGGACCGCCAGCGCGCTTATAGAGAGGAACAGTCGCGATTCTGTGATCCTTCCATTAGCTGAGTGTTTTTCTGTTCATTCTCCCTGCCATTCACCCGTTATCATCCGTTTCTTTCGCGACTGGGCGAGATGAAAGCGAAGAATTCCTGGTTCCACGAGCCTTTCAGCGTCGATTCTAATAATCCATCCACCGTTGCTGTTTTATTTTCGCTTTCGACGTTCCCGTTACGAAACGACGCTTTGATTCACGCGCCGGAGGGAAATTTAAAAATCATTGTAACTGGGATGAACGCCGCATTTGCAATAGCATCCACCCTCTATTCGAGCGGTGGGGACGAGAGCATCGTCCGGGCGTTGGGGAAAAGTTAATATTGTGCTTCTCTGGGAGAGCCAAAAAGACGAGGGAGGCCCTGTGACGTTGGATAGAACGAACTGGAACGCGTGGAACTCGCTCAGGGCACATGGCCGAAAATCGTTTTCGCGTTAGAAACAGGAAACCCGGGGAACTTTCGCAAGTTGAGTAGAATCGTCCTTGCTTTTCCAGCGAAATAAATTTATTATAAATTCCACAGGGCCTTGTGGAATTCAAACGCGAGCCCTTAACAAGCGTCGTCAGTTTTTGCGACCTCTTTTTATGATCTTCGACAACTGGCTTACTTAGTGACGCGAGTGGAATCTCTAATTTGTTACAAAAACAAAATTTGAGTGGAGGAAATTAGTCTTGAATTACAGATGATTCGTGTGAATTTTTCATTCACTTTCACAATCTGGTGGACAATTTTGGAACTACTAACCTTTAATTGATAGAAAATGGCACACTGTTTCCGTAACAATAACGAAAAGTAACGTTCAGTTGATTATTAAATGTTTCACGAAGGATGGTTCGTTTTTAAGACAGGGGATAATTAACCCTTGGCTATGGACGATTCGTCTGAATTTTTCTTTCCCTGTCACAACTTGATGGACAATTTTGACAGTCCTAGCCTTTAATTGATAGTAAATGGCACAATGTTTCCATAATGGTAACGAAAAGTAACGTTCAGTTGATTATTGAATGTTTCACGAAGAATGATTCGTTTTTGAGACAGGGGGTGATTAACCCTTGGCTATAGACGATTCGTCTGAATTTTTCTTTCACTGTCACAACTTGATGGACAATTTTGACAGTCCTAGCCTTTAATTGATAGTAAATGGCACACTGTTTCCATAATGGTAATGAAAAGTAACGTTCAGTTGGTTATTGAAAGTGTCCCGAAGAATTATTTATCTCTGACACGATTTGTCTGTAGTTAACGGGGGAAGGGAATTGGTGTGGTTCTGGGTTTGTTTGTGTTTCCATGTGGTTCCTGGTTTTTCGTGGTCACCCTGTATTTTAAGCGGTCCAGGCCTAAACCATAGGGGAGGACTTCGAACTGTTTTAGTCGGTACATTGAAGGTGGCCTTGGCAAGGATTTCAGGCCGCGCAATATAGCCGTTTAGGATAATCCAATATTATCCAACATGATCCAGCGTGACAGGACGCAGCTGGGGCGCGCGCAAAAATCGCGACGCGAACACACACACGGGGACCGGACCTGGAAAAACGTGGGAATGATTTTTTGTTCCGTGGAAATGAAATTTTCGGGGTGCTCGATTCGTGATCCAGACGGAGATTTGGTCGCTCAACGCGTCAGACTTTTGTGAAACTTCCACGATAAACGACGAGGTTCAAATTCGATCTAATATAATGGTTAAAAGTGGTATTTCTATCACCATTATTTATAGATACTACTTACAGACCTAGTTCGATAGCGTATTCTTTTGTTGAATCTCGCCCTTCGCGCCATTACTTCTATTAACACCCTCAATAAATACCTAAATTAATATTCCTTGAATTAAACTTGATCTAAGCAAAAATCTAATTAAAGAAATAAATATTTTCTGGATCACACTTCAGTGGATAACAAGGTGCATTATAAAATATTCTAAGTCCTTTTCCTCGAACCATAGTAAAGTAAAATGACTCCATACTTTTTGCTAATTTTTTAACGTGAGGTCATCATCCGTGGCCTCGAAGAATCTATTTTCGGACGACCACAATATAGTCGGCCATAAATCCCGGTCAATGCCATCGAGATCAGCGTGGACCGATCGACGAGAACCGATGAATAAAAGACCGTATGCAATTGGGGTGCAAATTTTTGTCGCGAAATACGCCCCGTCCGACACCTCTGACGAAACAATCGGGAATGGGGGCACGGTCGGTTTTAAAGCCGGTCCCGGAAAGGGAGGGAGGGCGTTCGATCGATACCGATTCGTCCCACCCTCGGGATCTTCGATGGTAACAGGACCAAATATTTGCGTTACCTAAGCATGTTTCTTTCTGTTCACCGACGTACAATTTCCAACCCTAGGTCGTTCACGTCCGGCGCCCCTGTAGATTTTTCACGTCGTCGAAACCATTTATCCTCGCTGGAGGAGACGGCCCCATCCGGGAAGGACGTACTTAAAAATAAAAAATTGATTCGAAGTCCGGAAGACTATCGAGCAACCGTTAGCTACGTCGTTAACCGTTCCGCCTGTGCTTCCCCAGCTCCCGAGATTACCTCGGTCTAATGCTATCGCCTTCGAGACACCATCCGCTGTTTGTTTCCCTTGCTGTCCGACCAATTGCCGGCTACATCTACTTAAATTCTTCTACAGTCATTTATCACCCGTTCGAAACCTCGTGTCTGATCAATTACGTCTTCTACCACTTACAACGAAGATTGTTCCAAAGTACACGCCCATTTAGGTAATTTTATTATCCTCATAAAGAATAGTTGAGATCGTCAGGACTCTCTCGACTTCGATCACCGTCAAGTCATCAGATATTTATAATCCACTCGAAGCCGCGTGCCTGACCAATCACATTTTCTACCACGTACAAAGAAAATTGTCCTGAATCAAACGCCAAGAGTCAGGTAATTCCATTATTCTTGTAACATTGTGAAGACTTCCTCGACCATGACCAGTGAGTCAATGGTTCAAATCAAAGAAGAATTACAATGTTCCAGCGTTCGTGAAGCAACATCCCGTTAACGTTCACCATCGAGCAGCAGTTCTAGCCACTTCGTCCGAGGAAGCCGCGTTTGAATACTTTCCTCCCCTCCCACGCGTACCGTTGCCGAAACACACGTACGTATTATTCAATTACCTCGAATAAATTTGATACGTTTCCACTCTAATTGTTGGAACCGTGGCCGGGCCAAGTTAAATACTCGGTATTTTGTCGAGTAATCGGTTTACCGGTCAAAGGGGCTAAGTCAACGAGGCGATTTTCCGATAGTTGCATGCACACCCCCTCGAGCCCTTACTCGCTCGCTTAACCACCCTCTTGCACCTCGCCCCACCTGGTCCACCGTGGATTCATAAACTCGTACGAATTTCCCGCGACTCCTACGTGTCGATTAATTAAACTGTCGTCGGTGAAAATTGGTCAGGGAGGGGTTAAGGGATGGGGGAAGTAGGTTGGATTATCGTTCACTTTTTTTCCCACCCCCTCTTCGACGGAGGGTGGCACACCACACCCGTTTCCAAGTAACTTTTGCTGTTTCACCGTGTTGTACACCGTGCTCCGCTTCTAACCTCGGGTAAACAAATAAATATTTGCACTGGGGGTTAATTAAAACACCCCTCGGGTGGCGGCCACGGGCCGGAGTTCCGGCATCGACGAACCGTGAACCAGCCCCTAGGCCACGTTATACTTGGAAAATCTGACTGACGTATCAGCGTTTAAAGGGGAACCGTTGCTTTCAGATACCCTGTCACCCCCCATGAAACTTTCATAATCGAATATTCCGGCGTTTCTCGATGCTCCTACTCCTTGTTCCTCTCCCCTCCGGTTGTCTCGAACGTGACTTTCGTCTTAGGTTTTTTTTTTTGTTCACGGAACTTCTGGCATCTATCGAGGTTCATGGAAAATAGGGGTTGCAATTGTAGGTTCAGTTATTTTTTCCAGTGTTTCTGGAGGGAAATACTTAACAGTTGCTTTAATACAGAAACCACTGTCAGGTTCTGTATAAGCGATGCTATCATCAGAGGTTTCCTTGAAGCGTTACGCACGTGTTCCATTCACCGGACTAATGCCTGACCGCGTTCCCTCAAATACGCCCCTTAATTCCAGCTATATCCCCCGAATGATATATGCTCGATAACGTCTAACTGCGTTCCCCGTCCCATATCGTCTCTGATAATGTCTGTGCTCTGTTTACCTAGCTCGCTGGACACCGTCGTTGAATCGGACGCGAGGAGCGTCGCGCTTGCCACCGAGTTTGGATAACATTCTGTCCTCCGGAGGATCGGGAAGATGAGCAATTTACGACAGTTGTTCGTACGAAGTTATCTGATCGAATTCTGTATTCCCGTACAGAAACATAAATATCATTGTTTCTCCCTGCTATTGGTGCTCACAGAATTTGCATATTTCTGTTTTCTTTCCGAGAAAAGCGACTTTGAAGATTCATTTGAAAATGTGTACAGTAAATGCTCGATGATTGTTCAAAGACTCCTTGGCACTTACAAGGACAGGACACCAGGTGTAATGCTGACTTTTTAATACGGTTTTACACAGTGATAGAGCTTCGAATTCTGAAGCCAATGATACTTGTTTCACCCGCATATGGCTATTAGTTTATGAAATATTTAATGTTCAGTGTCGAGTAGCTTTCGAACTCTCATCGCGAATTTACTGTATTGACCGTGATAGTAAATAGAAACAGTTTGCAATGAGCAGACACGTTATACAAGTCTTATTAAATTGCACACGTAGCCAAGAAAACTTCAAAATCTATGTTCTCGAAAACGAGGTCTCAAAAAAAAAAAATTGTATTCTATATTCTCGACTTATATTTTTACGTAGAATCACCCCCTTGTATTTCCACTAGAAAAGAAGTGTACTTTATTCATCTGTTCGTTGGATGCGTTTGAGATAGGCGTTTAGTACTTTTCACCCCCTACCACCCCTTTTGAACTTGCCTGACGGTCGCGAGATTGTAGTTTCGCGGTATACAGTTCTGAATATGCGCGTGGAAGGCTATTCAAGTTATCCACACCTGTCGAGAGCATCACTTAACATACTTCGCCGGTCGTTCTTCCGCGTCGGCGCATCCTCGACCTGGCTCATCCGCGCTTTTCGTCCGTTTACTTTTCATTGTGCCGGGCCCATGTGGGTCACACGCCTCGGCAAGATTCTAATGCGGCCGCGAGAAGCGGAAAACGATCGAGATTCATCTGAAGTTGCGACATGTCCCTACCCCCCCCCCCAGTGGTGGGAATTTACGTCGTTGTTCGTGTCGCATTTATCGAGGAATTACTGTATACGTGTCAATCATATTTGGGTGACCTGGCAGTCAAAGTGTTAATAAATTCTCATTTGCAATAAAAACTTCCCATTATGCTTAACAAATGCAATTTCCGATTTTTCATAGTTTCTCGTATAAAATAAAAAAGAAAACGTAAATGAAGCTTACTTTGAGTTGAGCTATAACATTTTGAACTTCGTGCGACCGTATTACCACAGAAGCTACGCTCTGAATTCTATTTGTGGGCATTCATCGAGGAATTACTGTATACGTGTGAACCACATTTGGTCCCAGTGGTGGGAATTTACGTCGTTGTTCGTGTCGCATTTATCGAGGAATTACTGTATACGTGTGAACCACATTTGGGTGACCTGGCAGTCAAAGTGTTAATAAATTCTCATTTGCAATCAAAATTTCCCATTATACTTAACAAATGCAATTTCCGATTTTTCATAGCTTCTCGTATAAAATAAAAAAAAAAAATGTACATGAAGCTTCCTTTGAGTTGAGTTATAACATTTTGAACTTCGTGCGACCGTGTTACCACAGAAGCACCGCTCTGAATTCTATTTGTGGGCATTCATCGAGGAATTACTGTATACGTGTGAACCACATTTGTGTGACCTTGCAGTCAAAGTGTTAATAAATTCTCATTTGCAATAAAAACTTCCCATTATGCTTAACAAAAGGGTTACATAAAGAAGCAGACCTGGAACTTTCCATTAACCCTCGAACCTGCAATTTCCGATTTTCCATAGTTTCTCGTATAAAATAAAAAAAAAGAAACTGTAAATGAAGCTTACTTTGAGTTGAGCTGTAACACTTTTGAACTTCGTGCGACCGTGTTACCACAGAAGCACCGCTCTGAATTCGATTTGTGGGTGACCGAATGAAAATGTTAATTGAAACAGAAATCAGTGTGCATGTATGCGCGTGTTGGTGGCCGTTGAGCGCGCAAGAGCGTTCTCCACGTTGCGTCGTCGCGTCCAGGGCTGATATACGCGGCCAGCTCTGGATTTATGAGGCTCTCCGACCGGTCGCGATACCGCCAGCAATTTCGCGGGGCCATTTTTAACAATCAAACAACCGATCCTCGTGGAGAAACGCGGATAATTCGGGGCGATGCGTACCGAAAGGGGTGAAGAGGTGACGATCGAAAACGCTGCTGGCTCGGTATCGGCGATCGCACCGGGCGAAAACATCGTTTCGAATATTTTATACGAAATCAGCAACCCGATATGTCCCCCCACTCGCCCCGTACACGACACGATTTCGACTGATGCACCACTTATCAGCGAGCGGACACGCGCGGCCCGTAACAAACGTGCAGAGCGTATAATCCGTAGGGGAAGGGGGCGTGTAACAGGATGCTTCCCGAGCGAACTCAGAGGCTCGAGTGAAATTGTTGCAATTACAGCGCCGTTTTAATAACCGGTGTCCCGCGGAACGGTCTGGAACAACGGGTTATTCGATGTACCTGCCAGCACCCCTCTCGTCAGTTACAACACTGCCTCGCGCTGTGTGGATCCGTTTTTCATTTTACAATTTTTGTGGGGGTTTCAATCGATGGGAATTAAAGGGGCAAGTTTCTATGTTGGTGACGATCGCGGACTCGACATTCACTTGTCAGGCTATGTCTGATTTATGACTTCGTCACACTGGGTTTGGCATTTATCAAACACAAGGTTATGATATTTTTCTGTCGGTTGGTATAGACGGATTAAGATTGCTATGGACGGGAATTATTAATTGAGACATCAAATTTTTCTTGGCCTCTAAATTTCGACCTCTTGCTTTTCTATTTTTTTAAAATGTAAAATGTACAGGGTGTCCCATTTGAAGTTTTGCACAAAATTAATTCCCGAATTATAGCTTGTTTCAAAAGAATATTTCAAGTAAAACTTACTCGGTTTCGGGGTGGGGGGCATTTTATGCTAGTTACAAATCCTTTGTAAATGGACGTGATTCGGAGAGTACAAGGTGATCTTTACGCAGTAACAAGTTCTACACCCCCAAAGTACGATTTCCCGAAAATTATTAATATTAACAGACATCGTTCGTCTGCCCCGAGCCTACAATCTACAGTTCTAGACTGCGGATTTTTATGCAAAATGACATATTATCATCATTATTAGGTTAAGTACCAATGTATTTTTATATCTACCTGAATTCTATTCTTCTAATTGTTATGCCTCATTATACCTCATTTGATAATTATTGTATTAGTGTGCCGTAACGTTTCAAATCAAATATTGTAAAAATGGGTTCTCACCCATATGAATTATATTAAATATTATAAAGTAATTCATAAAGACAACAATAAGGGTAGGAATTCCATGGTTCCCTTAAATATCATATTAGATTAAAACTAACCTGGAAAACATCTTGCATTCCATGAAAGTTTTGCCTTTTACTGTAAATCACAGAGTCCTGTAGGCTAAAAATGCATAAAATCCGCAGTCTATTGATATCATAGGACGTCGTAAATTCGACCGAAAGCGAGCGGAAGCAGCTCTGGTCCCGCATCAGCGGAACACCGCAAGAACGCGCGTACTGTGCGACCTTAATTTCCATTTTAATTAACATTTATTTCGGCCGATTAATTAACGTCGCGAGGCCGGATCGCATGGCTCGCGTGCTCGTCACAAAGGGATTGGGAGAGGGGGAAGTGGATGTTCGCGTGTCTCAAAGCTTTCGTCGATTAATCGCTCCGAACGATCATCCTGAACCCGTGACGATACACTACTCCCGTATAACTGCGACCGCGCTGAAGATCGCGAACGCGCGCGAGAAGAGACAGCAATTTGCATACTATTAATTAGGGGCCAGCACGTCCCATGCAAATTCCCGCGTAGCTCTGCGTATTGTATGTAATTAATGCGGTTTCTCGGCGAAGTACTCGGTGATTAATGCTCGGTTAGTCGAACACGCGTAGGTACACCTAGCCCGCTTCCTTGGGAATATTGTTCCAGCGTCGTTTCTTTGTTGTGGACCGTGAATCACGCGGCTCGGATGACGGGCGGGAAGATGGTACTTTCAAGTCGGAATGATTTGTTCCAGTGGGTAACTATCGTACGTGTTGAGTACGGTTTATTATTCATTGGAGTTAGAATATTGGTTCGAGTGCTGTCAAGGATTACAGTTGATAACTAATTCGCGATTTCTACGAGCAAGAACACTGCCGATTGCTTAAATTGGTTTGGAAGTACCCTCACGAGCAAACTCGGCTTCAGTTAGGGGAAAAAGGAACGTAGGGAAAAGGCCTTCTACCATTTGGTTGCAGATGTTTCTGTAATTTATGCCAAAAATTAACATACATTTTAATATTTATTTCTGTACTTGAAAGTAATTTACCAAACGATAGGAGGCCCTTCTCCTACGTCACTTTTTTCTCCTAGTGGAAGCCGAGTTTGGTCGTTGGTGTACACCAAGCAGTAGAATTTAAGAGCAGTAAGGGGTCAAGCTATTGACGCGTTGCCTGACACAATTTTTTTGTATACAGTATATCCTCGATGAGTGCTCCTCGGCATTGAACATTAAATAACACTCAGTTCTGAGTAGCCTTCGAACACTAATCGATTATTTACTGTACATAGCCTCATCGTTGGAGGTTGACAACATGTTTATAGAGAATGAACTCACATATTCAAAACACCCAAGGACTCACCAGGTATTCCGTAACACTCCACTTCAATTCTCAGTTAAATTATTACAAAATGGATGCCAAAAGGTAATAAGAATTTAGGTATTACGAAACATTCTACTTCAATTCTCAGTCAAATTATTACAAAATGGATGCCAAAAGGTGATAAGAATGTAGGTATTCCGAAACATTCTACTTCAATTCTCAGTCAAATTATTACCAAATGGATGCCAAAAGGTGATAAGAATCTAGGTACTTCGTAACACTCCACTTCAATTCTGAGTCAAATTATTACGAAATGGATGCCAAAAGGTGATAAGAATTTAGGTATTCCGTAACACTCCACTTCAATTCTGAGTCAAATTAATACAAAATGGACGTCAGAAGATAATAAGAATCTAGGTACTCCGTAACACTCTACTTCAATTCTCAGTCAAATTCATACAAAATGGATGCCAAAAGGTGATAAGAATGTAGGTATTCCGAAACATTCTACTTCAATTCTCAGTCAAATTATTACCAAATGGATGCCAAAAGGTGATAAGAATTTAGGTATTCCGTAACACTCCATTTCAATTACCAGTCAAATTATTACAAAATGGATGCCAAAAGGTGACAAGAATCTTCCATTCCACTATCAAAGCTATCCTCTAGAATGTATTCGACCTAAGGAACCACTGTCACGAGATGTCGGGCGTAGATATCGCAGAAGTTACGCCACAAATTAATTCGCGTCTTGTTATTTCAGTTGCGAAACGCGTTGTTTCCCACGGCTGGTGTCTCGAGCGAATCGAGTTCCTCCAGGTAGAGCTTGGAAATCTAAACATCGACTATCTGCGATGTTTCCGACGTTTCCCTCTCGTCCGCGGCTCTCGACGTCCGACATCGCGCCGATGGGGCCGTGTTTCCCTCTACTTGACCGGCCAAGTTCTCATCCTTTCAAGGTGCAAATTGCCGTATTGACGGGCGCAGTAGCTTTCGAATATACTCGCGGCGACAAGGACTGCGCTTGAGATATGAAGTCTCCATTCTTTTCCATTACGGCTTTCGTTCTTGAAACGCATTGTCGCGGTTCCTCTTCTAGATAAACGAGTTTGGGGACAATGGACAGAGCGTTTAAGCTTAACAATACTCGAGGACGTACAGCGGGTTTGATAGTACTGATCTTGGTTGGAGGTAATTCAAATTTTCCCTAACGAAAGAATTGAAGACGAATTTGGTGAACTGAATTCGCGTCTGAATCGAAACTCATGAAGTTTAAGGCAATTCGGGGCACTTCTCCGAGCAGGAAGAAGAATCATTTACTTTCGAATGTATATATATATATATCTTCGGGGGTTCGATCGTAATTCCCGAAAGGGGTGAAAGTTGGCCAGGCGCGATTCCAGTAAGCCAAGTTAAATGACTACGTAGGAAAGAAAGGCACGCGGCCTGCCGCCCTTGCGGGTTAATTAATCGACAAATTACATCGTGCTTCGGCTTTAAAGCGCGATACGCTTGGTCGGTGGCCTCGGAGGGTGGTGGTGCTCTTGAAACTATTTCCAATTTGCGAAGTTGTCGAGCAAAGAAAGCTTCGAACGGTTTGGTCGACTTGTTGATCGCGGTGCTTGGACAATAACACGATGTTTCTTTTAAATATCCGTCAACTTTGTTTAATTTTGATTGTTCTCGAAATCACGATTCATTGATGTTGCTGGAGCAATATTGAAACCAGCAATGGTTCAGACGAGGATAGCGAAAAGTTCGCAGGTTCATTACGATTCAACACCTAATGTTTTCCCAGCGCGTTAAATCCCCCGAACGATCCATAAACTCTTCCACCGCTTCGGTGTTCACTTGCCAGGTTGCTTCATTAACCGGTGACGGATATTGCGTCGAGAGTCGTGTCGGTCCTCTCGCGCTCATCTTTCGACCGATATCGTTGATTTAACAGCTTCTTCTTTGGCTGAAGAAGCTTTAGATCACGGTGCACTTGCTTGACAAATTTTCAACTGCGCAAATAAAGTCACAAACGTTCACTTAACTTTGTATGAGTAGTTACGACGAATGGAACACATACTTGATGAATATAAATAACAGTTTGTTAAAATACAACGTCGAAATGACATGGATCTACACAGGAAGATGTTCACTGTACGATGGTTATATTTCGACTAATGCGCCACAGCTGAATGTGACCGTGGGAAAAATTGCAAGGAAGGGAGAATCTTATCTATTGGTTAAAGCTTGAGAAAATTGTCGATGTTTCCTTTAGGTGGGATTAGTCTATATTGTTTCCTTGTCCTTACGCATTTTATACCTCGGTTCCTGGAATCGGCCTTTGTAAAAAATTAGTAAAAGTGTCCTAATGACCTGGACGCACACGGCCATGTATCTATCCGGAAATCTAGGTACACAGGGGAGTACTGGTGTAAACAAGTGCTGTTACGAATATTTGAATATTTCAAATACACGAATATTCCAAAAGCAGTGGAATTTTAATTGAATATTCTAATCATTCGAATATTCGAAGTGATTGAGTTTTGGATTGTACCGAATAGGAATCGGAACATAATATATTTTTCTCACACGTTGTCCTGAAATTCTTTTCACATTGGCCTTTATAATAATACAATTGTAATATTTCGTAATATTCGAATTATTCGACTACTCTGCTCCCTTCGAATACTTTGTACGATTCGAATTATTCGAAGTATTCGAATCCTTTGAATAATTTATTCGTATTCGAAATTATTCCAATCATTCGTATAGTTCGAATATGCGAATACTTACAGTTCTATCGTAGACCCAAAAGCCTCAAACAAGGATAACCATCCATCGAACCGTAGCGATTCTAACGTCCTAGCCGCGAACGACAAGAGAAAACGAATGCATTGAATCGATTCCACGGAAGGTTCAAAGTGTCTACGATGCGTCTGGCCCCGAAAGCATCTCCATTATTAACTGGTTCTCGCCGGTAGACGGTGATATTGCTATGCAGTGTACACTCGCTTCCATGCGGATGCTGGGAAGTTATGGAATGGCCCAGGCCCTGTAATTTACCTACTAAGTGTTTGCGTACCTGGCCGCCGCGCAGTGTGTAAAGTTAACTAATTAAACACTTAGGCCGAACTTCCGAACAAATTAAACGAATGCCTGGGTCTCCAGCCCGCGTCATTAAACATTCCCACTCCCCGCAACCGAAGTTTTTATTGCCTGGTTTTCCCCTGTTGTGCACCGCGCAGAATTGCGCTGTGCGCCTCGTCGCGAGACGTTCGAGCTGTGGAGCAACGTTTTTTCGGAATTCTTCGCAAGATACTATTAGGAAGTACGCGGATTCCTGCCGGAATACGGCTAGCTTCAACATAGTTGGAAACATTTAAAGTTCATTCCGACTGGTTCCTTAAACTCCCTTTAAGGAACTGTTCGGAATGCCTCCATCTTTTTATGGTGCTGTACGATTATTATGAACTCGACTGAAAAAAAAGTTCACGTACTATTACAGATAGAAATTAAGTAAATTGTGTCGTGCCTTAACAGTTCTATCGAGAAATTTCCACCGACGCCGCTGGTAATCGAGGATGCGAAAGTTTAATTGGGCAATATTCGACGGGGCTGATTCAGCCCTGGTAAGTGCGTCGATACTTGCTGGCGTGTTCTAAGGCAAATATTACGTGACTTCGATACGCGACAGGATAAATTTCCAATAAATTTCCGGGAACGGCACACGGGCGTGACGGTAACGATCGATAAACCGGTTATAATGCTTGAAATTTTAACGGTGATCCCGGCCGTGCCTCTAACATTATTATCTGAGCGTTAGAGGGGACGCACGCGCTAGAGGTGGCCGAGCGCGTAATAGCGAAACGCCGTGCTCGGTTTAGCGGCTGCGAATACCGGCTGTCAATGATCGAGGTGCCTGGGTAAATTTATTTGTAACTTCGGCGCTACTAATTGATACTTCTTTTGGTCGTTTTCTTAAGGAACCGGAAGTCAGGGAAATGATTGAAATATTGTGGTGTACCGTTAAAGAAACACACGTAGTACAGTAAATCCTCGATGAGTGTTCGACGGCTCCTCGGTACTGAACATTAAATATTTCATAAACTAATGGCCATATCGCCATATTGAAAAATATATAGTAAGTCATATTAAAACATACTTCTGTAGAATAAATTACTCTCTTTCGAAAGAACGAAGTAAACTTTGTATGAGTGAAACTTGTACCCTCACGATTCTCAAGCAGTCTATTAGAATGCAATGCTTTCTAGCTCACCCTCTAAGATTTCTGACAGATACTAAAGTTTACCATATACTCAAGAATCGCATACAATTATCATTATTCGATACCGTTACTGCGAGTCCTCGGCGTCGCCGATAGACCCCACCTTCATTTCGGTTGGACGTGGAAAAAGGATCGAAATCTGCTCGTTCATTTCCTCTCCGGGGATCGTCGATTCCCTTCGACCTGTATCGGCAACAACGCCGTTCGCCCGACAAATCGACACACAAGGAATTCCAATTACTCTTTAAACGGAGCTACAGAATCGTTCCATAAAATCCCCAAATTGCTGATTCACGACGTCCCCCCTTTCCACCAAATCCGATACTCGTTTCGATGGCTGCTCGCCGGCCAGGCTTTACGTGCGCCCCGTACAAAGAATGGATCAATAGGTAACACGAATCGCGACCGGAAGAAACGAACTAAGGAATTACGGGCAGCCCTGCGCAGCCGGCGCGTTATGAATGGGCTCGAGTCGCGAGTTGCCGAGAGGGGGAGGCTCTCACCGAGGGGGTGGAAAGAAAGGGAATTCCCTCGATACCCTGGCAAGTGGGAGTAAAAGTACTCGATGCGATCACTGGAAGACTAATTCGCCTGTGAAATTAGATTCTCAAGGCATTGCATGCTATTATTCATCGACCTTTATTCATATATGCGGTTAATAAAGTATTCCTATTATTTTACAATACACTGCGTGGCATAACTATGTTCGTCTGTAATTTAAAATATTTATGTTACGTTATTTTTTCGGTGTTCCACATTTCTGCTCTACATTTTTGTTGGCAAACGTCGCACGAGCACACGTATATATACAGGGTGAAACGGTCGTAGGCTCGATCATGCGGTTGGCTAAGATTAAAACTTTCACGACATCCAACCCTCCACGGTCGGCAGTCGTTAAAACTTCCCCTAAGAAACCTAACGCGTCTTAACGCATATAAATGGTTTCTAACGTCCTTTCCCGGGAGATCGCTTAATTCCTCGCGGAGTTAACACGGCCATGGCGCGCTTTAACTGTCCCCCAGTGATGTATCGTCTATCGAGACCATGAAATATTAGGCGTACCAAAAAACAATCATACATTTGTGTATTATTTCTTTTCAACGCTCGTCGCCATTCGAAAGAAGAGTACTGAAAGGTGTATCGAATCGATTATCTAATTATTAATAAGTTATTTGCTGGCTCACTTTGTAGTAAAAATGGCAAAGTTAAAGTACAGTTATAGAGATTTCTATGTATATATTTAGATTGTACAATAGTCTAGTCAAGTATTCGTTGAGATAGAATCTTTTTTTCAATAAAATTGCATTTGGTATATCGAGTGAAGGTGCATTTATGTCTAGTATGCTACAGGTTTTAATTACGTGTTCCCGTTATGTTTGCAACAGTAATCCCTATTCTATTATTATCGTCTATTCTCGCCCACGTGACCCAGTAAACAGCTCAGGCCTCGACACGATATAACGTCGCGAGCTGACAATAGTTCTCGAACAACTTAAAACTCCAATTAACGCTAGCTTGGGTCTTCGATGCTGTCGGAGCTAACTCCTCGCGAGATCTCCGACCGAAAAGTAATTTAATAATTGCTGTGTAACAGCCGTAGAAGTATCGGGATATTGAGAACACCATTAGACCCGACAGAACTGGTGCTTTCTAGAAAAATCTTAATTATAGGTTCTTATCTTCGATACGAAACTATCATTGTTGCGTTCTAGAGTGAAACGATGAAGTAACGACTGTATCGCTTGTACCTTGGATCGTTTCGATCCTTCCTTATTTTTAAGGGTACTTTCAGACCATTTGAAAGTGAACAAGTTTTTACTGAATGAAATCAATAAAAACTCTACATTTTTAGGAAGTCTAAAAATCTGTTATACATTGGCGTAACTATAGATTTTTAAATAAATACGAACCAAGTATGCCATGTCTGATACAGTGTTCAGAAATAATGTTACTTCAGAAAAAGAGAGATTATATTCCCTAAATAGGAGTGGTTCGTTTTTATTTTCACCACAATATATAAGGGTTAAAAACTTTAGGGTGGATTTATTGTTACATCACGCAGTGTAGTGTTAATTATTCCGCGTGTCTGACCACGGACGACCTCCTTCCCTTAAATCCGTCCCCGAATATTTCTTCCTCTTCCGTGCTCATTAACTTTAATCATACATCGCCACACCCTCTGACGTACGATCCTCTAATTTGTGTTTAAAATAATTTTTCGTCGTCCGCCGACACGGAACACGTCGACCGTCAAAGGGAATATTTTTGGTGGCTCGTTCTCCACCCGGAGAAAGCTTGAAAGAATTTCGAATTCGTATCCACGCGAGCGAATGAAATTTATTTAAAATTCACCGTCAACCATGAAATCGTTTCAAAGGCCTCGAACCCTCTTATTTCGAGCTCCTTGAAGAAATCCCCACAGGGAAAAAATGTTCCTCTGTGTATCGAGTACACGACGATGCTCTCTTTGAAATAATCACTCCGAGTTGTAACTACGGCTTTGCGCCCACCCTTCATCGCCCGGAGGAGAAGTTCGTCGCATCGACCGATCCAGCCTCCGTTGCATAAATTCCTCCTTGTATCTGCCCGGAGAATATTTCATGCTGCTTACGAGCGTAATTCACCGGGCGTATGCCGTTCGAGATTTTTTGCCGCGTGCCGAGAAGTAAAAAATGGGATTGTCCGATCGCTAGCTGCAGCATCCGTACGGAGAAGCAAGTGGATAGAGTGAACCGGGAGTCTCGCAGCAAAACTTGCCTTTGTAATCGATAATCGTCGAGTGAACTTCGTGGAAAGTCCACTCGTTGTTCTTGTAACGCTAACAAATACTGTTCCAGATCTGTGTAATTGTACAGGATCTTCACTGTGTCTGACTATAGACGTGCCTTTTTCGCTTACATTCTGCTTGAAACTTGTAATACAGTGACCCAAAAATTTATTCACGCAAAGTTGTCACAATTAGTTCGCCAGATTACGTAGCAAGTGAAGAATCTTGTTCAAAATTAAGAAAAATTTATCATGAAAGCATGATAGAAGTATTGTAACAATCTCGAGGACATAGAAATAGAAATTGCATAAAAATTTCTACACTTAAGTACAATTTTGAAAGTGTACGAACCAACTAGTTATTCATTGTATGTTCTTCTTCATTGAGACACTTTAAATTTTGCACACGCGACGTTACATTTATGGATAAACATAACTGTCCGACCATGGACAGTCTTGTTATCCTTAAATATTTTAGTTATTTCGTATCGCTGATTTTCTTTCCACGGTTCTGTATATTGAATACTATTTTATTGTACATCGCTACGATGACGATAATCTACAATATATTTTTCATTTTCGATTAACAATCCGCCGTCACGTCCAAAGACACGTTCGCAAATAGCCCGCCCTATTTGCGCGATACTGGCGAAACGAACTCGCGATGAAATCGAAATAATCTGGTTTATCGGAAAGTCATGGGACGTAGAACGGTATATTCGCATGGGCATTTTAATATCGCGTATATAAAATTTACCCCGGGCTCACCGATGCGGGTGGAATGTATTAATATAAGCCGGATGCAGCAGCGTTTCATTAGCCGTGAAAGGATCATTACGAAACGCGCGCGTACGTTTCATCGGTTATTTTCTGCTCTACTTTTGGATTGTTTAATTTCGAACGTTTGATATAAATTCCAAGCACTGTACCCCACCTTTTAAAAATATTTTCACGTAACGTCGAGCTAATAATCCTTGTTGTTTGATGTCGATTTCTGGAAAATCAAAAAGAAAATTCGTTGGGCGGATCGTAGACGTTCATACGAACCGACCAGCCACTGTTACGGCATCACACGTCGGGGCCCATTAAAGAATGTAGCCTGGGTATCATGAAAATTTCTCTTGCTACGCGGAAAGTCGTTTAAAAACTAATCTCCCCGACCATTAAAAAGTTGTAACGAGTCGTCCAACTTTTCTCCGAGCGCGCGCGCGCGCGCGCGCGTGAACGCCCCCCGAGTGGCCAAAAAATATCTCTCCCCTCCGTCAAACGTACGCGGAAATTTCAACTTTTCATTCCGGACGCCGAGCGGCGAAGATTCACGCTCCTCCCCACCTCTCTCCATTGAGCTTGAAAAACGAACACGACGTGATGTTTACGGCGAAAGTGGTTTTTAATAGACTTTCACGGAGCACGCGGGAGATACTGGAAACCGTTGCTTCGAAAATCCAACCGCTCCGAGAACAGTGGACTGAAAAGTGTTCGTGGAAGATTATTGGAAAATGGATTATTTTTTTGCACATGTTTATAATCTCTTTTTTCCATTAACAGGTTATAATAAAATGTGCAGCCCCTCGATGATCAGCGAGTGGATATACTGGATTCGGTGGAAAGTTGGTCTGACTACAGACGTACCTATTTCACTTGCGGCGTATGTCTGACTAGTGATAGTTCACTTTCACTTGGAAACACCGGTTAATCATACATTTGCACAGTTCGATTGTACATTTGCTTTGTATTTCAGACTACAAACAGTCTACTATCACAGATACTTCTTGTTCACATTGCTCTGGTATTCGATAAAAACAGATACGATCACTTTTCTTATATTTTAAATCGATGATAAGTCAAAATTGCCTACCCTTCAACATCTACTACTGCCTGAAAATGTGAATATATCTATACAACGTTACACGTCTAAATTGTTCCTTCCGTTTCGTCTCAGTGAAATCGTGCTAACAGAATATTCGAACGGCCGAGCGAAATATGGTTGGCCGTATCAAGGAGGCATTGTTGTGTCGCAACAACGCGTAATCTCGATTCTCGGCCGCCATTAAGACGGGAAACGTGGCGGGGTAACGATAAGGAGACGAGTCGATAAAGTAACGGAGACAAAGCTTCGCGTGGAACAAAAGAGTTCCCTGAAGGACAAATAAGTTCGGTTATAAAGCAGCCGCTCGTAATATAAAAGACGACAGTCGAGAAGGGAAACTGGGCGCGCGCGAACGCCGCGAGGTTGGCGGACGAGGACGCGATGGAACGAGAACGTCGAGGTAGCGAAATGTGAAGAGTTAAAAACGGAACAATAGAGAACACCGTTCTGGAATATTACATTTCTTTCCGTTTCCACGGCCGTTTGTCGTATGGCGACTCTGCCCGGTCAACAGTCGCTGAACAAACTCATCTGCCGCAAAATGGGAATAAATGAAGTGGTGGCAGAAGCTCCGAAACTGTACTGGAAACGTGTAAATATTTCACGTTACAGGAGTTTTTAAGAGACGAAGTTTGGGATGGGATTCCCAAGAGAATGTAATTTCGTTTGTTTCTAGCACTCTGTGGATGTTGTACTTGGAACAGGGAAGAGAAAGCACCTTATTCTTTGCAAAAATTTGTCCTCGTGAACGACACTGATGGGGTTTAAAGCTGGTCGATTATTGGAGCTTTTAATTTTGGCTGTTGTAGATATCTGGCTGTATGCATTCTCCTTCCACTTATTGGTTATTAATTTTCTACGTATTTGTTCCTTTGTACTTAAGAAGCAGAGAAGTTCCAGTCAAATAGACTATCTAATTTTAATTCTGCGTATGTCTGGCCACATACTGACCGTTTCCACTGCACACTTTTATACTTCTACGAATTCTCTCGATTGCAAAACAATTCTACAGCTAATAATTACACTGTGTTATACCTTAAAAATAATTCATTCACTTCCAATGTTGCAGATTCCACATGTCTGACCATAAACACACCATTTCTACTTACAAGTTTGAACCTTAGACTTAGACAATTCAACACGTGTCTGATCATAATTCCGAGGTTAAGTAACGACGATTGAACGTAATTAATGGCCCGTTTTACGCTCGATCAGCCCGGTAATCGAACAAATTTGAGGATCTGACGTTGCCATGATGACGAGTGACTCAACGCCCGGGCCGTTAAATCGTAGCCAATCGATCGTCATGAATGTTTTAAACACGAATGACCGATACACGTTTCTCATATTGCTCTTACACGGTGTTGTTTCAATTGCGGATCGATGGCAACGATGACACGGATCCCAAGCGAAGAGACGACGAAATCCGAATAATTGCGCGTGCTACGTCTAACGACAGCAATTGTACCGGTAATACACTGGCTGGCAATCTCGCGGGCAAGCGGTCGCGGGCTTGCCTGCATGATTTATCGGCCGGGAAATTGACAATTAGCCGGGTCGATCGATGGGACCAGAGCTTTTGGCAAGAAGCGTGTGTCGGACGGTGATTGTAATTTAATACGGCGCTGAAACGAACCAGATTGAAACCGACAGCGTAGAAGAGGAAGGACAAATCAGAGTCTACGGTCTGTCCTCTTGTATTTTGAAAATTTTTGTGTAGTCAGGCACTGGCTTATAGAATATGACGTCAAGATGAACACACTTATAGCCTATTCTTCCTCAAATTGGAATACAGTAAATTATGGATGAGTGGTCAAAGTCTTCTCGCCACTCAGTGTTAAGAACTCATCCCCACAATTGGAGGAGAAGCAGTCAAGCGCCCAGTGATTCCCAACATTCATTGATGATTTACTGTACAGTAAAGTCTCGATAACTGCTCGAAGAGATATTTACGTTCAATACTTCTGTTTCATCCCCACAACTAGGGGTTAGTTCATGAACTGACAAAATTCCTGAAGTGCAGAAGTCGTGTCTCTTTGCGATAACTGCATTAAAGCCGTGCCGAGTTCCGAGCGTTAATAGAAGATTTACTGTATGCGTCTTGTATTCACAGAATTAATTAACATCAGGTGATTTTAGGATTATACCTGCGATGTCGTTGATTCTTCAATTACGTTCCACTACTGATACATTCATCACTTTCGTCTATTGTCTGCTATTTCAAGCATAATTCTATTGTCCTACTTAAAATGATTTCATTACCTTCGAAAAGCTTCAAAGTATGACAGTCTTACCTCGTCAGAACCTGCCAGTAACGATTCGATCGCGGACACGGTCGCGGTTCGAAAAGGGAAGTAACAAGGTACCCAGTTTAGATGGCCTAACGAACACATCCTGGCAGAGAAAACTCGCGAAAAAGACGTTCTCCCCCGGGCCAGGGTGAGTGTGTCTTACCGCTGCCGGCGATTGCCGTCGTTATCCTAGCGCGCAAACGTCCCCGGTTTACGGTCTTGCCCCGCGAACAATACCATGCTCGACGCTTAAGTGCCGATGTACATCATGGTATCTCGGCCCCATTAAAACGATCCGCGCGTGTGCTTCGAATGTGCGTTAAATATTCGACGGCAATTACCTTGAATTACTTCTATTCTCTGTGTTTTGCTATCGCGATGTAACAATAATAGTTCGCCCCCTTTAATTGTCTAATAGCCGGTAGAACGTACAATTTATTCGAGGAAAATAACTGAACGGAAATAAAGAAAGTTAAGGGTCTTGAATGAAAGCCACTAGAAAGATCGACTGATTAAATATAAGCCTCAGAAATGATCTGTCATACATACACGCACCCTCGATTTGTTGTTTCACCGCCCTTAAGAACACGACAAACAAGAGACAGGAGAAACTTTTCACTCGAATCCGTTGTAACCGAGAGGTTGTTACATCCGTCAAAGAATCCCAGCGGCTTACGAGCTGATCCCCTCATAAAGTGATTTTCAACTGTCGTGCCAGGGGCGGGAATAAAACACAGGAGTCCCGGACACTATGAATCCTCGTCTATACACGGAACTAGGGTGAATCTCTTCCCGGTGAAAGGGAAGCGTCCATCATCTTCGTTATTACAGAAACGAAGCTAGTAAAACATGGAATTTCGACGATGGTCCTCGGTTCTCGCGGAATTTTATCGTTTCGTCTCTGTGGAGCCCTTACAGCTTACCGTTGGAGATTCGATGAAATTTGCAAAAGTATGCGTCCAGCGGCCGTGGAACGAAAACGAAAAGAACAAGGAGGAAACGAGCGGCGGTAGTAGGTCGAGTACGGTGAAGAGGTCGGACTAGGTTGGCAGGGGGTTTGAGGGGGGGATGAAGTGAAACGGAAGACGGAATCGGGGTTCTCGTGGATGTAGTAAGTGGCGACTCTATTATTTCACTTACATTCCATTACCAAGGGGAGCGCACGAGCTGGGCGAGTGGAGGGGGGGGGG
>NW_015374075.1:340621-714642 GCF_001272555.1 Dufourea novaeangliae | reverse complement strand
CTTTCCCTAGATGGGGAAAATTCGACGTTTCCGTCCGTTTTTCGCCGGAGGCAATCGTGTACGCGCGCGTGACCCCGTGCGTGGCCCCAGAGAAAATTACGCGTTTAATTTCGCAAAGTGGTACAAGCTGCCGCTCGTAAATTACACGAAGGAAAAACAAATGCCGGTCGATGGCCTCGAGACGTCCATAGCCCCTGTTGATGAGGTCACCGCGAAAAACGAAGAGTATTCCAGTGATTCGAACAACGAAAAAGAAACGTAACACGACAAAGACGCGATCCGTTGAATTGTCGTTTAATCGATTCGAGCCGTTTACACGTTCTCCATGAAAAGGCGATTCCTCATCAAAGACAAGCGGCCACAATTTACGAGACAAGCGAAACAAATTTTTCCGCCCCCGAACAATCAGTGGGAGCTAGGTGGGTGTGTCCGAACGGTTGTTTCAGAGCCGCAATTTCCAGCAGGGTGTGTAAAAATTACAATGGCTCAATCACACCCAGGCGAGAGAGAGAGAGAGAGAAAGGGACAGAGTTATCGCGCCGCGCAGGAGAGGAAATTAACCGTGATTTAATACCGAGAATTTTCGGATTTCACGGCAACCCCCGACCGTGTAACTGCCGCCGCTGTCGACCGAGCCAGCGCTTTCCGTATCAAATCCAACGTGTCGTCGGACGATTCGAGTGGAACGACGGCGTAGCCTGATTTTCCTGATGAGTTCAGACGCCGTCGGTGGAATTAATTTCGCTTCATTTGGTCCAGCGCGAGCGCGAAATTCGGCGGGGAACGAGGAGAAAAAAAAAGGGGCGAGTTACGGGAAAGGGATAGGAATGATGGCTTTTTGCGGGTCTACAAATCAGTCATCCTGGATTTTCATTATTCGAATCTGTAGATAGTGTTTTACGTTGTAGTGAAGCGATTTGTCGTTGAAATTTACAGTAATTATAATCGATTATAGGAAATTTTCATTGGTATTTATAATCTCTTACCGTGGAAAGTAGAAATAAATAATTATTGGTGCAAGTAGAATGAGACTGGTTTGATCGGACACGAACAGAATCGTTACACTTTGCAATTGCACAAATGGAACATAGTCACTGCGTGTCAGGCAAACTCACTGTCGAAAGTTTACAATCTACCAAGTAGACCTTTCCAGTCAGACAATGCTCAGAAACCGTCGGTACTTCATCCAGGAACTTCGACTTTACGTACCACTATCGTACAATTTCCCTAACGCGACGGCTCAGAGGAGCCAGAACTGATCCAGTCAGTTTCGAAACTCGAATATCATAGATCTCGGACGAGTCGAGTCACCGAACAACACTGCACTTTCGTTACCGCGGTTTTTCTTATCGGCGAAACATAAATCCCCTCGGCGCGGAGGGGAGGAAGAAGAATAATAGCATCCAGGACGGGATGGGTCGCGTACAAGCGCGTCACCATTCTACAAGACACTCTAAACAGATTCGTATCTCCCGCTAAAAACGCAAACAGTCATTTTTCATCCGAAAAAGTATTCCCCGAGCGGGTTCTTCTTCTTCTGGAGTTCCGTCGGGGCGAGCGCACCGCCCACAATCTTCGCCGTCGTATATTTTCTGCCGGGGAGAACGTCCCGTCGCGAATCGATGATCCAGTTTCACGTTGCAAGCCGGTTCGACGTTTCCATTTGAATCCTATTTGGTTTTCCGATTCCCGATCCCGATGACGAATCTCTCTTTCTTTCCATCCCACCAAGATTAACAAAGGATTAACGTCCGACGAACGATCAGAGTCATCTTCTCCACCTAGCTGGATCTCTTTGTCTATCCCGAACGGTCCAGAAATCCACGATCCTTCGACACGAATCCCTGGATTCCACTTGTTCGTGACGCGATGCAGGGCCATCGATCCCCTCTGGTTCGTCGACCGTCCGTCGACTTTTACCGCCTGGGAGCTGCCTTTAACGGGAATTCGCGATGAGCCTCGCACGCGCCAGCACCAATCGGGATTTAGCTGCGCGACTAAGTAGTTGCTTAAGAAAACACTCCTGAGAAAGGGTACGCGACTGAGAAGAATGAAACCGGAAGAGCTACACGACTGGTGGATTAACGGAGGGGAGAAAAGAAGTATCGAGGCTCGATAAATCGAGAGGCTGGGATTAGATTGTTGTCTTGTTTGGTATCGGGTGGAAATTATTTCGAACCGTAATGTGGCTTGGGAAGGATCGGATTCCCTGGATCTATTACGCAATATTTGATTCGACGTAGGGTATACCAGGATTAAGTGGATGGGAAAGATTCAGAATTAGGGCAGTCTTTAGATTTGTTTCGGTAGGGATCGTCTGATCAATGGCGGAACTGATCTCCTTAACACTAGAACTACTCGATAACAAACAGTTATCTATTTCTATCGGTCAGTAAATATAACAAACTTTTGGAAATTTACAAATTTATAAATTAACTGATTTCTTTACCATAATATTTTATAACATTTTAATCACCGTTATGAGAGTGTACTGAGCAGTCATTTTGGTAGTTCTATTGTTAAATAACTCCGTGCTTGTCTGATACATTATTAAGGTGTTCTACTTATCTTACCGAAAAGACACTGCTACAAACTAAACAATTCACCAGCGACTCGTGCGATCCAGGACAGAATCACTACGAATCCTAAACACCCCCGTTTAAAAATCGCGCCGCCATCACGTTTCGGTACCTCGAGCCTGGATATCTTTTTTTTTTTTACGACGCCATCATATCGACGTATTGAAACTCGCTTGCTCTTTGGATATCGCGACGGACCACGCGCTCTTATTTTTGTATCCTCGTAAAATCGTCAAGCGGCCTGGGCAAGATTTTATGCGTTTCTGATGTTGTACGTATTCGATGATCACCGTGCAATCTCGACGGGACATGAAGATCGGTCGACGGAACAGCTTGGAACCGGGACCGAATGGAAGTTATTCCAACGCGAGGAAGGGAGGGAAGACGCAAATTTTATGCCGTGCTCGTTCTGGCGTGGTTCGTGGCTTAAATCGCGCGCAAACCAGCGCGGAAACAACGAGAGCGAAGCGCGTGCGTTTGTAAACAGAAGTTCGTACGACGAGAATCGAGAGCCGGGAAATTTATTTCCGACCGAGCACGTTCTTCTACGTTCTGCCCGCTGACGGAAAGTATTCGTTGGAGTACGGGGGAATTCTTGAAGGGCGAACCGTACCCGGAACGTACTGAATTAACATTAGGAAACTGTTTCTGGAAACCTTCTGAAGGATTTCCTGTGGATATACGATGGACACGTACCGTTAAGGTTAGTGGAATAGTGGTCTTTTGGTCGGACAAGTATAATGGGATCGTTCGTTGTCAGACAAGTAGAATGTGTTCATTCGCTGTCGGACAAGTGGAACAGGTCGTATTCGGTCTGACAAGCAGATCGTGGTAGGGGTCGATTGAAAATTAACGTGGTATGAATTGATTATCGGTCAGCCAAGTAGTTTAGATGCATTATTAACCGGACAAGTGGTATAGTTAGACAGAAATAGGTTGTTCTTGGGAATAAATAATCTATAAGACCATTGTAATACACGTGGAACGATGTCCAAATCACGTCACACCAGATCGTGGTAGAAGTCAATGAAAAATCAAAGTGGTGTGGATTGATTACCTGTCAGCCAAGTAGTTTAGATATATTACTAACCGGAGAAGTGGTATAGTTAGACAGAAATAGGTTGTTCTTGGGAATAAATAATCTATAAGATCATTGTAATACACGTGGAACAATGTCCAAATCACGTCACACTAGATCGTGATAGAAGTCAATGAAAAATCAAAGTGGTGTGGATTGATTACCTGTCAGCCAAGTAGTTCAGATATATTATTAGGCGGACAAGTGGTATAGTTAGACAGAAATAGGTTGTTCTTGGGAATAAATCTATAGGACTATTGTAATACACGTGGAAGAATGTCCAAATCACGTCACACCAGTAGATTTAGATCTATTTCGCAGATGGAGAGTAAAATACGAGCCGTTCCACGTCCGACGAAATGAAAGAACGCAGAGGCCTCCATCATCGTACATATCCAACCCACAAGCCGCTCCCCTAATGGTATAAAAACGAAGGGTGGCGCGTTTCGCTTGAATGGAGGCAAACATCAATTCGCGCTGACACTGACGGCACGAGGCGAGTCATAGCCGACATTGGGAATAGAATTGTCTGCTTGGTTGGAAGCTTACATCATCGCCTCGCACCCTTCTGCTCCTCTCTTTCATCTTGCGCTTCTACAGGGTGGACCGAAAATTATTTCAGAAGATCGTCGTTACTCCAAGAACAATTGTAATTTGTAATAAAGAAATATTGAGATATATAGAAGTTTGCTTACTAAAGTAACCGAATACTTTTGCTTCCGTTGAGTCTGTGAATTAGAATTTTCGAGCCACCCTATATGTCTTTTCCCCTAACCATAACTGCACAAACCATCCCCAATTCCTCCAACTTCCAGACTTCCGCCACGATACTTTCTTACCGTTCGTCCAACCGTGATATTTCGCTGATGGAGACAGGCGTGACTCAGTCTTTTCTTTCGCGACGTTTATGCTCTTTCGTATCCCGGTATTGTTTCACGCTCCGTATAACCATTCCACGCAGCCCCCTTATATCTTCATTGATAGCATGTCTGGAGGCTTGGCCTCCCCTCGCCCAGAGGTTATAAATTACCCGAAATATAATTCGGGGGACGTTATCGGTGATAAATTTACGGAACTTCGTAAGAGCTCTTGCTACGACTTGTAATTCGGTATGAAGGTGTACACAGAAATCCTAACAGAGAAAATTGTGGCGTAGAAGGTATGTTTCCTTGGAATGTACACGACAACAACGTCAACCATAAACTTTAACGACACGACCAATTCGCAAACTGCAGGCTCCGTGGTAAATCAAGTAGTACAGATCAAGTAGTATAGGTCAACCATTAGTCAGACGGCTATAAAAATTCCCATTTGCAATCAGGGAAACACACTAAGGGTTACATTTTCTGCAGCAAACAGGAGAAAAAGACAGCAAGATCTTTTTTATTCTCCGCCCTTAAAGAAATAATCCGGTTCACAAATTCAGACCGATCACCCCCGACTCATTTTTCTCCCCATCCAGGCGGGAATATAAATTCCTGACGGTTCCCCCGGTCCCGCCAACGTCGGGCTAGTCGTCCGTATAAAATTCGAAGGCAGCCACCGCGCCGTTCGCTTCGTCACTCGGTCGTTCGAACGCGATTTTAAAACGGCGCAGTCGACACGCCGCGGCCCGACGCTCGCGCGTCGTGATTTCAACGGGAGGAAATCATGAATATATTCAAGAGAGGCGCGAAATTTTCTGGAGGGCGACGAGGGGTGGGCGGGCAGAATCTACCGCGTCAGCCGCGGTAAACAATTTACGTTCGCCGCTCGAAAACGCTCGTTTAATGTCCTGGTCGTGGGTGCATCGAGGTCGGGCTGAATCTTTAAACTTCATTTCGACTGTTTGTCACCGGCAATTCCGTCGACCTTTCCCACACACCGACGATTGTTTGCGGAAGAAACTCGATACTGTAATATTTAAATTAATCGAGATTATCGACGTTCCTGTAGTATTTAACCCTAGAATTATCAAAGCAGTCGAAATGACTGGTTAATATATTCTATTATTGATGATTAAAATGCTACAACAATTTTCTTAGATTTTTCGCAACTTCCATTGCAATATAAAAATGAAGAAATTAGTTAATTTGTAAATTTAAATATTTTCAGGAGTTTTTCATGTTTATCGATCCAATAGAAATATATTAGATGGTAGTTCTAGTGTTAAATTAATCGGCATTACTTTTATAATGCGATTTTTACACGTTTCGATATGTTATTCTAAATAACGTCCAACGGGGGCAATTTTTTTGAGAGTTCCATAGATTCTTGAGTGTTTATTCTCAATTATTTACGAACAGAACCACTGACGAAAGGGAGACAGAGGTGTCTGGCGCCGAAAGAGTATCGTGTTTCAATTTCGAAGGTGAAACCCCGTTCCCCGACGTCCACAAAAGAGCCTACCCGTTGCTAATGGAAAACGAAGAAGAGGACCTAAGGGGGGAAAGGGGTATACCGTCCCGGGGAAATTGAATTTACAATTTCACCCCCGTAAACGGCCTCTTTCGTCGGATAAAAGCTGCCAGCCCATAATAGGCCGGCGTGTCAACAGCTCGGCTCGTTCGCCGAGGGTTTCTATGGGACCTTACAATGTGGCTCTAACCGTCATAACGGACGTCGCACTACCCCCAATCCTGCTTCACCCCTTGGCCATCGACCCGCCAAAAATTCACGCGAGCTTAATTCTTTCCCTCACCTGGCCCCCCTTCTTTATCTTAATTCACGATAAAATTATTATTAAACAAAACCTCTGTTCCCTTTTTCTCTACGCTCTGATATCACTGCTAGGAAGGGCAAGAGGGTGGTGACTTGATCGACGTCGATCCCCACCGGTTCACGCTCGATCTACCTGACAAATGACGGTATCGAAACGACCGTCCGTCCCCCAACGGTATCTGTCACGTGCTTCGTTTCATCGGAATACAATCTCGTAAAATCCTCGGTCTAGTCGCACAAGGTTAACACCAGCGCGCAGACAGGAGGGAATCCTTTGTCCACCTATCGGAAAACACACCTCGAGATTCTCACGATACAGTTATCGTTTCCTGACCCGGGGGTATCGTGTCCTGGGGTTATCAGATCGGTCCACTGTTTCAATGTCCATTCGGGGGACACTCGAGAAGGGTCCATAGAGGGGAGTGTGTATGGAAATAAGGTGGAGGGGGAAGGCCAAGTGGACAATTCATTCTTAAAGCGAGGGCTGAGATTAGCGTGGTGGCCGGAGAGAGAGTGGCGGGTACAGATAAAGTGATTACTTTCAGCGACCCCCCTGCTGGTCTCATTCGGGTCCTTTCTTTTAATTTAGGTCCTTTTAGGGAGGGTCACGGCTCGCCTGACTGTGCCCAGAGGCGGCTGTTCCGTGACTGCGATAAAACTAAGCTGGCACGAATGATTTATTCGCAAGAAGGACTCGCGACGCACGCACCGTACTGCAGCCTGGTTGCATTGTTCAGGTTTCTAAAGCCTTGGAAAAAAAAAAAGAAAAAGAGTATCGAGACCGTCTGTCGCGTATGCAATCCGGCGAGAACGCGTCGTACGGTAAGCTGCTCGATGAAAATCGTACGGGGTCGGCGCATGGAACGATTCGACCGTTTTTCACGGGATTCACCGTCTAATTAAGGGTTGAATAATTAAAAATGCAATCTTCCGGGGGCGTCCCGTTAAAATTCTCGAGGCTGATACGCGTATATAGACCCCAGTCGGGGTGTGTACAGGCGCTTTTTGGCGCCGCGTGACCCCAGGTACTCGCGAGAGATCGCATAATTTTCGTTAATTAACACCCACCCCTCGTCGGCCCTCTTGCGAGGCACGCTCGCGGCCGTATTTTTCTTACAAATTAGATCCACTGATCCTGAATTTAATCAAGTCTAATTAACGCTGGAACTTCCGCCCCCCCCCCCTCTCCAACCCTACGGTAAACATCCGCCGCTAATGCCGCGCCACTTAGCTCTGATTAAAAACTGTTTCGCCGCGTTTTATTCCGTAACAATTATCCTCCCCTATGTATACGTGTCTGTGTATTCGTGTGGGATACTTGTGTCTCAATTTGGAGTTTTTTTTTAATGTCCCATGACTGGGTTGACATTCTGCAAGTGTACAGGGTTCGGAGAGGAGACTGATTCATACAAAACTGGAGAATGAAAAACGATTTTCGAGAAAATCGACTTCGAGAATATATCTGGTACAGTTTCTGCCAAGATATACCACGGTTATAAATTATCGCGATCAGACACACGCAGGATCGTATACCGTCCGCAGCTGTAGGATTTTTAACAATAAAATGGAAAAGATGTAAATGTGTGTAACTAACTGTAAATTTTGTTGAATATTTGGTATATTCGAAAGAAGTCTACCTTTTTGTTGGAGATTGTGACCTTCTTGGCGAGGGCTATCCCCTTGGATTTCTGTGTGCAATTAGTAGAAACGTCAACTAATGATCAGACACGATCCTATTTCTGTGACCCATTATACTGGATGTCCATAAGAAGGGTCTAAAACTTTAACACTAGAACTACCAATGATAAACGTATATCTATTTCTATTGGATCGATAAACATGACGAACTTCTGCAAATATACAAATTTATAAATTAACTAATTTCTTCATATTTATATTGCAACGAAAGTGGCGAAAGAAAAGTGTTGTTAAATTTTAATCGCCAATATAAGAATATACTAACCAGTCATTTTGATTGATTTGATAGTTCTAGTGTTAATGACTATTCCAGGGACATTTCTGTCTGCAGTTGGAAGAAATCTCATTCCATCTGTCCTCTCTGGGAGTACTCTAAGCCCCTAAAGTCTGACACCCCTTTCTTCGAACAGCCTGTAACACAGCGAGGACTTTATACGTCGTTACCGAATATCATTTCCCGTGGCGATAAAGTTGAAAGTCTGACATCCGAGAATTTACCACCTTGTACACAGCCGATCACAGCCACGCGTTGCATCCCTCGTTGGATCAAGCAAGAAAACGACCGAACGAGGCCGTTTCACCTCGCGAACTGCTGAACTCGCGTGAGGACTGGTCCCGCATAGATTATCAGAGGCTCGAGGGCCAGGAAATTACTCGTTTCGAATTCACCAGCGTCGCACACGTTCCTTTCGCATTTGTTTATTCGACTTGTCGAGGACTTGTTGGCCGTTTGGGTCAGTGCCAGATTTAGTATTGCTTCATAAATCCTCGCGAATCTGCCCCCGTGCATCATCTCGCGTCCCAAATACGCAGCCTGGGCCCAATAATAGCGTCGTGAGTTAAGGGGCCGAGATCGAGAGAGCGATACCTCGAGGAAAAAACGAGGCATTGGCTCGACGAGAGAATTCTTGTGGGAACCGAACGTATCCAGGGAACGTAATTTATTGTTCGTCGACACGATCGAGCGTACGATGCCGAGGGTTTAGGGTGGATCCGTGGATGGGTGGGAATACAGCGTTGAAGAAAGGAGCGAAGGATCGTTGTGGAGTTTTCGACGATAGTCTTTGGAACGAATGTGGAAGATCGTTTTGAACTTGTGAGGATGATTCGATGGTACCTAATGAACTGAATTTGTTATTGGCATATTATTGTCTACTTTAAAATGTAAGTGAGATATTAGAGGTACTAAAGGAGGACAGATGAGAGAGAAAAAGATCCAGCGACAGTAACGGTGAATTAGATTAAGACAGTATTAAAATTAACACGTTGACTGCCAGCTACGAGATAAAATACCTCTACAAAATTTGGACATAAGATTAATATCACAGTATAATTTAAACCAAGACAAACAATCTCTATTAATCAAACGTATATATTGCAAAGATTTATGATTTAAAAAACGAAATAAAGTGTGTCTGGCTACGTACTGCCTTTTCCACTGTGGCAGTCAGTTAAGGAATAAGAGAAGGTGTAAAGTTTGGTTAAGGAGCGGAAGTGAAATTGTAACCCCACGGGGAACCAATAAACTATATTCAGTGATATTAGAGGTGCTAATATTACGTGAGACACCCTCTATAATACGATATGTTACCAATAATAACTACATCTCGGACATCCACTGTGCAATCATTTAAATCAGTCTTCGAATATACCATCGAGTAATATTTACTTTATTCTGTGTTCGAATTCTGTATCCAATGCTTTCCACGATCAAAGTCAGTGATCACGTCCAATTTTACAGTTCGTCTAAGTCACGAAATCAGTGACAGGGCCGTGTAGAGAACGGTTCGGCCGCCTCGGCGCTATCGAAATCATCGGGGTACGATCTTCCCGGTCTGTCTACCGGGCCCGTTAATACGCGATAACGTTAACGAAGACCGGATGATGCAACGCAGATCCGGCGTATCGCGTTACCAACGGTCGGGACTACGTTCCCGAACAATACGAGATCGACGTGAACTCGCCATTATGCCAATTACAAGCGCCATCGTAACCGGACCGGGGAGGGCTGTAACTCGAAACGCGCCGTTTGCAAACCGATTACGATCAACGGTGGACGATCGATCCGCCGGCGAGAATGTTCCAGAACTTTCGATGAATCGTCGATTCCAACTGGCTGGGTACAGTATCAGTTTCCATCGAGTCCTCTGGCAAACAATTTCCGACCTGGGGTGACACGGATGCGAAAATATTGGGAGTTTTCTTTTATAGGTCGTCGAGTATTGTGTGACTAACTTGGTGTTTTGTGGGTAATTGTTACGATAAGGCTAATGTCGAACACGATAGATAAATAATTAATATCGTTTGGAAGTAGTGGACACTAGTTTGTTAGTTCGAAATTAATTACAATAGATTTTAGTGGATTTTAAAGTCGATTATATATCCACGTAGTTTTTTTTTTTAAGTGCTCTCAGAGAGAAAGTGAAGGGGATGGAGTGCGTCATTAGTAAGTAGTACTGGGTATTAGCTTGTTAAATAGAAATTGAGATTTATAGGCCGAATTTTTAAAGACCCGAAGAATTTGCTTTCAAAACTGTTTTCAAAGAGACAGCAAAAGTAGTATAGGTTAGTCTTAACTTAGATATGCAATTGTAACAATCAGTCAGTAGTAAGTAGTATAGGTTAGTCTTAACTTAGATATGCAATTTGTAATAAACCTCGTTCCCAAAATGAACCAGAGAGTAAATGAGAAACAAAATGTGAGTATTACAGGCAAACCAAAGACATCAGCCAGGCTACTTTCACCTGAGACGACTTTCAAAGTAAAATAACTAATACAAGGATCTCGCAAGTAGTATAGGTCAATCAAATATCAGACATCGAGCATTCTACCGTTATAAATAAACGTCGAATCAAAGACCTGTTTCTCCCATCAATTAAGAGTTTCAGTGAGTGAAAAGTGACCACAGCAAACTATTTATAACCATTCAATTGGCCACTCCGTATAAGCAACTCACGCCAGAACTCAATGAATCGAACAAAAATCACGAAACAAATCCCGTAGCAGTGTTAGCCTGTCAAAGTTAACAATCGACCGTGTGACCCTGTTAATTAGTCGACTTATCAACCATGCACTGGTCGGAAGTCGCCTTCCAGGGTTGATATAATGTAATATTAGGATAATTAGTAGCGATACACCCTAAGACAGCAATTATCGAAACGCGACGTAATCCTGACGCCGGCTGGACACAATGGCGGGGCAGAGCTTTGATTAACCGCACGTCAATACGTCCAAGATCGCGGAACGATAGGGCCGTTGCCCCTCGAGTGGAATTCTCACCACTCGGTATAGTTGAATCGATTGCCCGGAACTATCGATCGGGAGGAGAATCGATGATCGACGACTGCGCCCACCGAGCGTTCAACCTCTCTATTTACAAATAATAAACACGTTTTCGTTGCTTACCAGTTGGTCGTTGTTTACGATCGATTCTGCATCGAGTACACGCTTTAACGCGCTCGCTAAACTTCACAACGACGACCGTTCGATTGTTGGACAGAGATGCATAGAGGGGGAAGAAAGGGGTGGACTGCAGTCGTCTCTATGATCGTAATTTTGTACCTGGAAGAAACGACTCCCAATATAGCAGCATATTCCTCGTAAATACGGGTCGAATAAAATTTCGAATAAAAACATTTACGGTACGGCCCTTCTGCGATACGAGGCGATCAGAAAACACAGTGACCAGGGGAAACGGGTCAGAACGTTTGTTTTGCTTTTTTTTGAAGGTTCGCTGGTAATATAAACAATATCCTGAAATTTTTTCTTTTTTTTTTAAAAACGCGAATAAAGGGTTACATGTCACGAAAGACATTTCTACTGAAAATTAATCGAATCGGTTTGATTTTGAAGAACCTAAAGGACACTTTATTCAACTTGATCCACTTTATGTAAGTGAATAGATAATTAATTTGTCGTATATCTTGATTTGAGATTATGAATACCAACTTTGGGTGGACAAGGAAGCAATCTCTGCTTTATGCTCGATCCTATTTACTGGAAGTAACACGCGAAGCTCGTAGAACTTTCGACCGAGCGGAAGGAAGACCGTGATGCATCTGATCTACGAGAATTAACGTGGTCGAGCATCTGCACTACCTTGGAAAAAGGCAAACACCGGCCCTTTTGGGAATTAAGTCCCTATTCCGTCCCTCGTAAATATTTTAGTCGCTTTGCCGATTCTCAATTAATCGATCCTATCGGTTTCTGGACCGAGGGGCTTTGCTCCCAATTAACGCTTACATTCTGCACTTAGGAGGAATTATTTATGAATCACTGAATGAAGTTAGGAGTTTCCGAATACTTTATCTAGTAGACATTAGTTTCTCCATTGAAGTATAATCATCGGTTTCGGCTTAATTCTGCCTAACCTAGAATCCAGATCCAACTCGAACCTGATTCGAAACATGATCGACTCAAAGATAACTATAGTCCAGACTGAATCCAGTTCTCGACGAACCTGACCCTCTAACGAAGTTCTTCACGCTACTTTTGGGTGTCCAATTGACTCGCTCTCGTCTCGAGTTACATTCACCTCTGTTCACGTAACGAGGTTCAAAAGAACACAGACCGTCACTGCACGTCGTTCGACGCGTTTCCTAATGGGCCATTAAAATCGGTCCAGATTCGCTCTATAAATAATTGGAGACAGTCTATCGATGAAGGTGGTCGCGTGTTATTTTCCCCCGTATTCGTAAAAATAGTTCGCATTTGTTCCCGACAGTGAAGTTTCGTCGGAAGGATTTACTAGATTTACGGGAAAGTGTTCCCGTACCTCTTTCAATATTTGAGAATTACGTTAACACAGCACGGAATCGGGAATTCTGTGAAAAATCACAAGACATCCGATCGTTGAAAAAATGTTCGGATGCGAGCTGGTGAAGGCTCGTGCAGCAGCTCGCTCCAACGGATCCTGTTTCTTCCCGTTCATTTTTTGAGTATTTCCTCCGAACACTGCTTTACTTTCACCGAGGGAACCATGATAAATTGCTTGCCAGAGATTTGTTTTCAATTTGTAGGAAAATTCACTATCGAAATATCCCAATTGCAAAGTAAAACTCAGGACATATGCGAGTGTGAGATGGTTGCAAGTAGTAGTGGTCACTGTATGATCAGACATCCATGCTGCTATTCACTACAAGTACAAGAAAGACATCACAGAATATTTAATGATAGTTTTTTACTAAAATTTGTATATTCTGATCGATATCGAATACCTGGAGAAGTTAATAAACCACTAAACTAACGAACCAGAGAGGATTTCATCATCAAAGACTACTAAAAGTGATCCAAGTTTTCACTTCATGGTACAATTTTTTTGTTCCCCCGAATGCACTGGAAGAGGATAAGTGCAGAATGAAGTATTTTTTAATCGAAGTTCGGTTTTTTCGCCGGTGCATTGCGATCGATGCGCGCGGATGCTTTCCAGTTTACTGGTCAGAGTTGGTGACCAATCTGAATGTCAGCTGCCCGTGGTATCCTGGCGTCGTGATGCTGCGGTTATTGCATTACTGGGAACGAGCATTCCTCGGGTTACAGTGGCCCTCGCGTGACGTCACAGGGTGGCGGTAACCGATTCGACCGTGGTTATCCCCCTAAATATACGCGCCTGACTGGTGAAAACGTTCTTGCCCCTAGATCCGAGCCAGCAAGACAGTCACCTTAACTTCGAGACACTCAAACTGGCGTCGGCAACAGTTGTCTCCCCCCTTCATTAAAGATAAACTTAATTAATCCACAAATGCGAAGTATTTCATTAGAATTTAACATACCCTGAAATTTTCATTCACCTTTCAGACAGAAATTCATAGAAACGTTGCTATTCTAATTTGACAGGTCAGAAACACGCATATGGTAGATGAATATCAGACTTCGATTATGCTAAAAATTAAACATCGTACGAACGAATTTCATTTTCCTAAGACCCAGTTTTAAGAGATTTTTACTAGGAACCATGTTCCTTCATGGGGCCAGTGACGCCTGATCCAAGTCCTCCAGTTCTCGTCGGAACCTTCAGGAATCTCTGTACACCCGCGTCAGAGGTACAAAACGCCTCATCACCCAAGTGGCCCCAGGGTCGGATCGTCGATACGTCAAAATCTGAGCGTCGAGTGCTCAGACAGACGGTGACAAGGTTCGATGGATAAGAGCGTCGACGGATCTTGTGAATGGGTCGGGCGGGGCAGGATGATCAGCCGGGTGGGTGGGTGTCTGAGGGTGTCGGCGGGTCTCGGGACAAAACCCTGTTTGGATGATGCACAGGCGTTAACGAGCCGTCGACGACGGGGCGCGCATGCCACGAGACAACCCGCGCGTCGCACACGCGTCGAATTCGCCGTTGAACGCGCGGCGCCGATAGAAAGACGGGTTTCCCTGGTACCGCATTCTCAGCCATACGGCGGCGGAGCGAGCAGCAGCGAGAGCCTAGGCTCGCGTTTCTACGCAGAGGAGCAGAAAACAGAACGGTAGCTCATTAGCGGTAACAGGCAGCCGAGCAAGAGAGGAAGCTCGTTATCCATGGATACACAAACCGGCCCCCACCCCCAACCACCCCTCTCGCCAACCCCCGTCCGTTACGTATGTACGGACCTCTCCTTCGCGATACGTGGTACAGAGAGCTGTCTGCACGCCCTACCCTCCGTCTGTTTCGCTCCCCGGGCTTCCTGTTCGTTCCCTCTTCTACCTCTCTTCATTCTCCGGGCAACGGCTCGCAACACTGCCGCGATCCTTTCGCTGGCCCTCGTCAGACCCCGATGCCATCCTCCTCTAACCGTTTTCATCGGCACAAAGATGTTACCGCGGCTCTCGTTTACTCCGCGACCTGAAACGTCGTTTATTTTTGTTCGGCCGACGACAGTCGCCGCCGTTGCTTTTGGTAGCTGCTGCGATTACACTTCTGGGGGGTGTCGGTTATTCTTGATCGCGTATTGTTCGCTGCTTTTGTTGAAATTTTGGCGTGTTTTGATTAAGTTATGTAAAGGTAGCAGTGGGAATTGTGTATGCGAAGATAAAGCTGAGGGAGTCGATGTAAAAGGAGTCTGCAAGTAGTGGTGGTCAGTCTGCGATCAGACCAAAGCGATTAACTAGAATTTTTTTTAATTTATTCTTGATCGAATATTGTTGACTGCTTTTGTTGAAATTTTGGCGTCTTTGGTTAAGTTATGTAGAGGTAGCAGTGGGAATTGTGCGTGCGAAGATAAAGCTGAGGGAGTGGATGTAAAAGGAGTCTCCAAGTAGTAGTGGTCAGTCAGCGATTAGACCAAAGCGATTAACTAGAATTTTTTTTGAATTTATTCTTGATCGAGTATTGTTCACTGCTTTTGTTGAAATTTTGGCGTGTTTTGGTTAAGTTATGTAGAGGTAGCAGTGGGAATTGTGTATGCGAAGATAAAGCTGAGGGAGTCGATGTAAAAGGAGTCTGCAAGTAGTAGTGGTCAGTCTGCGATCAGACCAAAGCGATTAACTAGACTTTCTTTTGAATTTATTCTTGATCGAGTGTTGTTGACTGCTTTTGTTGAAATTTTGGCGTGTTTTGGTTGAGTTATATAGAGGTAGCAGTGGGAATTGTGCGTGTGAAGATAAAGCTGAGGGAGTGGATGTAAAAGGACTCTCCAAGTAGTAGTGGTCAGTCAGCGATCAGACCAAAGCGATTAACTAGAATTTTTTTTGAATTTATTCTTGATCGAGTATTGTTCACTGCTTTTGTTGAAATTTTGGCGTGTTTTGGTTAAGTTATGTAGAGGTAGCAGTGGGAATTGTGTATGCGAAGATAAAGCTGAGGGAGTCGATGTAAAAGGGGTCTGCTTTTGAATTTATTCTTGATCGAGTGTTGTTGACTGCTTTTGTTGAAATTTTGGCGTGTTTTAGTTAAGTTATCTAGAGGTAGCAGTGGGAATTGTGCATGCGAAGATAGCGCTGAGGGAGTCGGTGTAAAGGGGATCTGCAAGTAGTAGTGGTCAGTCTGCGATCAGGCCGAAGCGATTAACTAGATTTTTGTTTTAATTTATTCTTGATCGAATATTGTTGACTGCTTTTGTTGAAATTTTGGCGTGTTTTGTTTAAGTTATGTAGAGGTAGCAGCGGGAATTGTACATGCGAAGATAAAGGGAGTCGATGTAAAAGGGGTCTGGAAGTAGTGATGGTCAGTCTGCGATCAGAAACGACACACCAAAGCGATTAACTAGACTTTGTTTTAGTTCAATTTAAGTGTTGTTAGTAGGTTATTTATTATTGTGTCACTACTGAGACAACTGAAGATCCATTGCACCGTGGTAAATACGGTTCCCCAGCGTCTTGAACGATCACCGATTCACATACTCGATCTTCACCCACTCTGGGTCTTGTAAATTCTATTCGCGTTCGACGAGTAGAAAGTTTCCCTCGGCGTTTCTTTATCTATGACGAGGGCGGTTCGGTGGAAGGAGAAGTGGAGGACAACTTTGTAATTCGTGTGTCCCCTTGTCTTGGGGCTACTTTTTCTCTGGACTGGCTCCCATCTGGACGCGGACATTCGTCTCCTCGTCTTTTGCGCGTCTGCTACTCCTCCGGACTGACGTTAGCTCTTCCTTAATTCCCTTAGCGATACCCGTGCGATTTATCTTGTCCGTAGAACGCGGTCATCTCTCGCCAAGTGTCTGTCTGTTTATCAATACTGGATGGTAATTGCGAGGGGAACGACTCATTTCCTGACCCGCGACGTTCTTTCAATTGCATGGCTGTCCCTTTGCATATCTCATTTAGGCTAATTTTCCAGGCCTTCCTGAGTAATTTAGATTGTATATTTCTTTTACACTGTCACTTTATGCTTCGTTTCAAGACCTACTCGAGAACTTGAAAAATGACCTAACTAAGGACTTAACTGAGGACCTAACCAAGGACCTACAAATAGATCTATCCGAAGACCTAACCACGACTGATCAAAGCCCAACCAAAGACCTAGCCATGGCCTAACAGAGACTAACCGCAAACCTAACACCAAACCTAACACAAACGATCCAGCACCAGCCTATTTCCCCTCTGCCATATAATTGAGACAATTGGATAACTGACGATCGACATGGTGATTACCAGTGTTCATAAATATTGTTACAACAGCTTGGTTTATCAATTGTATTTTGGTATTCCATTTGTCAAGTCTGAAACGTGTTTTACACTATTCTACAAAACAATCAGTAGCGATTAAACAAAGAACATACCCCAAAAAAGGCAGAACGCAGTTCATCTCATAGTACAATTATCCGCCTGTAGCGAGCCCGCAGATGTCGGAAGTGTAATTAATTACATCCAGGAGCATTCTGGGCAACAAAGGGCTCTCATGCAAGTACAAACATCCTGCAAAAGAAATGTCAAGCTCCCGGCCGTCCAACTGTAGCGGAACGAACGTTTGAGAGTTACCAAAATAGACGAAAATCAGCCGTTCAAAAGACTCGTACATGCTCGCTATACGTTTATAAATAGTCCTCTCGTTACGGAAGTTGCGCGAAAGAGCGCGATTATTTCGCATTCGCTCCGTCGACTTCGAAGCTTGTTAATGGCCACCCGAAATCTCGTTATAAATTTGCTTACGACAGCCGCGATAAAGTCGACCCGATGCTTGCTCCCCCTTTCGGCTTCGAAACTTCGACCTGGTGCGTTCCATAACATCGTGTTCTTTCCACCCCACCCAACCCCCTGTAACGTCACTTTGTATGCGTTGCTGGGAACGATCGCTGGTCCTGGAACATTTCACGACCACGTTCCCGTCTTACCCGAATTAACAGAATTTCACGGGTCTCGTGTCACGTCATATTCTACACCCTCGAAATCTGAATTGCTAGAGCCTAACTCGTAGCTAAATAAGACACTAATATAGAATCAAGTTTTTAACAGTGTGCACTTTACATTGACCTATCCCTTCTCTGGTACGGTATTAAAACTGACCAAATTGAAGTTTGTCAAGGATCTAAAACAGATTTATATCACTATTATCTATAAATGTTAATATATGGAAAAATTTACCCGCCTCTAGATTTTTATATTCCACCAAAACGGAGTCTCTATACATTTCTACCTCTACTAATGACTGCTCGATTCGATAATGCCCGGCTGACGTCATTTCTCCACGTATTCCTGTTGAACGGCGTCGTGTCAACGATGCTCCGTCAAAGTGTGTTCCCTGGGGGTCGCGAATCATGGAAAGCTGGATCCACGAATTTATCTTTTCTCTCTGGGATCCAGCTTCCCCGCTTCCCCCCCCCCCCCATTCCCGCTCGAATGGGGTCCGCCCCTGAACCCCGGCAATTAACACCGTTTCGTCGGAGCGCGAAGTCTTTGAAACGGCTGAATGGGTCGGGGCTGTAGCATTGAGAAATTCAAGCGACGACTGACGTGTTTGCGCCGCTTAAGATACGCGTTAAATCGACGCGCCCTGCCGGTACGGCGTTCCTGCCACCCAAACCCCGGCGCTGTTCCTCTTTCACAGAGGGGCACCACGTTGCCAGTGTGCATCGTTAGCAGTGACACAGAAAACTCACTCGAAAGATGCAGGAAGATCGTGGACAATGACACGATGGCTGGAATTGTTAAAGTCCCCCTGCTCCTCCGCCAGCCGAAGAGAAATTCCGTGCTTCTGCTGACGTCGAAGATAGGGTTGAGCTTGAACCACCCTCTTTTCCTGGGGTTTTTGTTGGAGGTGACTCGCGATGCGATTAATTCGAAAAGCAGTTGCTATGCAAGCTCATTATCAATCTATTGTTGGTACATTGTTCGTTCTTTTTAGTTCAAGGATATCTTGTCAGGAGAAGCAACGAGTGTTATTTTAAGAAATAATTATTAATAAGAATAATCTACAATTGTTAGGGATGTATTTCTTAAGTTAATGTGACCGTTCAATATTTTCAAACAATTTCTGATGTAAGCAAGGTATTGTTTAGTGAAGAGCACCGTCTGTTTGCTTGGAGTCATCAACCAGAGGAATGAGTAAACAGTCACGGTATGCTCCAATCAGAACGATCCGGTGTTTACGGTGTGTTGAATATTTGAATGGATCGTGACCAGGGTGCAAGAGAACCGCCGGTGTAAATCAAGTCTTGAGTAAAACCGATATACCGCGGAACAAGTTCATATCTCTGGCAGATTGGTCGGCTGGGGCCAGTAGTGTAAGCCATTGGTGGTCAGACGTGGTTGGGGATGGTCACGAGACGATACGACCGCGAATTCTCGATCGATTTCAATGTTATTCGCCAACTAATTTCCCACACGAAATATGTAGATATTGTAGAAAATAATACTTAATTGAGACATAATTATAGTCTACCCAGATTTAGTATAAACCTAGAATACCTTAATAATATCTAAAGTACCCCAGATCTAGCACAATTCTACATAGACCTAACCTACTTAGACCTAACTTAATTTCGACCTATCAGGACTAAACTCAGGGTATTAACTATCGAAATTAACTCTTGTTTCATCTATATCTAACAGTGGTAGAACTGCAATTATATCTAAATTTGACCGCAACCAAAGTTACCTAAGTAACTAAATTCACGTACCTCGATTTTCACGTAACCATGACTTCTTAATACTTAAAAAATTAAATCTTAATCTTAAAGTATCGTGTGTATATTGATTGAGCTTACGATGAAAAAATTAAATCTTAATACCACCCAGATATAAATCGAACTATAACCTCATATTATACCGTGTGTACGCCATAAAAAAGAATTAACGGTCCCGAAATATCACTTTGCAAGTCCATCAGTTTACGAATCACACACAGTGGGTCTCCATCTCTGCGTTTCAGAATCATGTTAAGTGCATCCCGTATATTCTTAATTAAGTTTAATGGGAGCAGACAGATCCGGAGTGGGTTGTCTCCTGTTACAAATGCTAGCGCGCGGCCAAATAAATTCTCCATGCAACGCTGATACCTCCAACCTCGCATTAACGTATCACCCGAGGATTAGCTGTGTCCTCTTAATTCGAGGGAGCAGCTTTAAGCTCGCCAGTTTGCGGTTAATAATAAACCTCCTGGCATTATGCCAACTGTTACGATACCGTAGAATGCACGCACCTCCGTCGTAAAGCGGCCCTCTCCAGTTACACGTACACTACGGCAACTTTACGAGCTTCCGGGATGTTTGTTATTAAATACAACCGCGTAAACGACGTGAACGAAGTTTATCCTTACCCAGGCCGCTGGTTCCCTTTTACGTTCAACCAACCAGGGTTCCGAAATCGATTTATATATTACAACGCTGAAGATTGTCCATTTATTATGTTAACACGTTGATGTCGGATCACGTAGTAGTACATCTATTCAAAAACAAAAGCTGAGAACTGTTAACGTAGTGGTACGTCTCTCTTAAATAAGAAATAAAATCGTAAAAAAATAGGGAAGTTTGACAGATGAAAGTTAAGTCCATTACTTTTCTGAATATTTTACTTTACTTTTATTCAGATTACCTTTCTAAATATGTTTGGAACACCTGTAGTTGTATATTTGCAAACCTTCTCACCAGCAATATATTAACGTTTTGCACTCGGAATTTACTAATTTTCCATACATTTTGTCCATTCAGAGGGGACAGTCGAGTGCAAAGGGTTAAGAACGGTAATCGATCTTAGTGGTATGAGTGTGATTATGGTCAGACAACAATTTAATTTTCACCATTTAAATCCACGGTCCATACAACGAGCACAGCCACGAAACAGTGATCAAGAGGAAGTCGTTTGTTCTTCGGTTAGCACTTCGAAATCGTTCGTTGTTGATTTTGGCATACACCTGGAGTCCGAATCAACCCTGCGCTCTATTCATCGAAACCACGCGACGCTTTAATTAGAATTCCGATCAATGTACACACGATATTACGTAAACTAGTGATCCGTTGGACGATGCATTAATTGCATCACATGATAAAAACTTTCGATAATAATCTGACCCTCTGGATAGATAGCTTCTCGTCCCTTCTACCACGTCAAAGGACCCTTCGTTCCATTAAAGAAACTTTTTTCTCATCCTGAAACCGAAGGTAGACCAGGCTACATCCTCACTACTTCTGACAATTGGAAAATCTCGTTGATATAAATTTTTCTGACGCGTTCAGGAATATATTTAGAACAATAATATTCCTTTTTCTATACAGTCACGTAACAGACAATAGAACGCCAATCCTCCTGTATATCCAGTCTCTCTAACATAATTAAAAACAAACGGTTCGTCGACTTCACCAAGTCTTCCGTGTCCGAGAAACTTACATTTTTTGCCACCGTTCGATTTCACCGATCGCTCGTTGGTCGTTCGAACGGGACACGTATGTATCGAGGCCATACACTTCGTCGATCCAAATTGGACCAACGTCCACATCCCTCGCGCCGAATAATTCTCGGGGCCGGAGTGTTCCGCGCGTTCGTTAGTTACATGGTCCCTAACGACCCCCGTTTGTTCCATCCCACCGGGGCAGGGGCGAAAGTCGGGCTAGAAACGGCGGACTGTTCCCGTGAAGTGACGGCCTAAGAGGTAGCTCGCGGCGCCACTAATTATACCGCCTGGCGTGCTGCCGGCCAGATGAAGGTACAAAAAGATGGGCGAGAAGGGCCCCGGCAAAAATTTAATTACGACGACCTTGTTTAGAGCCACGGAGAAGTTGGTCGTTGGAAAGTGAAACGACCGTGGCCGGGAATTCTTGAGGGCCGAATACCGCTAATTTCTCTGGTTGGGAAGTAGGGACTCGGAGGAAATTCCTGCGTGACATTCGACAGATTTGTTCGTAGTTGTGAGGTCTCAGCCACGGAAGGTTGAATATAGTAATAGAGTGGTTGCTTCTAGGTTAGGTACTTGAATATAAAATTCGTGAAACGTGTATTTTGATTATTATAGTGTTAGCTTCTTAAGAAGTTAGGGCTGGATAAATTTTCGTCGAATTCAAAGCAGTGACATTTCTGGTGGTATCAGAATTAACACGTTGATTGCCGCAGTGGAAAAGGCAGTACGTAGCCAGACACGCTTTATTTCGTTTTTTTAAGTCATACATCTTTAAAAATATATGCGTTTGATTAATAGAGAGTCTTGTCTTGTTTTAAATTATACCGTGTTATTATTGTTATGACAAAATTATGTAGAGGTATTTAAATAATCCAGCATGTTTGCAATGTTTTAACTACGAATTATCTCGTAGCTGGCAGTCAACGTGTTAAACAGAGGGTTTGGAATCGAGTGAAGTTGCATGTAGTAATGAAGCTGTATTCTGACCAGCGTGAATCGAGGGGATCTGGTAATTAAAAATAGCTGACGTAGGTGGAAGAAGAGTGAGATGTTAGAGGGGCAATAATTACTTTATCCTGAACGCGAGAACGGCGTTGTTTACTGTGGGCTCGGAACAATGAACAGCGTGGCTAACTAGGCGAGTAAGTTGATAACAGCAGCGGAGAAACCGCGTTGCTCTCCTTGACCCACAAATGTCGAATGCATAAAAAGAAATGCGAGCTACACTGACGTCAGCACTTTCAAGATATCATTTTTCACCTGGCAAGTGGATACAGCGTTGTGGTATGGTAGATTAAAATGAGAATTCCCTCCTGTACACCATTTAGAATTGACTTAATGAAGATCTAGTTACTAGATCTACTTCGACCTATACGACGTTAATAGACATCTGATCTGTAGGCCTGTTTCTAGATTTACCTCTGATTGAACTAATACTTTAGAGAAAACTAGCCAGATCTGATTACATCTTAAAATATTTTTCAGTAGTAAAGGTCAATGATTAAGAGGACCATTCCTGATCAGCTTGTATTACCAGTAGTACATGTCAATCATTAATGATACCAGATAAAAATTTCGAGGTATTAGGAAATTATTACTTCAGAATGAATCACGTCTCTACTTTCCGATCATTCCCTCGTCTAGTCTGACAGACATCAACTCGAACAAGAACCATGTGGCCTTTAGGGAGTCGCCACCGACAAATTGTTCAATGTGAAAGATCTAGTGGAGTTTCGTTCGATAATTTGACGTTTTACGGCCACGCTGTCCCGAAGGAAGAGATGCTGCCCCCCACGAACTCCTCCTATGCTCCGTCGAGAAACTTCTGGTCGGACGGAAATCGCCGGGACGAACGAATACGCGGCGACGATTCCTTTTTCCCTTCTTCCGGGTATTCTTGTTCGTTCCCCGACTGATCCCGTTCGATTTATTCGGGGGGGATCCCCGGGGTCACACGTAATCGGCGTTATCGCGATTTTATTGACGACGGAAATGATTCCTCGCACAAGCAAATATCCTGCTCAATGTATTTTATCGCCGTGGATACTTACGATCGCGGTCGAACGATGGGACATCGGATGTGAAAAATCGCTAAGGGACGTTACAATCGAGAAAACGAGAGGGAAAGGTGGATGTTACAATAACAGACGAGAAATTCTCGACTTGTTCTTGCCTACATCGTTTCTAACAAAAGCAGAAACTTCGAACAAAGAACGTACAGACAACACTACGAGAAAAAAAGAGAAAAAATCACTACAGTAGCAAAAACTACAACCTTCAGAATCATTCCACGCATAAATAATACACTATCTTATGAAACAAACATGTAATTCTATAAGTAAAATTTACTTTCCAGTAGTAATGGTCAACTATTTCCCAAATCCTTCGAAATAATCCCTGTTAAACGATCCTACAAACTACAAAAATAAATATAAATCAGTCTATAATTGTATTAGGGTGTATCCTGAGGGAGGATGATAGGTAAAATTTATTTTCAAGTAGTAATGGTCAACTATTTCCCAAACTCTACGAAATAATCCCTGTTCCATGATCCTGCAAACTACAAAAATAAATATGAATCAGTCTATAATTGTATTAGGGTGTATCCTGAGGGAGGATGATAGGTAAAATTTACTTTCAAGTAGTAATGGTCAACTATTTCCCAAACCCTTCGAAATACTCCCTGTTACACGATCCTGCAAACTACAAAGATATATATAAATCAGTCTATAACTGTATTAAGGTGTATTCTGAGGGAGGATGATAGGTAAAATTTATTTTCAAGTAGTACGAGTCAACCATTACAAATGACCGATACGCGTGCATTCGGGCAGAGGAAGGACGTGACGGACAGTCGGAAAAATGGATTTCATCGCGGGATTCGAACTGGCCGGTAACAGGCGAGCCGCCGCCTATGAATCCCGTGGAAATCGGATCGCATAAACTATCACGTTTACGGTTCGTGTTTACGGGCGGGCGCTGCGTGGTAACGCGGTACATTCCGCGTTCAAAGGCCGCGGGAGCCGGGGAGAACGGATGCGCCGCAGATGTTTCGTAACTAATTAAGGGCCGCTCGTTACTCTGCGGCCCGTTCACGTGGTTCTGAAATAACGGACGACCGGAGCGCCGGCCGCGCTGAAAAATAAAGTCTTTGCCATTACACGATCCGCGTTGTTGAAAAAAAAAAAAGAAAAAAAAAAAAAAAGACCGAGAGTGAATATTGAATCGTGTTCTTTGATACTAATTCCCCGTGAATTTCGATATACTTCCTCGGTCAAAAGCTTGTAATCCCTCGTCGACGTTTATTAACATGTTAAGCGCCACAGGGAAAAAAACCGCGTATACCCAGCTATACTTTATTTCGTTTTTTAAGTCATAATTATCGTTGGAAATACACGGTGAGTCATTAAGAGCTACTATTTAAAGTAAATCGTTGGTTATATCAAAAAATGTTATAATGAATTATGAGACATTCTTTGAGATATCAAGGTGACCATGAGTTTTTTCAAGGTCAATACATCAGTATTGTAATACCACGTTATTGCCGATGGGAGAACGAATTCAGTGCTCTATAGCATAATGACCTTGAGTTGAACTTCTACAGATTGTAATTAACCCTTTAAGTAGGGATCACTCTGAAAAGCTTACCGTGGAAGACAGTCAAATAATACATGTAAATTATCGATAAAAGTACCCTTATCTTCAAAGTGGCAAGGGATGGAGTGCACCGAAGAAGGTTTCGAGGTAGCAAATATCGATCCAGCATTCCATAACGATCGCGTTCATCGTCGCCGCGAAAGACCGCTTATTCCCGTTCGGTAGGTGGGCAATGATCGCGCGTGAACCGGTCCGCGAGTCAGCAATCGAGCGTTCGAGCCAGGGCGAGAATAAATCGGCGTATACCTTTCGCGCGATCGTTCGGTTCTCTATGGCGCGGTGGCCGCGGCCCGACGCTGCAACTTTACCGGGCCGCGGAGCGGCGTGACGTTGCCCATAAATAACGTACCCCCCCCCCCCCCCCCCAACGGAGGATAAAATAAAGTTATGGGGGCCCGGTTCATGCGCTGATACAAACCGATAGTTTACCTCGCTTTGACTGCTACAAGTAGTCGCTTCGACTGCCGCGTCCTCTTTTCTTCCCGTTCTTCGCGGTGGAAACTCACCCCTTCTTCTCCCCGCGATCCCTTCGCATGCTATTCACCCTCTTGGGTCGTGCGTCGCGGCTGCCGTACACGAAAATGTATTATTACGTTGACATGTACACAAACTCGATTTCGAGGAAAACCCAGACACGTAACTTCGTGATACATGGCCGACGACACGCGCGCGCGCTGAAGTGTACATATGGTTGGGCTCGCACACTTTGAAAGCTTCTTGTACATCGAAGCGAGGCCGCGCCTATGTACGACCCCCTTATGCAGATACGCGGCCCGGTTCCCGGTCGCGGCCTCAAAGCCACTTTCGAGAGAGGTCTCTCTCCCCCTGTTTACGGTGGAAACGCCCGCGAACGTCGATTCGTGTGCTTGTTGTGCGCCCTGAGGGGTTGGGGACGGTTCAACACGACGGATAGAAACGGAAGCTACCGACAGGGACACACTCGGTGGGGCAGCGGCGAATCTCTCTCTCTTCCTCCCTTACGCGAGCAGGAGTGCTTGCAACTTTTCTATAGGAATTGTTTTTCTTGGCGTCATGATCGTTCCGTAGGCCGGAGGGTTTCTTTAATAATCCCTGGGAACATTGTACACCCTTGGGACTTGTCGTTCTCGGCGGTATCGTGGGTATATATATTGCATTGCGAAATCATTGGTTGCCTTAAAATCCTTTAGCTGCTACATGGGTTACATGTACATTACTAGTACTATGTACATAGTTAAAATAAGACCTGTAGGCTGTATTAATTAAACGTGTATATAGTAAATGATGATTGGTGTTCGAAGGCTCTACTGCACTCAGTGTTCAAACGTCAACCCCATCAATGGAGACCCTCTAGGAAACCAATCAAGTGCCCTGTGGTGGTGATGACGTCTGAACACTCGGTATTGAGGAGCCTACGAACTATCATCGATAATTTACTGTATTATCGATGATTTAAAAGTTAAAAAAAAAAGAAATAAAATGTGTCTGACTACATACGACCTTTTTCACTGTGACAGTGAACCTGTTAATTCTTCACGACCCAGGCAGATAGAAAGAATACTTGGTATCAATAAATAACGATTTAGGTTAAGAAATAAAGCAGTAAGTAACGGAGCTAACGGAAATAACATGGATGTATTATAATAGAGGTTGATTGTTCGATGGTTAACCTTCAACTGACGATTCTGGCTTGATTATGACAAGGGGAAAGACTGCAAATTAAGGATGACTCTTTTCTATTTTGGCGAAACGTTAACAAAACTACAGGCGATTCCCCATACACTTAATTGTTAGAACTCGTCGTTCTAATTCGTCGAAAATTAGAAAAGGAAGTTTCCGTACTTATCCGTACGCTCTGTTCCTGAACACTCTGGAATCAGTCTTGTCAGTCTTATCAGACAAAAGAGACACACAGGAAGCCACTATCGGGCTAGATGTTATGATAATTCACGCGACATATCCGCGGGCTCGACAGGTTTATCCAGAGGTGTAGAGGGGACCGGCAACAACTTGCGCGGGAAATTCTGCACAGTTGACGGATGACAAACGAAGCAGCGCCGTTCGCGACGACGACCCGACGAACGTCTCTGACGGTCCTCGTGTGCCCTGACACGGGGCTTTGTCGCGACGAATTTTTGTATTCGACTGCGAACGTGAATACGCGGCAGGAAGCGTTCGGGACCACGGTGCTCGTTCGTAAACAGTCACGAACGAACGAAAGCGAAGGGTACTGTGTGTGGGGAGCGAGGGGTGGAGAGGTTGCGTGGGTCGCGGTACGTGAAGAAAATTCCCATCGGTGCCGGCAAATCGATTCGGAGCACAATTTGGCAAGGAAATCGGATTTCCAATAACGACGCGACACTGATTATCATGCGATTGCCACCTCATAGCGATCCGTTCGATTCCGGAGTCGAAGAGAAAAGGGGGGAAGGGGAAAGGCGAGAAATGGGGGTGGAAACCAACTGCTCACGAAAGTATCTCCGTTCGACGGCAAAATTGCAGTCGGGATTCTCCATGAAAATCCATAAAATATTTCCCCGGGACCACGTCGGCGTTATTACCTCATTATTGCCCATCGGGCTTCAATCGATCCGGCGAGCGTCAATTTGGATCCGCGAAAGAATGGGAAAATGACAAAGACTCTCGTGGAATCGTTCATCGGACGACTTCGTTCCGGTCAGTGGTCTATCGAAGGTATGACTGACTCTCTTCGGTGCCCGTGGAAACAGCGGAGAATCGACTTCTGGAATCCTTCGAAATTTCCCGAGGATCGTCTTGATGATACGTCATCCGACACCGGCGAATCGGGATGCATTTATGGACGTTGATTTGGAACGGGGATTTCTATCCAGCCAGGTAATCATTTTGGTGGAATGGATGCTTGGGTATTAAGAACAAATCAGCTCCTTTAAAACGAGTATAGGCAATAGTACCCGATTTCCAGTAGTATAGGTCGACCATTGACAGAATATTCTTAAATCATTCACTGATATTTGTATCTCGTAAACTAAGATTATTTAACATTAATATAATATGATATTTTAAGTTACACATGCGATTGTATGTATTACTGATTGTTATATACCGTAGCGATGCTGAATGTGAAGTAGTATAGGTCAACCATTAATGAAACTTTCTTAAACCATTTACTAACATCAGTACCTCGGAAACTAAGATTATTTAATATTAATATACTATAATATTTTAAGCTACACATGCGAATGTATGTACTACTGATTGTTATAGACCGTAACGATACTGAATTCCATGAAGTAGTATATGTCAACCATTAACGAAACTTTCTTAAACCATTTACTAACACCAGTACCTCGGGAACTAAGATAATTTAATCTTAATATACTATGATATTTGAACCATAGCAGCACTGGATCATTGACCAGAATCCCTTTAGTTCCCAGTACTTAATTACGTTTCCAATTCGCGTTCCACTGACCGCTATCCGTCGCGGGACACGTCGAGAAGAAGGAACCCTGTGATCGCTCTCGTGCGGAGCTGAAAAAAAAAGGAACGAATTGATACTAACGCGATTACGTATTTCACCCGGCGGAAAAATTCGTTCGCGTGCCGGTCACGCGCGAGTTTAATTCTGGCACAGTTTCCGGGCCCCGGGCGGAATTTTTGGAAAAATAAAATGAAATAAAGCCAACGGCCGCGCCAGGAAACCGGCGCCCGCGAGGAACGTGCGCGACCGGACCGTCGTCGACAGAGCGCCCGACAAGCCTAATTGCGCGACGTGTTGGCCAACCCCACCAGCCGAGCGTTTCAGTCGTAGACGGGGCCGATTCCAATCGGCAACTTTTCGCAATTACATCGTGGCGACGACGTGCTGGCTAGTTTACCGAAGCTGACTCGTCTTTGAGTCCATTTTCACCCTGACGAGCACTGGATTCCGTTTCGAATGATGAAACACGGTGGATTTTGGTCGAGAGTTTCGATGTTACACGTGTCATTTCTCATGTTTTTGAAATTTCACAGACTCATTGATTTGTGCTTTCGACGTGGTGATTGATTCTTTCGGTATCAGGTGTCTGATTTGTATATTAGTAATTATGGTGGAATATTTACTGTAAATCGTAATGTTTTAGGGAATATTGGTTAATGGTTGACTCTTACTACTGGTGATTGAATTTTGCTAAATATATTAGTTTGATTACAGAAGAGGCGTAGAGAAATATTTCCTTACGGAATGATCAATTTTGGGATGCTACATATCTAATAATATTATGGAAAATACGGTGGTTTACATAAGGGTTGACTCCTACTACTGAAAAATAGGTTACAAAGTGAACGGTGTTGCAATTAATGAGGTATGGCGACCTAAAGGTATCCCAACTATTAATATAATTCTATAAGTCAATATTTTGTGCGGAATTTCAGGAAATTAAATGAAAATCAGGAATAACGGGGGAGGGGGGTGGGGCGGACTTTGACGGAAAGAAACGCTATTATGGAAAGCGGCTTATGCAAAATTCGGAACAGCTGCTGGGCGCAGGAAGACGCCATTTAAAGTCGCTGGATAGATTTACGAGGGTTTTGCATATACCGGTTTAATAAATATGCGCGACAGTTCTTCTGAATCACTCAGACGCGACGTAACGGTGAATTTATTGCATTTATACAGGCATACGGAATCTAGATAACTCTCTTTACGGCGCTTCAATAGCGCCAATGGACTTATTCTCCGCTTCCGTTGATTCCTATAAAAGCTTAGCACGTCGTATTATTGCTACTCGTCTCTACTCTATTCGTTGTTTAACGAATTTTATATTCCTTTTTTGATCTTTCATTTTATATGCACTCCTCATCAGTCAAAACAATAAACTATCGTATTTCCTAATAACTATAATATAATGTTATCTAATACATATTATCCAATAATTATAATATTAACTAATACACTATCAATGGCTTAGTTCTTTTTATAAAATTACATCGTGTTTTCTACGTTCCTTTGTGCCACCCTAATTTTTCTTCATTCATCCACTACCAGTGTCATCTTCATTACCGTATCAAAAGAGGAATTAAATACGAATAAATTAAGCTCCATGCGCCTCCGTTTAAACGCATCAGCAGAATTATGATATATAGAAAGGGCGGATAGAATTCAGGAACGAGAACTTCTTCATCGCGGAACGGTTCCAGAGCTTCTCAATTTCCCACTGACTGTAGGATCCACCGGTGCATCCATACACCTATTTCAATACCGGCTCTCGTCCCTGCGGAGCTTTGCACACAGTGTGTCCCGTTTGATCAACCAAAACTGATTGCACGAGAAATTGAAGACAAAATGTGGATACACTGAACAGATTATCGAGTTCGGTGGAAATATTTTCGATGAATGATAACGTTCTGTTCTCAAGTTAGAAATCTGAGTTTGGAGAGATTCTATTCGTCTTGTCGATGGTCGAAGGAATCAATAAAGTTAATAGAACGAAAGGGGACACCCCGTATAAGTGGAATCGTCTACGATCTTCCTCCCTCGGTAAATTTCCAGCGGCGCGAGATGAAGAAACCAATGGAAAGGTATTGAAGTGAACCTGCTGAAATTCCTACCGGCCGCGGATGTAAATACAATTCGACTATTTCCGGGGAAATTTCATATCCAGAACAACCGTGACGCGATAATAAGTATCTACACGTCGATCGATATTAAATCAATAAGTCGCCGAATACAATAAATCATCGATCAATATTCGAAGGCTCGTCGGTACTGAATATTAAATATTTCATGAACTAATGTTCATAGTGGTTGAAATAAATATCATTGGCTTCCGAATTCCGAGCGCTATCAATGTGCTGAATGTCGTTAAAAAATCAGCGTTATACTTGGGGACCTTTTCTTGTCAGTGCCGAGGCGCCTTCGAGCACTCATCGATGATTTACTGTAGTTCGTCTCTGTTTCTCTAGAAGATCAAAATCAATCATCCTTCGATTTATAAATTTAACAATTCCAGTGTACATCGATCGATTCGATAAAGGAAATCGTTTCATTTCGAAATATACACACGTGAACAATACAACTCCAACGTGTCGCCAACCGTCGATACATTTCGTAGCTCGAAGATCATTGCGTCATGATTGACCACCATAAGCCTGCCACGGAGCATTCAAATCAAGCAGCTTTGTGCGGTTCGCCCGCATCCCATGGATGGTTTAAAGAGCAGCTTCCCCGACGAGAATGCGTGCCAATGAACACGGGAGAATTCGCTGAGTTATCAGAGAATCACGGCCTGGCAAAGCTGTGGGTCTGTATCACTGATACTTGGGATTCTACAGTACGATCCTGATCACGTTCCCGTCAAAAAGGGCTTCTGACGTTATAGGACAGAGATAGACTGAAATATCATAGATCAAACACCGATTTAACCTAATTCAAAATCGATGTACCACGAATACCACCCAGATACCTAATTAGGATCGATGTAAATGTGACGGAGAACATTTTACTGCTAAAGTGTACTACCAAAACTACCTCCAAAACGTGTCGAAAACTGATTCAACTGTAGATTGTCCAGTGAACTAATCCCGTTTGAGGGAGGCACGATTGAAATGAAACGGGATTAGTCGCGGCATTTGTACCTGGTCGATGTTTATGAGCTCTCAACACGGCCGTGAACAAGTCCTCCCTTCCTCCCTTTAACGAACGGGTCGCGTGTGGGTGGGAGGGATCGGTGCATCCGTCAAAAGTGATGAAAACGGGATGACATTTATCCGGACGGGTACGCAGAAAATGCATTATAGTAAACCGATCGACGACCAGCCAACGATCGCTCGGCAACAGTAACCGTGCACCGAAATCGAGCACTCGTTCTAATGGAATTTGCATTACTGCTGTCTCGCGCTCCCCTCCAACGTTGAGCTACCCGATGACGCGCGGGGACAAATGGATCAACAAGTCACCGACCCGCTTGATTATTAATGAAGTAAATTGAATTTATACCGAGCGTCCCGGTGATAACGGATTCGATTCAATTAATCGTGTTGCATAATAGAGGAAACGATTGGTTAGTCGCGTCAATGATCTCATTTTAACCCCTGTTTAAGTACCTGGAACGCGTTTTCCGTGATTGAATCGCGTTGAAATAAACAGTTTTTAGAAGTTTGTAATCTTTCTCATCTTGGGGAAGTAGGAAAGATTTTACTTTACACACTGAATGATAGACAGAATTCATGGCTGACCATATAATAGTCCCATTTCACTTGTCTGACCACAGGTTAGTCTACTCCACTTGCTTGGAATTGGAAATCCTGTGATTCTTGGCAGATTATTGTCAGATGGAGACCACTTGTTTGTCCATTTACAAACTTCTATGATATACAATGACACATGTTAGTTCAAACTTCTGAAATAACAATTATGTATCGAAACTTTTCTATAATTTCTATTTATATATACATCTTATCATAACTTAACATTCTTTTGTAATCAATTTTTCTTAATTCTGAAACAAAATTCACATGTCGGTACATAATTTGTCGGAATAGAGGTGAAATAGAGGTCACCATTTGTCTGACCAATGATCCTATACTACTTAAACTCCTAAAAACTTTCCCTATTCCGTTCGATGAATCGCAAATACTTCAGAGTTAAGAAGGATGAAAAAAACATGTTCAACTGTATCTGATTCACATATTTGTAAGGATCCAGGCAAACTTTTTCCAATTCCATTCGAAATTCCTCGGTTCCTGTTTCCACTCTCTAAATGTATGCGCAATTTTTAGGCCAGTCAGAGTTCCCGTAGGAAACTCGATGCTCTCGGATGGCGTCAGGTTCCGGGCTCTACGTTTAAAAATTCGAAACACACCCGTCCACCCTTCGCGCTCCCGTCACCGGCAACACGTACCCGCCCTTCGTGCACGCGAACTGCCATAATATCGTAGCCCTTCGATTCGACACCGTAAAATTTCCACGTATCGCGAACACACGGCTAGGGACGGCCGAATTGTAGGGGGAAATTTGGTTACGAGGTGAACGCCGTTGAAAAGGCACGATGCACTACCCGCGTGTTTGCGGAATTGTGACGAACGACCCCCGATACGTTCCCGTTCCGGCCACTCATTCCGATTTTCCAGGGGAATTTCGAAACGGACCGTCGGGAAATTCAGAACCGGGTGAAACAGGACGTTATTCGAGGGAAATTCGTGATCCTGTTGCGAATGAAGATTCCACGATCGTCCGATGTGTATACGAATCCACTTATTTCTGTTACAATTTTTGCACCTGCGCTCACGGAAATCTTTTTGGAATTCTAAAACAAATACCATTGCCTTCAGAATTCCAAGCTCTATCGCTGTGCTAAACCTTATTTAAAAGTCAGAGATACGACCTCTCCGTGTCAGTGCCATCGAACACTCATCGAGAATTTCCTGTACGGACAGAGAACTCAAATATTTTTCAAAGCGTCATGAGATCAGAATTCCATTTCCCATAAAAATAATGTTATTAACTCTTCGAGGCACACGATTTTAAAGAAAATAAAAACCCTAGTTGCACAGAATTTTTTTTAATATAAAAAAAAATTATGTAAAAATAAAATACTGAACTGTATGAATATGAGTAACATCAACTTTTCGAGGTTAAAATATATCCCACCATGCATAAAAAGCTAAGCAAAAGGTGGGACAGTTTTAAACCCACCTGACCCTAAGAGGCCACTTTTTTTTCCGAACTGAATCTAACGCCAGACAGTATCTTCATCCCTCCGAGTCGTATCGGTTCGCAAGGCCTCGCGCCGCCAGGAAATTTCTTAGAGAATCGGTGCAAAAGAAGCGCGATGTGCGCTACGTGTGCGCGCGTATAAAGTTCGACAAAGTGCCCGGTGAAAATACGGGGGCGTGCGGATGGAGGTGACAGAAGGTTGGCGATCGGCGCCAGGGAAGAGCCTCTCGAAAAGCTGAAACGCCCCCGGGCCTCCACCCTCCGTTCCCACCCTCCAGCTTTCGTCCTCTTCCTGCACGTCTGACGACGTTCCGCCGCGGCGAATGCGAATCGCTTGCTAAAGCGAAACGTTTGTCGAATGATGAACCGATTCCATTGCCGCCAAGCACATCGTTGAACCCCGACTGAAATAAAATTGAGAAGTTTCCGTCTCCTCCACATCGGTGACGAACCACCGAGCCCGGGGAACCGGCGGAAAATGAATTTCTCGTTCGCGCCCCATCGACATCGTTTTTCCTACGTTCTTTCTATTTTTCTTCTTCTTTTTGTTTTGGTTATTGTTGAGAATACTGGATGCGCGAAGTGTTTCCAGGGGAAAAGGGGATTTAATTGGACGTTAACGTGGCCCGTCGAGTCTGGTTCCTGAACCGTCGTTCGACGGCGCTTGGTTTATCGTCGGTTTATGAATCTCTCTCCGAGAGTACGATGCGAATGTTTAATGGACGTTAAGACTTTGGGAAGCTTTTACGCGATTATGGTTAGAGCATTGGAATTATTTCGAAATGGGGAATGTTCTGTGGAAATGCATGTTTCTCAGTCATTTCAATTTTTGCGGTGTCCAGCTGTTGAATCCGTTAATTTTATTTTTATATTCAGACACGGAATTAACTAATATTCGGATGGTATATCTCTGTTATATAACGTTATTTCGATAGTTCTTCTTTCTATTGGGATATACTCGTAGGAAAATGTTCTCCAAAAATATATTCCACTGAATATCGATGATTATATTAAGTGTACCAATAAGTAATACACTATAGTTTCAATATAATGGCAATACATTTCAGACACAGAATATCTTTCCAATCTTCTGTCCAGTCAAAGTAATGAAAGATGCATACAAGCAAGAAATATTTTTAAAATAGGATTTTCATCAGAGGATTAAAAGTTCCACAAAACATAGTGGACTACTCTTTGGTATATTTAATACTTTCGAAAGAAGTATCACGCAGAATTCGAAATACCACGCGTACATTGAGATACAATAATCATTTGTCTGGATGATTTAAGCCAGTACTCACGGGCAGGATCACTCATAGCGTCGAAGTATTTCCCTTATTAATGAGACGCTCGCGAGACTGTCCCAAATGTGCCACTGGGATAACGAATGAGCCGCTGGGCGACAGCGCAGAACTGTCGAAACCAGTCTGGATTATTTATGGATCATTTTTTTTTCACCTTTTTCCACCCACTACGGAGCCTAGCCACGATTCTCGGTACTTTAAAACGCGGAGGAATCGCGTGTCTCGGTTGCGGGAACCGGGGAAAGAGAAATATTTCTTCAAGACTATTCCTGACATCTCGCAGTCTTCGGCACGACGAATTCGCGCCGCGTAAAGCTTTCAATTACGTCGGGGATTTTCAGTCAATATTTCGACCACCTTGCTCTGCATTTTGCGGAATTCTTTCTAAATATTATAGACCACAGATTCTTCCAACGTAACCGTCTTTTGGACAGGAGACTACCTGTAATTAGTGTTCAAGTTTAATTCCACTCCAAATCTAAACACTTTCGATTTCGACCAAGATAGTAAGATACGATCATAGTTCAATCATTAACAATTCCATGGTTTTCACTTGTCACTAGATTGCAGAAGCTTATGCAGAAACAAAATTTTATATTCTGATATAGAAAAATTCAAATGGAGCAGAATTTTTAATTCTAGAGGATTTACTATGTTAACCGTAACACATAAATAGTATTAAACTGTTTATTTCATTGTGTTTTCTAAGTTAAGACCAAGCTATGAGCATTTCTGAATTTTGCAAATACTAACAACTATGTCTCAAACTTCTTTGGTGTTATAGAGTTTCACAGCTTACTTTACGACAGATCAGAAGGTTTCGTCCAGTTTTGACTAAGAGAATAATTGCGGCGAGGATCATTAAATCTTTCGCCTACACTATATAAGCCCCCGAGCATCCGCAGTCTGGTTATCATTCAATTCAAAAATTTCGTTATCACCTAACGAACCCCCGTTAGAGTCGATCGCGACACGAGTTCCCGTTCCAGCGATTAATTGGACAATTCTCGATTGCTCGAAAATGTCCGACGTACAGTGGTGGAAGGGGTGGAAGGAGAGGGGGTTGCGTTAGTTCAGCGCGGGTCTATTTTAATTTATGCGATCCGTCGGGTTCTTCTTCGTGGACGGAGCCGCTGAATTTCCCGTGGAAATTGTATTTCATCGTTAGGGCGATCGTTAATTATAACACCGTGGAAATATAATTGCCAGCCCGGTTTCCGTGCTTATATAACCCCCCCCCCTGTAACGTTCGTTTCGTCTTTCCCTCTTTTTGTTACAGTTACGTCGTTAAAATAATTGAAATTTCGCCGCGTGGAGGGGAATTCCACGTCGTATCATCCGAGAGTTTTGATAATTAGCGACTGGCCCCTTTCTTTCTCTTTTCACCGCATCCTCGCTCTTTCTATCTATTTTTTTTTCTTTACGTGGACAACAGTGTGTTCGATTATAACCGTGGACCATGGAATTTCAGAGATGCAGCTTGTCCACGTGGCCGTCTATCAGCGATAATTGGACCTGTCCCCGGGCACGGTATCATTTCGCCCGTTTCCCGAGTTACGATTTATAAAAAAGCTCGCGCGCGAAACGTGTGGATTATATACATATCTCTGTGACACGTAAATCCCCCTCGAGGTATCTATTAGGGCCTGGAAAGCTCGGCTAATTTGTCGCGTTCGTTGCCGTTGGCTTTAATAATACGGATAAATAACTGACGTTGGGGTAGTATGGATCTCCAAAAGGGTAATTTAACTATTACGAATTGTACAAATGGCATTCTTCAATTAATCGTCAAATATTACGTGACGTTGTATATCGAATTGAAATCGCAGATCACCAAGAACACGATCAGTTTCAGTAGATCTCCAGAAGTCAACTGTCAAGTGGATACGCAGCGTAACATCTGCATTCATAGACGAAGTAAAAAAGACAAAGCAAATCTCAAATCGTCTCGCCTTATTAAACATTGTAACGATCTATTGTCAAGTGGATACGGACATATAATATACCCTCGATAATAGCTTTTACGTGGAGACCTAGCATAAGACGAATTTTTACTAATGTGATAAAAGTTGAGTCAGTAGTTTTACAGAGCAAATCTCAAATCGTCTCGTCTAATTAAACATTGTAACGATCTAGTTTCAAGTGGATACGGACATATAATACACCCTCGATAATAGCTCTTACGTGGAGACCTAGCATAAGACGAATTTTTACTAATGTGATAAAAGTTCAGTCAGTAGTTTAACAGAGCAAATCTCAAATCGTCTCGCCTTATTAAACATTGTAACGATCTAGTTTCAAGTGGATACGGACATATAATATACCCTCGATAATAGCTCTTACGTGGAGACTCAGCATAAGACGTATTTTTACTAATGTGATAAAACTTGAGTCAGTAATTTTACAGAGCAAATCTCAAATCGTCTCGTCTAATTAAACATTGTAACGATCTATTCTCAAGTGGATACGGACATATAATATACCCTCGATAATAGCTTTTACGTGGAGACCTAGCATAAGACGAATTTTTACTAATGTGATAAAAGTTGAGTCAGTAGTTTTACTACTAAATTCGAAATACACTATAAAAAAACGTCTTGTCCGTCTCCGACACAGGAGTTTCTCTTTTCCGGCCGCCTCGACGGTGCCGCGCTTCGGCCAAAACCGCGGCAACGGCCGCAGTCTGGTAATAACGAACCTCGATACCCCCGGTCAATTCTCCGCGAATCAACCTTTCCCGACTCGCCGCACGATGATATATCGCGGATAGGTAGCGATGTCGGTCCGAACGAGACGCAAAATACGTGGCGGTCCCGTAAATCGGCCGCGTGACGGTTCGGTTTCGTCGTCGTTAAATCAACCATTATCAACGCGGGGGACAGAGAGCGAGGAAGAGGACTATGGGTCTATTCTAAATCTGTCGACGGTTTATTAACGACGACGTAATTGCGGCGATCGAACGATTGCGATAAGTGAACACGCCTAAATGTAATAACACACTACAATAACGTTAATAATTCCGTTAATTATTCCTCGCTACCGTTGGTGAGAGGGTGGTGGTGGTGTCTATCGATCGCATGTTATAATCGTTCGGACACAGGTCCGGCATTTACCTATCCCCTCCCCCTCTGCGCGCGCGGTGAAACGCCACTCCGACGTAATTACTTATCGCGAGAGTGTCGCGCGCACTCCGGTTAATCGTGCGTTGATCCACTCTCTAGAGCACCCGATGATACGGGGCCAGAGGGGGGAACGTGGACACATATTCTCGCGGATCGTTGATTCGCCGAATAAGACTTGCTAATCGATCTCTGATTGGACCTGAAGCGGTCTAGATCAGTGTTTCCAAACGTTCTTTTGAGTCGTGTCCCACCTGAAGGATCTCGATGATCCTCTGGTATAATAGTAAACCATGTTCTGAAGAAGTTTACCATTAATAACTGCTTCGGACAAAAAAAGGTAAGACTGTTGTCGATTATATTAACAATGTTAATGATCTACTAATTGCTCAATCTTCAAATTGAGGGACACTGGTCTAGATAATCGAGATGCAAATTCTTGGTTAGAATCAAGGACTTCCACGAATATTTCGGATACAGTAAATCCTCGATGAGTGCTCGAAGGCACTGCCAAGGGGAGGTTCCCAGGTGTAACGTTGACTTTTTAATGAGGTTTGGCACAGTGATCGAGCTTGAAATTCTGAAACCAGTGATATTTCTTTAAATGGCTATTATAGTTTATGAAATATTTAATTTTGACATTCGTCGAGGATTTACTGAATATACGAATTTAACTGTTAAAACAGACAGGAGGGGATTTCTTACGCCAGAGGAAAGGTCGTGATACGTTTAATTCGAATTTCGAACGCTTTAGGGAGGAACAAGGGTTGGTGCTACGGAAAAGCACACACGAAGCACGCGGCAGAATGAACCCTTCCTTCGGGGGTTCGACGATCTCTGGGAACTGAGCGCTTTGTTCGATGAATTACGCGCTTCGAGCTCGCAGGTGCGTGAGCGAGCAACGAGTTCACGGCAGAATCTTCTCGGTTGCTCGGGCGACCAAGACGGCCGTTGTTAAGAGGACAACGAGGGTGTCTAGGCCCCCCAGTCTTCTCCATCGTGTCGAACCCATTAACACGGCGAATTACATATTCCCCCTGTAAGCTTTCCCCGGCGATAAGCCTTGGTAATGTATCGACCGTAACTGCGAATAGTTCTCGATAAAGACGCGGAGTAATAATAAAGCTCAAGAGACGAGGGAATTAGGAATTCGACGTCGTTCACACCTCTCTGTTCCCACTCACGATGTGCATACAGAATCGGAAAGGAAGTGACTTCTTTTTATGAGAAAAGTAATAAAAGTCGTGGAGAAAATTGTAAGGAACATAATTGATTAATTGGAAAGGAAATATCACCGAGAATTTCTTGGGTAAATTGTGGTATTCTCCTGGTAAGTAGTAAGAGTCGATAATGGTCAGACGTGGACATATATTCGATGACCGTTCAAATTGTGGCTTCCCCAATAGGAAATCTATATATTTTCTCTTATATTTGCGTCCTTTTTGACTGTCTGATTAATAATGGTCTACCCTGAATATCGTCTAATTAATTGGCAATGAATGCAAGCACTCGTCGTCAAAGTCAACGGTTATCTTCGGAACTGGTTCGCGTAAACTGTTATTCGTCCTCTTGACGAACAATTTACCCGTCACTTTGACGGACAACAACGGAATTTATCGAGTTACCGAACGTTTCACAGGACCCCGACGTAGTTCGAGACGAGCGTCTTCGTCGCTTAAATAATCAAAGCTCGGGATCACCTGGATGACGTTCACCACCAGGGAATTTCGACTCTGTCACGGATTACCGTTCGGTTGACGTTAAAGCACGACGATGCTGGATTAATTTCAGATCGCAGTTTTAATCCCCGAACACGAGGACCACCGGATACCAAAGTGTCAGATTTTTAACGCTGTCTCATTGAAAATTACCTCGATTTCTCTAACAACTCTCGTTCGATCTACTTTATGATAAATAAAACCAAAACGTCCGTTACATTTTACTTTCTATTAGAGAGGAATCAAAAGTAATATCCTTAGAAACCTTTAATCCAGAAATCAAAACCAACGTGAATCCAAGAATAATATTAAAATAAGACACTATTTACGTTTAAACGAAGTTTCATCCACCTTCAAGCTTCCCCTGGTAATTAAAATTGAAATCAGACACGGTCTCTCACGGAAAACTTTTCTTAAGCTCGACGGTGACTTACTAACGAGGATTCAGATACGTGTCGTCAAGATAAAAAATTAAAAACCTCCAACGATGTCAATTATTCTGTTTATTTGTGGTACATAGTAACGCGAGGGATTCGTTACCAGATCTATCGTTTCCATCGCAGAATGGTTCACGACGAGAATAGGATCGTCGGCCATTCGGAATCGCACACGTGCGGGTGCCTTTCCTGTCAGCGGGAGACATCTTTATCCCGCGTCACGCCTCTAACGAGACGGGTTAAGAAGGATAGTCGTGTTCACCCAGGTAGACGGTTCGAAGGGAAAGAAAAGGATGGAATAGCGTTCGCCGAGGGGTTTTCGGGTGGAGCCGTGAACGAGCGTTCCGCGAGGATGGCCCATTATCGGGGCCAATATCCAAGGATGCTCGACAATCCCCTAACGATCCGAACCCACCATTCGCGTATCTCTTTCCCGTCTGTCCTGCAACCTCTCTCGATTGCCTTTCGAAACACTCTAGACCTCCTAGAGTATTTACATTACTTTATTAGAGCGTTTAATTCATTACGTTCAGCGAGGTTCTATGTCAGAAATGTGTACAGCTTGTGATCGACTTACGATTATACAGGGTGTAACAAAAGTGTTGTCTTTGAAATCAGGTCACTTGTGATGTGATTTTGAACAAGTGTTTTTCGTAGGAAAATGTTTTCGGAGGTTTTTTAACGAGTATTAAGGAAAAACACCGACCAATCGGCCTACAACACCTTTGTTACATTCTGTATGTGTCGTAATTGGCCTGATGCAGGTGAAATATTTGCCGTAGAGAAGAGAACATCTTATCTATCGAGGAAGAAATATAATATCCCATTTGAAAAAATTGAGTTCACCTTAAAATGTCCTTGCCGCTTCCACCTATAAATTCGCTGGGTGAATCATATTTTGTGTCCTGAGATAATTCCACCAATCTTCTTATAAAAATGTATCGAAAATGTAAAATGTAAAATTTCCGTAGCCCAAATATTTTTCTTAATTTTAATTAAGATTGTACTTTAACCTCTGGAAAGAATTTCTGGCAAAGTGTTACCCTATATCTTTTGCTTGTTTGTTTTTTACGTAGAATGTCACATTTTCGTTCGTAGCACCAGTTACTGGACGCTCTCTATTATGTCACATTGATGGAAGATTTTCTTCTATCGCGACCGGTACTAAAAACAACGCAGTTCTATCCGTTTCTTCCGCGACTTCCACTGTCCACCGACCGGAAATTCGGAAATCCGGATACAACAGAGGGAGATTAAACAACGAGGTACAAGAACGAGTTCGAGAAGCGAAAAAAAAAAAAAAAAAAAGAAGCAAACGCCGCCGTGAAAAGAATGAAATGGGAAAACGTAGTTCGGGGGATGAGGTAGAAGGGCGAAAAGACAATGGAAGGGCTAGTCGGCATGGACCGCGATAAGAGGGAAGGGAAGCTGGGTCACAGCGCTTATAATTAACGTTAGTTTATTCGGGAACGGCAGCGTATACCGGGCACGAAACTCGATAAACTCGGCCGCGATTGTTTAACGTTGGATTTCGACTGACGAAGCTCGTGTTCGCGGGACGGAGAGAGAAAAACGTGATGCTTCCTTTGTTCGGTCAGGAAGATTCTCCCTTATTGATAGGCATTGAAGTTCTGCTTTGTTGGAAAATTAAATAACTATAATATTAAAAAGAATTATTCATTATATTTTCTGTTCTAATTTCGAATAAAACTAATTACAAGAATATTCTCTAATTTCTCAAAGCGCTACAGAAATTTACGATAAATTAAACAACTAGGGCTCGGAGATTGAACATTGAAAAATCTATCGAATTGGACAAACAGGTTCGAATAGGTGAAAGAACATGTTTTTTACCTCGCAATATTTTTGTCGACACAGCGAAACAACGTTCACGTCGTAATTCAGTCGAAAGCAGATCTCGTTGAGACGCAACACGACTGCCTCGATAATTATTTTTCGCGATGGAGCTTCTTGAAACGGGGCCCACGGAATTAATTCTGGGGCTTCGCCGCGAAACGTTGCACGCATAAATATGCGATTAAAGGTAACGGGTCCCGCCGACATTCTGTTCCGGACAGTTTTATGTCACGCCCGGCCGGGGGGAGAGAGGCAAGCGACAGAGAGTGGGGAAGAAAAAATGGTCGAAGCACGTTTGGCGCTGCGTCTAGCCACTCTTTCGTGCCCATAAACCGAGGAATTTCGCCCTAGAAATAAACCGGAAGATTAAATCGAAATCGACGGAAGGGAAGAGAGAGAAAAAAATTTTCGTCCGAGTCCTTAACGGAACGAGGGAGCGTGATTTAATCTTCCACTATCGAATCTATCACGCGGAAAAAATGTCCACGGAGAATCTGATTAATATCGAACGTTTTCCTGTCAGATTTACACTGGAGCTTAAGTCGTAAATAGGTAGCCTCGTTTCTTGTATTTATTGCGAGTTACTTCGAGTTAACTCATCCTTAGTAGCCTTTAACTCTACATTATTGAACTATCGTAAAACTTACGACCTCGAATTCGCGATTTTCAGAAATCTACAATGTTCAATGTCACTGTTCTTAACGTGTGTGCAGATTGCGCTGAGAATTACTGGCCCTACTTTTCTCTATTTTTAAGTCTGGCTGTCATAAATACTTTTAACGTACACTACCGGCCAAAAGTATGAAAGGAGAAATCATGATTTATGGAAAGGTGATTGATTATTCTATTACGATAGAGTAAAAGTTACGGAATCCACAAATCACTTCTTGCTCTTGTCCCAAATCTTTATAGAATAATATTTTTCTCTTTCATGAATTCCCAGATCTGCTCAAACACTTTTGACTGGTACTGTATTTTTCCATAGCGATAAAAATAATGTTCTTCCAAAATCTTACGTTCTTTTTCTAATTATAATTTTTCCGAATGATTAATAATAACGTAAGTCACAGGATAGTCCAGTGATTTAAGATAAAATAAATCCCCACAGGTACTCACAACTTAATATCGCTGAATAAGTAATGTTAAAATCACTTACTATCACTTAACCGTCGCTTAATCCGCCTAACAGTCACTTAACATCACTTAATATCACGTACCATCCCGTAACGCGAATCAAAGTTATCGAGCAGTAACATAACAACAAACGTACGCCCGAAGTGTATCGAACCGTGGCACCGAGTGCTCCTCGAGACTTTTCAGAAGACTGTGGGCTCGAAGGTGCCCCGACGAATCCCGAAAACAATCCGAAACAAAACACCGACCACCTCAAGGGCGTAATTATTCCGACTCAAGAATCCACAACAAGCCAAGGATCGCCGCGGTAGAGCGTTCCGTATCATAATATTCCTCCATCCCTTTCCACGGTCGGTGATCCTATTTATGTATACCGTAGCCCCCGGATACTCGAGTCTTGTATCCGTTTCCATTATGCCCTTCCGATAATCCTAATTCATTGTCGATGAAAATGCACTCTCTCGTGGCGGAGAAGGAACTGAGCTTCTCAGGTTTTCGAATGGAGACCCCAACGAAAGGAGGGGTTGGAGGGGGGCGTAAGGATGAATATACGAACGATCTTTTTCACGTCGAAGGATCGATCTATCGAATGCGTATCGGCATCCGTGGTGGTTCCCTTCGTAACCAGAGAATTCGCCGTTCCGTAGGGTCTTCGCGGGTTCCTTAATAACGGGCACGATAGGCCCTCTTCATTGAATACGCCTTGATACCTTTATCCGTGGAAATCCGCGTCGGGTTGGCCCGCGTCGAATAAATTCCCCCTTTTTCTCCTCGGTCGCGTTATTCGGAATTCAATTCGGATCCGGTGACTTTCACGGTGTAGCCCCCGTGGATTCGGGAACACCCGGTCCTCGTCCGCGCCCGGTTACGTCTGCCACTCGATCCTCGAGGGATCGATGGGAAGGAAATTAAGGCGCCGCGAAATTGTTCTGGGCGTGGCGTGATTATACTTTCAGACGAACTTTTTCATTTTCTTGGACCTCTTCCATATCATAAAGGGAATATATTTGCTTCGAAAATAATTATAAACAATGGCTTCCTTGGTTACATTCACGTTTCGATTGAGAAACATTATGCTGTTTTTTTTTATGTCGTGATAGTTGAAAGATAAGTACACAGAGTGAAATATGTTATTACAGTTGAAAAAAGAATCCTGATCTCTACCGTTGAATAAATAATAAACGAAACAGAAAAACTGCGTGATCGTTGATAACGCAGAGCACTAGAATTACCTGTGTACTCTTGACCGTCGCATAGAATTGATAACAATACGCCCACGCCGTGTGCGGGTCTCGCGGAATAATGGACGGAAAAATGGGTATTCATCATCTATGGCTTGGCGGGTCATCGAGATTTGTGGCCGATCAGGCACAGAGTGGAATTGAAAAATCAACGCGCGCATTCCCCCCTCTCGGGAAATTTGTATGAAGGGTCCTGCTGAACGTGCAGTTTATCTCTGTCACAAAAGAAAAAAAAAATGAATCCCATTACCGTGTCTTCGATTACATTTTTTTCAATGCAAATTCGACTGTTTTCACACATTTTTCGTTATAAATACAGTGGACTGAAGGGAAACCTAAAACGTTACGATCGATCTCAAAGTCTTCACTTTAAAATTATTCACGAGGTTCACAAATATTCAATTGAAGCATGTACAAATATATCGCAAAGTCCCCAAAATCCATTTTCATCGACAAGAAAAAAAAAACGGTACTTCTGCAGAATCTCGGTGAACCGTCGCGACTCATAACAAAACTTGCTAGCTCAGCGGTATAATTTATCCACAGAAACTCGCGGAACGCGTCGAAAAATCATCTGGCAACGTTCGAGGTACAGGTGTGTGCACCGGGTCGCTTTATTGTGCTCGCGTGTCGCTAGAAAATCGTCGGGGCATCGGTAGGGGTGGTTGCTCATTTAACGGAAAGTTTCGTAATCGATATCGGTTCCTGGCGGCGGCTCGACAAACGGCTCAGATATCGAGAATACGCTCGTAACTTTTTTTTCCCTCCCGCCCCCTGCCACCTTGCTTCCACCCCTACACGCCATCGGTATCGTCGATTTATGCGGGCAGTAAATTCCACGGGCCAGCCATCGTGAACCTCCATCAGTCTGGTTACGCGGAGAAAATCTGCCTCCGCCTCTATTTCTCTGGCCACGATTTTTGTTTGTCTTTTTTTTTTCTTTTTTTTTTTTTTGGCTTTTTCGTTCGTCGTTCCACGATCGATCGTTCGGGTGACCAGGACGGTCGAAATCGTGGACGTTTACGGCGACGCGTGAGAACTGAACCGGGAAAACGTCCGGAAGATTCGTTGTCTCTTCGTCGATACGAAATTTAGACAGTATCCATTTAGGTTCGAGATCTGGGGTGGTTTCCGTGGTTTCCGTTGTCTAAATATTTAAACGCATTACCATACGCTGTACGTACGGCACGTGCGAGCCGCGTGAGTACGCGTGTAATGCTCACGTGCGAGGACCCCTCAGGATTATGGCGATACTGTTTGCACGTTGCGGCCTATCTGGACAACTGGCCTACAGGGTGCTCCATTAGCGAGGATAGAACGTGTACGTGTGCTACCTTGGGCAGATAGGGGCGCGTGCGATACCGTGATGGCACGGGATATTATGGGGCGATTCCTTGGGCGGGAATTAATAGGAAACGTGTGTGCAGGGGTATATAGACGGCTGTGTGGCACGGAAAAGGGGTTGGGAAAACTGTGAGGGGTTTTAGAAATGGCGACATGTTTGGTTAGTTAGAGTATAAGGGTGAACCACGAATCTAGAGATTACTCTGTTATTAGCAGTCCGATCGAAAATGTTTTTATCAGGTATAGCATGGTTTCGAGAGAGCTTTAACGTGATTATAGCAAACTTTTTGTCAGCTTCTTTTTCATCAATTCAATTAAAAAAGAAAGTAAAACATGTTATGTTATGGTACTTACCGAATTCGTCTTGAAATCCTCTAACAGATAGGCGTAAAAAATTTGTAGGTGTATTTGCAAAAAATTGAGGGTGACCTTGAAAAATGATGAAAACAGAAGTTGACAAAAAATTTGCTATAATCGTGTTCAAACTCTCTTGAAACCATGCTATACTTGATAAAAACATTTTCGATCGGATCACGATTCGTGGTTCACCCTGAATCTTCGTTACGCTTAAAATTACAGTTTCCTACATTATGCATCCCCATTCTCAGGCGTCTCATGTCGTCGGAAGATCGACGAAAATTGGGAGACCGCCGAGCAGTCGGTCCAGGAACGCGCCTAATTGTTGCTCGAGTCCCTAGATCGGAGAGTTCGAATTCTTGCGTATCGTGAACACGCGACTGTCGAGGTCCTAGACGATAGGGGACTTCGGAGTATCGAACCGTACCTCCCAGGATCCTCGTCAACCGGTTGGAGGCCAAGGAATTCCGAGAGATTCTAACTGCGCGGGGCACGTCGACTTTGCGACGTCAACGAAGTCTCGATAATCCGTCCCGAAGCCCCTCGTGTTCAATCGAACGAATGACGTTCGTGCGACGTAACCTACGTAGGGGACACAACCGTGCTTCAATAACTTATGAGAGGGACCGTCGCGAGTCGTCTCGATTTTGATCGAGAAACACCCACCGAACGACATTTATAGATCATGGAAGCAGGTGGTAGGATGGACGTGGATGAAAAATATATTTTACGAAACCCTTTTCGAGAATTAATTTACGATTGGTGTAGTAAAGTATTAATGCTGAGCTTCAGTTAGTAAATCAGAGATGGACTTCAAGTGGGATTCAATGAGGGGACTAGTAACGAAGCATTACTGTGCTTTAGAGTAATGTACAATTATTACTTCATACACATAATGTGAATGAATACTTTATATAGGAAATCCAAATGTAACAGAAACAGGGATCGGCTTCAAGTGAGGTTCTACTAGAGGAGGACTAGTAGCGAAGCATTACTGTGCTTTAGAGTAATGTACAATTGTTACTTCATACACATAATTTGAATGAATACCTTATACAGGAAATGCAAATGTAACAGAAACAGGGATCGGCTTCAAGTGAGGTTCTACTAGAGGAGGACTAGTAGCGAAGCATTACTGTGCTTTAGAGTAATGTACAATTGTTACTTCATACACAAAATGTGAATGAATATCTTATATAGGAAATACAAATGTAAGAGAAACAGGGATGGGCTTCAAGTGAGGTTCTACTAGAGGAGGACTAGTAGCCAAGCATTACTGTGCTTTAGAGTAATGTGTAATTGTTACTTCATACACATAATTTGAATGAATACCTTATACAGGAAATGCAAATGTAACAGAAACAGGAATGGGCTTCAAGTGAGGTTCTACTAGAGGAGGACTAGTAGCGAAGCATTACTGTGCTTTAGAGTAATGTACAATTGTTACTTCATACACATAATGTGAATGAATACTTTATATAGGAAATCCAAATGTAACAGAAACAGGGATCGGCTTCAAGTGAGGTTCTACTAGAGGAGGACTAGTAGCGAAGCATTACTGTGCTTTAGAGTAATGTGTAATTGTTACTTCATACACATAATGTGAATGAATACCTTATATAGGAAATACAAATGTAAGAGAAACAGGGATGGGCTTCAAGTGAGGTTTTACTAGAGGAGGACTAGAATCGAAGCATTACTGTATTCTAGATTAACGTTAACTTTTTCGTTAGTATAAACAGTGTGAATGAATATCTTATACAGGAAATCCAAATGTAACAGAAACAGGGATGGCCTTCAAATAAGATTCAACAGGAGGAGGACTAGTAGCGAGGCATTACTGTATTCTAGAGGAATATAAAGCTGTTTATTAATGTACACACAATATGAACGAATCGTCCAGAAACTTTTGGACATCCTGTAAAACGATAAAATTTGCGGTTCGAGTGCACGGTACGATCTCGACGATTCCACGTAACCAGAGAATCCTAGCAGGATCCTTATTTTGCTCAGATTGGCCTACAAGAATCAGCTGGGCGTAAGCCGAGAACGATGTTGGGAATGGAAGAATTTCGCGGTTACTGGGACGAATATCGCGGACCACCATTGTCGATGGCGTTTTCGTCGAGTCTGACGAGGGTTTTGCAATGCATGAGCGAGACGGAAAACAGGGACAAGATCCAGGAAAATTCGTGTGGGGTGGAGGCGCAGCGAACCGTGGGCGGCGGGTTACGATAATAATACATCAGCCGGAATAACCGAATGTCCTGGGCTATTGGTTTTTTGTCGATGCGATAGATTTCGGGGAAATATAAATCTGCCGATGGCCCGGTAAATTAGTGGTGACTCGGAAACAGTGTGTATCCGTATGACTGGCGGGACGACGGGCGCTCGGACCGTGTACACAGGATCAGACGCTTTAATCTACGAATGCATTCATTTCGACGTGTTTTTTTTTTATCGGAGAAAGGATATTGAACTCGGTCAAGAAATATATATATATATGCGCGATATATCGTCACTGTTTAGTACCCTTTATATTGTACCAATAAGTACTCCACTAAATTTTTAAACAATGAAACGATATATAATAAATTGGTACAGTTACTTATTGGTACAGTTAGATCGTGTCACATTCACTTCCAGGATCCTTTGTACTGTAATTAGTTACGGTGGAATGAACTTGGATGGCGTCTTGTGGACCACCCTATAGACGTTGAATGTGTCAATACAGTGGATAGATATCGAGGATGGAAGGTTGCACAGGCTTATGGTATGCAGATGCACATGCAGATCGAAGATAGATAAATACAGGGCCGTGTGCAGTGATACAAGACAGTAAATATGTACATAGATATTGGTTAATGTACCAGGAAGTCCAGCGAAATAATATATTTGAGGAGTCCGAGAGAGTATGGTCGAGTACACGGTCGATATTGAAAGAGTAAACTCTAGTTTCTCTTTTTCTCGAACAAATTCTCCCCCGTTTCCGAACTCGCATGAACAGCAACGAAGTTGGACAGTCAGAGCGTGTGGTGGAGACCTTGAGCGATCAAGTTTTCTTCATTCAGAAATAAATGTTGCAGTTTGATAAGTAATTATTGGCCACAGAAATGTAACAGTACCAAGTCAAATTCTATTAAACCAAATTTGCTAAAAATTTTCTCACTACAATTAAAACAATAAATCATTAATCTTTCAGAAAACAAGAAAAAAAAAAGGATTTCAGTTTCTAAATAAATTGATTTTGTTAGATCGATTACAGATCGCTCCTCCAAATATTTGATTTCTCAAGCAAATCGTTCCAGGTATTTTTCACGCGATTCGCCCGCAAAATTATATTCCCTGGTTTATTTAAAAGGATGGACAGACCGGTGTAAATATTTGCCGTGGCGCGTGCACGTGTAACAGGTCCACGTCCGCTCGTAATTACAATATTTAATCGCGTTATTAACGCGAGCTGAATTCTCGATGTTGCCACGGTTCCGAAGAATCGTTAATTCCCTTTTTCTCAACGCGTCCTCGCCCGGTGTAATAAAGAAAAACCAGTTAACGAGAAGAATTACAAACGATACCCTGTTCGATTCTCTTTGTGTCCCTCGGAAAATTGCATCAGAGGATTTTCATCTTCGAAACTCGCGCGGCGGGGCGTCGCCCTACTCCTCCCTCCCGTTGTCGCCACCCATTGTTCGTGAAAAATTTATGAATACGCCACATTGTTAAATCCAGCAGAGGGACCACGGTATTTCCGTCGCCTCTCGGTATCGCTGGGCTACCACGTCCTTCCCGTGCCGGAATGAAAATTCCAGTCGGACTAATTGCCAGCCATCTTTTTATTCCTTCGCCCTGGATGAATTTTTAATGCCCCCGCCTCGGATTTCGCGCGCGTTCAACGCTCAGAGTAAATAATCGTTAAGGAATTACGTTTTTCAAGCACGTTTTACGGCGTGCGCTCGTAGAAAACTTTGCCAAATTAATTCGTTGCAGTCAGTTCTTGACCGTGTTACTTCTTTTGATCATCGTAGGGTTTCTATGTATTAATATTTATTCAGAAAATTGTAAGTATTTTTCTACCAACTTATGTAGAGTATAACTGTCGCGTGATATTTACTGCACTATGAACTACTACATTTTGAACATGAAAACAAAGTCCCTTTGTATCTTCCGCTATCCTTAATCCTTTGGGACAGCGCGCTTCCACAACGTGAAAACTGTACAGGAAATCATCGATGAGTGTTCGAAGTCTTCAAACACTCATCGATCATTTACTGTATTTGCTAATAAAGTAAGATAGAAAACAAAAATTTAAATAGCAATTTTACCACCAAAATCAGCACGAATCTGTTATCTGACCTAATATAATGATCCAAACCATCCCTGGATAAATTTCGTTTCGTCTTCAGTCTCGTCTACTCGGCAAACCGTAACGAATGATCGAAAACCAACGCGAATATATCCACAGAAAGGGTGAGAGAACATGGCGAGTCATCGCCTCGTCACGTATTACTCTTCCGCCTTCACCGAGCGCGAAGTCACTTCCGGCTGATCGATAACCAGGGCGGCCTAGCTGTTTGGATTTCGCGCGTTCCCTCCGTGGAGCGAATCTCGATCGCAATTCTTGTCACTCGGCTAAAAGGGAGAATTTTACGACGAAGGCGGTGGCAACGGCGGCGGCTCCTAGATGGAACCCATAAAATTCTCTTCCGTCGTCTTTCTCGATCGTAGACGTCGGTGACCCGGCCCGATAACTCCTCGATCCTGCATCCAACCGCGCAAAAGGACGATGACGAGCGTGGGAAAATCAGGCCTCCCCGGTATATTAAACGCGGAACGATAGATTTTGACGGGAACCGGCGGGAAGACCCGTTATCAGTGACGTTGACGTAACCCAATTCCACCTCCCACCCCTCATCACCCCTGGAGCAGACGGTAACTACGTTGCCTGGTACCTGGGCGACGGGTTTGCGCGTACACTTTCGGAACGTTGAATCAGATTTACGAGATAGACCCCCGGCTAACCGGATAATTCGGCTTGAAGTCCGTCGATTTGATTCCTTGCTCGGGCTAAAGAGATCGTAACGCGATTTCGGCGGACCCAGCTGCGGTGATTATTCATCGATTGCTTGGTAACCTCCCCCATCCTGGCTAGGTTCGTCGTAACCACTCCATCGACACACGTTTCATGTGTGCAATCTGAAACCACTGAGAATTTTTATTTTTTAGTATCTTCCTATTTTTATATTTTTAACGTCCACTAGGATATTATTGTAAGAAATATAAAGGACTGCCCATGTGTCTGATTTATAGAAGGATAGCTGGCAGGATAGGGCAAGTGGAGGGAGGCGTAATTTCAACGTCCACGAAATCATCGACACACGTTTCATGTATGCAATCTGAAACCACTGAGAATTTTTATTTTTTAGTATCTTCCTATTTTTATATTTTTAACGTCCACTAGGATATTATTGTAAGAAATATAAAGGACTGCCCATGTGTCTGATTTATAGAAGGATAGGTGGCAGGAGAGGGCAAGTGGAGGAGGGCGTAATTTCAACGTCCACGAAATCATCGACACACGTTTCATGTATGCAATCTGAAACCACTGAGAATTTTTATTTTTTAGTATGTTGTTATTTTTATATTTTTAATGTCCACTAGGATATTATTATAAGAAATATGAAGGACTGCCCACGTGTCTGATTTATAGAAGGATAGTTGGCAGGAGAGGGCAAGTGGAGGGAGGCGTAATTTCAACGTCCACGAAATCATCGACACACGTTTCATGTATGCAATCTGAAACCACTGAGAATTTTTATTTTTTAGTATCTTCCTATTTTTATATTTTTAACGTCCACTAGGATATTATTGTAAGAAATATAAAGGACTGCCCATGTGTCTGATTTATAGAAGGATAGGTGGCAGGAGAGGGCAAGTTGAGGGGGGGGCGTAATTGCAACGTCCACGAAACCATCGACTTTCATACCTCGATAACTCGATGTCCCCGGTTACAAAGGAAAGAGTTATCTTACCTCGATATTGGATATCAGAAGGGGGAGGAAAGGGAACAATAATTCCCGCGGGCTCTTTTCTACCCCGTAAGCAGAAAAGAAAGTCGGAACCCTTTCCTCGAAATTCGTGGACTGATCCCAGTTACGCTCGGGGGATTCCAATTTGGCATCGACACGGGACCACGAGATCTCTTCGTCGAACAGTTCCGCTGCCGTTCGTGGAACATCAAAGCCAATGTTACCTTCTTCCTTTCTTTTTTTTTTTTGTGCGTCTTTCTCCGTGAACCACGTTCCTCCCCGCGGAGATACTTTTTAATTACAGAAACAACGCCGCCGTTCCAGCCGGTCGTTCTATTGTGTTATTAACATTTTAATTAATACCGTTCGCCAGTCGAAAGATAACATTTTCACCGGTTCTCATCCGTCCCCACCATCGTCGCTGCACTACGGGACCACCGTTTCCGTGACGCGGGCAAACGGCCGTCTCGTATAAATGTAAATTGCAATATCCTTCTCATAAAGAGGCGCAATTTTGTATACGACCGGCACGGCCCTGGGTGAGTAACGCGGATCCACGCTGTAACTTTCCGCCGGGGTCGGCTTTGCGCCACGAGATACGAGATAATATAAAATCCGCTTGTTCTGTAATTACGTATGCTAGTCGTTCCTGTGTTCGTAAATTGAACGCATTGGGTTGAGAAGAAGAGAGACAGAGAGAGAGCGAGGGCGAATCTGCCGTGGATTCGAGGAAATCAGGAAACTCGTGGGAGCTCCCTTTGCGCGGGAACGGCACACGCGATCCATCGTGTCGGATGAGAGGGAATCCGCCTGGCGTATCCGTTTAACGCGTTTAACACATTTCAGGGGATGAATGTTCTCGACTGGAGGGACCGACGGTTTCTGACGAATGCGAGGAGGGTGCGTTTGGGATCTGTACACGATCATTCTTGTGAGGTTGGAACTACCTTTTTGTATATTCACAGGGATCTTTCGAAAAGAATGTGATCATCTTGACGTTGTCTCCATCGTCTATAGGGAATCGAATTTTATTTATGGGGAATAGCATTTTGTTTGTGGGGAATAGAATTTTATTTATGGGGAATAGAATTTTGTTTGTGGGGAATAGAATTTTATTTATGGGGAATAGAATTTTGTTTGTGGGGAATAGAATTTTATTTATGGGGAATAGCATTTTGTTTGTGGGGAATAGAATTTTATTTGTGGGGAATAGAATTTTATTTATGGGGAATAGAATTTTGTTTGTGGGGAATAGAATTTTATTTATGAGGAATAGCATTTTGTTTGTGGGGAATAGAATTTTATTTATGGGGAATAGAATTTTATTTATGGGGAATAGAATTTTGTTCGTGGGGAATAGAATTTTATTTATGGGGAATAGAATTTTCTTTGCGGGGAATAGAATTTTATTTATGGGGAGTAGAATTTGATTTGTGGTTTAATATTCGATATCCAGTAGATTATTTGGATGATCTGGACTTTAATGATGATGTAGACGTAACCTGGACGTAGTAGGTCTGTACGATCGAATGGGTTGCAATTGATTGTTATTAAATTATCAGACCAACAACACAGGATTCGACTGGGCATGCATATTTTTTATTTGCACATGAGTATTATTTTCCACAGGAATGGGCAGTGGAGAGAAACATGGATCGGTAGGTAGACAGCAGACTGTCAAACAGAAACCAGAACTCTTCGTTACAACAATGACACGTAAACTGGCAACAATTTTTGGAAATTAAACTCACCTGTTGTACGATCAATTGGAGTACGAGCTAGTAATTCGTTAAACGGTATATACAATATCTGTGAAAGATGATCGATCACTGGTATTTGAGTGTATCATGGAAACAAAAACGGGAATACAATATCATGTACAATAATTGATGAATTCCTATCGTTGTTAAGGTAATAATAATAATACACGCCTTCAATACAATAATGGCACTCCCCCAACAACGGTGGGAATAACGCCTGGACAATAATCGTGTAGAACAATCCAGACGATACTCGAAAGGAGTCTGTATTATTGAACGTAACTTTCTTAAAATTTGCTACATCGACATCTAGTACATTTTGAATATTATTGTACGGTGAAAGATTAACAAATATTAGAATTTATCGACCCGATGTCAAAGATGACAAAAGTTCAGGGAGTTTCACGAGGACCATGGAACGAACAAGGGTATCGTTGATCAGCGTGTCATTAATTTTCACTTAAGCAGGGAAAGTCCTGACTTTCCCTTGACACGGGGGTCGAAATTGCAGTCGAAGCACTTTCTCCCGTGGCATGTTATCGCGCCAACGACGCATTTATCCGCCGGGTCAGCCGTGGACCGGCGAAGTGGCTGTCGGAAATCCCTAACCGCATTTCACAGGGATAAGTAGGTGGCGGCCAGCCTCTGTACAGGGACGTTGATGTAATTTTAATGAGCGGACTGGCCCCGTTCGGCAACTATCGCCGAAGACCGGGGAATTCGGTAGGAAATAAAACGAAGTTTACTTATTTATAACGTTTCACGAACGAGATCTATTCCTTTTACTAGGAACATTACGATTGTAGATCGTTTGGCGACTGAAGAAACGGCTGATGCGATGCACGAAAGGTTTTTCGTATTATTAGATGTACCAGAAAATAGTTCAGTATTTTTTGGTGAAATTTGGTGAAAAAGTAGTCCACTATTATTTGTGAAAGTTTTTTTATAAACAATTCAAAACCCTGTGCTATCTTAATAGTATTCCATAACTATTTTAAAAGGATCAAATAAATATTCTAATTTATTTTCAGTATATTGGAACCACAGTAGATTATTTCTTGGTACAACTGAAACATAAATTGATTGTGCAAGTAAAAATAAAACGAAATTGTGGAACATAGTGCCGACAGAATTTGAAATTTATCATGGAAAGAAGCTCTCGAATATGGAGAACCCGTGTCTGACTAGTAATGGATTTTTCTACTTGGAAAAAATGATGATTCTACGGTATTTTCTACTATTCAACGATTTTAGTATGTCTTATCTATCAGTTTGTACTAAATTATTGTGGAAAGTAAGTCATGGTATTGTAACCGAAAGGGGAGAATTCCGCTGGAAATTCGGTTCATCGACAAGCGAGAAATTAAGGCCGTGCGCGGGAAGGCATGTTAAATATTGGAAGCAGAAAATGTTTCTGGCCGTTTCTGAGTCAGCAACCGACGATAACCGAATCCTGGTACCCTGGAAACTTTCCCGGGCCCGATGAACGCTAGAGAATTCGGAGGAACTCGAAGAATGTGTAGAAACTCTCTTGCTGCGTAAGTTCTATCCCGACGGTTTCTCGTTTACTCACTTTAATCCTCAACCCGAAAACTTTAAACGAATTATCAGTGGGCGATGCTGCTACAAAAAGTCCAATAAAACTTGAGAAATTACTTGCGTTCCTCTAGAAATTATATATAAATATAAACAACCACCATTTTCTTTTTCTAATCTTCAAATCGAGTAACCAAACGAAATGGTAATGTTTCGATAGGGACTGAAATGTGAAGTTTGACACGATTTCGAAAATTCGATGGGACTAATTAAGGGTTAGAAGATTGATCGACCAGAACTGCTACAGAAACAAAAACCTGTCACAGAAGAGCTTCATTCAGCTCCTCGAAGAATTGAATTTCTTTGAATCTGAATAATCCAGTTAAGATGCCCTGGTAGCGTCTTAACAGCGGGGTGTCCAAGGGTTTTCCAGGCGAATCGAGCGCACGACCATGTCGCGAGACGAGGGAGGTCCGTCCGGCGAATAAATTTTCCGCGAAATCTCTGCTCCTCTCGGACGAATACTGCATACTTATGTCTGTACACAGTCGGGCGTCGAGGCCGGAAAACTCCTCTTCATGCTTGTTTGTCTTCTCCCCCAATGCCGCGCGTCGAAATAAGCGTTCCGCCGGAGGAATATTTTTGGATGGCAGCCACTACCCGTCGTCTGCCGACGCGCACGACAAACCCCGCGGGGAGGCCGAATGTCGTCCAAGTGTTGTGTGTGTTCTCTTATTTATTTCCGTCTTCCCTCCATTGTCTCGGCAAATACGCCGAATTCACCGCCCCGAACCCGCTTCCCAACCCACGGCCTCGATCGCGAGGACTTGCCGCGCGCGATTAATCCGTGCCAAGGGAGCCGCCTCGGTATTGAAATAGCGAAACGGTCCGGGGAACCGACTGGCTGCGATAAATATATCATTCTGTCTTTTAACTGGAAATTCTTCGCGATACTAACGCGATACAGTTTGTTCGTTTGAATTGGTGGAAGATTCCTTCCATTCAGGGGTAAGTAGTATAGGGAGTTATGTAGTCAGACAGGGGGAATGTGATTCTGGAGGTTATTTAATATGTTGACTGCCAGAGGGATAACGGCCGTACGAAACCGGATACATTTCACAGTAAATAAAAACAAAATACAGTAAACCATCGATTATTGACACTGGAAGGTTCCACGGTACTGAGTATTTAGACGTCATCTCCACCACTTGGTGCTTGACGGGGGCCTCCCTAGGAATGGTGGGGATGACGTTTGAATACTCAGTGCTGAGGAGCTTTCGAACACTCATCGTTGATTGACTGTATTTCTTCTAAAATTCAGTATAGTGAAAAATCTCTGAAAGTCTATTAAGGTTCTGTTTATTCTGATCCTACTAGAAGCTTTAACAAGGTAATAAGAATATCGAAAAATTAATCCATAAAGTTTTCTATTTGAATAAACTTCCGTATTGTACTCATTACTACACCATCCTCCCGAGTCACATATCTACCTCTACAATCCATCTAAAAAATATAATCTACATCTTTACAATTCGAAAGCACACACAATATATTCCGTCGAGAAAATCATGTCACCCTTTCTAACGATATTCCTCGCCGCACACGCGGTTAAGTAAATATAAATGTTTGCGGGGCGGAACATGGTAGCGCGGTTCGAAAATATTGTGTTGCAAGCCCGCATAATATTTTCTCTGGCGTGCCCCGTTCGCGAGCAGAACGTGCGAAGAAAGCTTGTCGATATTCCGCGGCCGTTTTGCCCGTGTGACGGCGATGAAACGCGCGCCGATTTGCGCTCGCTAGAGACGACGGTGTTCGAAAATTAATTAACAGCCCCCCCCATCCAGGTTATTCTTCTTCTTGTTGCTGGGCGCGGTGCACGTCAATGATTACAGAAACCACGCGCGCGCGTTCGTGGCGGGCGTGAAAAGTTCCGACGACGTTTAATGAAACACTGGATAGCGCATTCCTCTCTTTCAACGGGAAACGCGCGCTAGGCGGCGGCGCAGGGGCCTCTAAGGCAGGCGTAATTACGCGGGCAACATTAATTAGTAGCGGTGTTAATTATCTTCCGGCCGACACACGGCTGGCAAACTCGTATCCCTCTCTTTCCGCGCCAACGACCAGCGATCGTGCTGATTTCTGTTTTTTTTTTTTTTTTTTTTTTTTTTTTTTATATTTCTTTAACCGTGGAATGCAATTTGTCGTATTGGAGGGATCGCGCGTAACCATTATAACGCTCGTCGCGGTTATCTTTTTTGAACGATAATAAAATTCAACGATCTTTCAGCACGCAGGGGACATGGGGAATTTTGTCGATCGAATCGTTACGATGCTGTGAGATATTGGCTCGTTTTGTGGATGGGCGCAGTGATTCATCTGTACTACTTATTTGTAATATATATATATTATATTATAGTTATAGTATATATAACTATATATTCTAATATAATGAAAGCTTTGAGAAAGGAATTATTTATAGTCCACTTTAATCGAAAATGTAAATTCGTGTAAGGGTAAAGAAAATCACAAAGACGATTTTTGTGAATTAATATGGATAGTAGTAAATGTTTACGGTGGATGTAGCTTTGACAGTGGAGTAATCATTGGAATAAGTTCGTACGTTTTATGGTTGTATTGGGAGTTCAACGATCATGTGTATGTCGGACCCCGACTTATTCTGGAAGGTTCGAGGTTTCGAAACTGTCAATTCTATGGAGTGATTCGAACAGACACCGGTCGATACGTTTTCACGTCACTTCAAAATCAGATAGTTGAGACACTTCAACGTTTCGGTCTATCGGAATGCTTTTTCATTTTTTATCCCCGTGTTCGAATCGCTGGGCGGACACTCGATTGTTGTGAAACCTTTGACGGAATTGTTTTGCAGAAAGGGATGTTTGAAAAATACAGTAACTTGTCCAGGTCACTTAACTCTTCAAGGTTAAGTGGGTGAAAAACTGTCCCACCTTTTGTTTAGCTTTTTATGCATGATGGAATATATTTTAACCCACTTCGAAAAGTTGAAGTTACTCATAGTCATACAGCTTAATATTTTGTATTTATAGAATTTTTTTTATATTAAAAAAAATTCTGTGCAACTAGGGTTTTTATTTTCTTTAAAATCGAGTGCCTCAAAGAGTTAATGAATATATGTTTCACTTTGTTCTGAGGACTGGCTCGAAACTATTCAAATCACTGACGATGCTCTGTCATGTAGGATCACGTAAACGATAATAGAGTCATCCAAGATCTTCCTTGATCTTTTTGCCCTATACAGCCGAAGGAAATGTAATTTCCAACATATGAGAAAAGAATCGTCGTGAGGTTCGAGTGAAAAGCCAGAGAGACAGCAGCCGGTGTGTCATTATCGTGCCAGGTTTAAAGTGCGTCTGAGGAACGGGAACGTTAATCGCGCTAAATAGAAACGTGTACCTATATAGAACGTCGCCCGTATTTGGGTTAATCGCGTTTCAGGCGAAAATTGCAGCGACGACCACGCATAATGGCTTAAATACGTCCCCGTGCGTAATAGAAGTATAATTTCACGTTAAAGGGACCATCGAAACAGAGGGTTGAGGGGTAGGGGGGTTGGAGGAAAAAAGAGAAAGGGTGGAGGGGGTGAAAAAAAAGAGGCGAACGAAGAAAAGAGGAGAAAAATTATGTTGAAAGTGATGAAATACTTTGCCTCGTTCTTGGCCGCCTCCGAGCGCGTTCCCGCCCTAATTATTTAATGGCGGTGTTCAATTTGCAGCGCATTTTCTGCCGCTACAAATACATTTTTCGTTGGCCGCCTTTCGCTCTCTGAAATACCGTGTGGCTCCCATTGTTTGGCGAGAATCCCAGCAAGCCACGACGGTGTTTTTATTGTTCACGAACGCGATGAATCGTCAAATTCGTCGGGAGTAAGATTAATGGGCCTCATCCATGCTTCTTTTTTCTCGGTTAAGTGGGTATTCTACTGTGATCGGTTAAAGAAAATCGTGTTCAGTTTTCTTGCACTTTCTTATAACTTGGGATCCTGAAATTGTACCCCCATTCTTACAGCGTAAACCTGAGGCGAATGGTATCAGAGATCAGCAAAAAAACAAAAAACCAGAAGAAGCAAATTATCAGTGAAAGCTTAGGAAAAAGAATGGTGAATTGGATACTGAGTAATGTAAACAGTTTCATCCTACCAGTCAGATTATCGTCGTGGACCAGGCGAGAGGTCCTCGAAACGTTCTCTCCCAGTTTGCTTAACTTCTTGCCAATCAAACCCCCGATCGACGATCGTGATTGCAATCAGCCTAGGATTTCAGACGATCAGCTCGGAGAGAGTACGTAAGCGCGTGGCTGGGTGGTTTTCGTCGTTGGAAATCGGGAACCGTGGACAGATCGAGTCAGACGCGGATTTACACTGTGCCATCTGCGCGGCGCGAAACGGGTCGACGGGGATTGTTGTTTACCCCCCGGCGCATAATTGACCACTCCATTTACGTATCAATCGGCGCATTACTGTTGCGCCATAGCCAATTAACGTATATGCCCGCTTACGCGAACCGCCGCCAGATAATACACGTCCGTGAGGCACAGCACAATGCGTTCGAGTTTCCGTATGCGGGTTCCAGAGACGCCCACACCACGAGTGCCACGGGTTCACCCTCGATTGGTTGAGTAATATAGGTCCGTAATTGGTCAGACAAGGGGAACGTGGAACAGCCACGGCGGACTAGTTCGAATCTATGCGTTCTTAGGAAGAGAAATGTATTGGGGAACTGGAATTACATAACCAGTATTATGCAATTTTGTTAGAAAGTTCTTGTAAAAATATTTGTTACGTAATTTTTCTTTGCTGCTATTATCCTTGTTGAAGGGGTTTGAACTGCCTTAGAACTTGTTCTTTAAACTGTTTTCCTATCTGTAATAGTTTCTGAGATATTATAGCAAATGCATTTCGCACCCCTACCTTTGAGGGTTGCTTTCACCCCTTGAACATAGATGATAGCAGCTAAAGGGAGATATGTGTCGAATATTTTTATGAGAACTACTTTCTCACTGAGTTGCATCAAAATCGATACCCTGTCGGTATGTTTGACGTTTAAGTAGAATAAGTAGAATAGTGTCGTTTATAGCCAGACAAGTTTAATACCATGTTCATTTATAGAAGTAGTTCGAATCAATCGTCAGTCAGTATGATATACGACAACTTATGTTACCACAAGTAGTACAACTAAAGCACCTACTCGAGCAAGTAGTGAAAGTCAACACCTGGTCAGACAAGTAGTACATGTCAGGTTCCATTCAGTCGAGTAGTGCATGTCGTTCCATGCCCAGTCCGATGGCGCGCATACCGACGCCTGGTCGGACAAGTGGAACAAAACGGTGGTTGATCAGACGATAAAGCCGATATTCGCCCATCAATCAGCTGGATCCTATCCCCCCGTCGTTCCGTTAACGACGCTAGCGCATCGACGCAATTCGTCGTCGATTTGTGCGTACCCGTTAAATAAATAGTTGTAAAGCACCGGACGGCCAGTGTTTCATGGTTCTATCGTGCCTTCGTTCGCGGCCGCGTAAATCCACCGTGCACCGACACGAGGCGTGTCGGGTACATATGGTTCCGGTGCGCTGCACGCCGTGCTCGCGCGCGCGCACGCGGCATTGGATTTATCACGCGCAGATGATATGCTCGATCGACGTTTCATTACCCCCTTTGCCCGGCCGATTATAATCCCGATTCACGGTGAACTACGTGCCGCACAAAGGGCGAGAATGAAAATGATTTCCCCTCTCTCGCCGGTGGATCGAACGGTTTCAATCGACGTCGTCTCATCTCAGTTTATCCGTACGACATCCTGCAGCGTGTTTTCGAACAATTACGCGTCGAAGTGGAAAAAGATACCGGAGCTGTTCGTGATCGATTTCGGTCGAACGTTGCTGTTACAGCTTCCATCACATTCTGCGTCACGAATTCCTGAGAAGATATTAAAGTCAACGAATGTAATTTCAAGAGAATTAATTTATGCAATTTTATAGAAAACTACTGAGAGATTATACGCTGTATTCGCGAGCAGAACGACAGCAATACATACCCTGTTTCGAGCAGGGTTTATTAAACTTGACTTCGCAGTACAGTAAATCTCCGATGAGTGTTCAAAAGATCCCCCCCGTCACTAATTGTTCAGACGTCATCCCCATCACTAGGGTGTCCCATAGAATCTGTCAAGCGTCCAGTAATGGGTATGACGTCTGAACACTCAGCATAGAGGAGCCTACGAACTCTCACCGATGATTTACTGTATCCTCATAGGTGGCTTTTATAAAATAAAAATAATTCATTGAAGTGTGTCACCCCAGGGACTTTAATTTCACTCTGGAAGTACGCTATCATAAAGAAGACTCGAAAAGAAGCCGGTAGCTTTTCTGGTGCCAATTATGAAGCGAACTGTAGGTGTCACGTCCGTTCTATGTTCTCGGGTACGTGAGCGCCCGTGAACGAAGGGTTAACGGCGCCAACATGAATTTTAATTGCCGATACCAGCGCACGGAGCCACGGCGCAACGGTGTAACTGACCTGGCGCGGCGACGTAGCCGTTCAGATAGTACGCGCCAGCTAGTGTCCCGCGTGGAATGATAATGATAACGGTTATTACGAAGGCTGTTAGCCTGAGTAAGATCGCAGTCTTGTTTGGTGGTCGGCATTAAACGTCTCCGAGGCTCGATCGCGACGAACGAGCTTGGCTACGGTCTCCTAGCTGACTCACGGGAATTTGGTACAAGAGGGAAAATGGACTCTTGGTTTTTGGTATTGATAGACATATTCACCGGATAGTCTGAATTTAATAGGATTTAATGAATGGAATCCATAAGCACGCCTTTATCTCTACAAAAGTATTGTCTACTGTAATAGTGTTCTGCATAGATTTTTTATAGACTTTGATTTACTAAGGTAAGTAGATTAGTTGGAATTCTAGGTCTAAAGTAGTATGTATCGAATCCTAACCTGATATACATCGACGATTATTACTAGACAAGCAAATAATGCAGGTTTATTTCTAGAAAGTTAGCTAACGAAGGCTAGTTCCCTGTGAAACTAGTAGTACAAGTCAATCATAGTACAGGTTAGTCTTTGGTAATACAGATTGATTTCTGAAAAGGTAGCTAACGAACTTCAGTTCCTAATAAGACTAGTAGTACAAGTCAACTATAGACGGTCAACTGATGCAGCTTGGCTTTCACATAAACGAGTGATACACACCGGTCAGATCAGTAGTATAGATCAATCTGGAACTTGGATGTACTTGAAATCAGAATCCTGCAAGTAGTACAGGTCAATAATCAGGTAGATCAACACTTATTAGTCGTGTTTACGATCATTCACACAATTCAGTCAGCTCCTACGACAATTGTGTATACAACGTCCTTTCATTGGCCAGTCGCGAGCTGTCCCAAACGCAAAGTCCAATCTCGACAGAAACCGGTGGAATAATTTTCAGAGTGCGACTAGATATTCTAGAGGGGGGTAGTCGGCTGCGGGGATCGTGTACAGAGGTTCAGAATCGTCGTTGCCCGGAGGGACGTGTTGATATGTCGACGGTAAATTTCGGCGAACACAGTCGCGGAATTGCGTCCTGGCCTGCCCAGGCATTTCGATATTAATGCGACGCTGATTCCCGCGCAGATGCATCGCCTGTGCGCGTTTGCCGACCGCAACTCCAATTGCGAGTGATTGCCTTCGCTTGATAAGTGTATACGGACAGATTGTCCGGCTGACACGAGGATTCCTGAAACCGAATGGGGTGGAACAACGCCGGGGAACGATCGCCGCTGTGAGTTTAACAGGGTCTCCAGATTGTTCGAGGTAAAATTCAAGGCTGTCGGACGGTATATTTTATTTTTTAATTCGATACCGCACTGGAACAACAGCGATTCGAACGGGATACAGTGTCGAATCGTCGCGTATAATGGCCTCGAATCGATGCTGAATCGTCGATAACACTGTACAACCCACGTTGATACTCGATTGATTTCAAGATCCGATTAATACCGCGAATTGCGGGGTAACAGAGTTCGGAAACTCACGGTTCAGCGCGACGACGAATTTCACGATCGAGCGCGCAGCGAACTACTGTCGCTGGCCTCGCGAAAAGTTACAAACGACAATGTCTTTTTTTTTCTCGCTTCCCTTCCCTTTGCGCCTCGCTGGCTCCGATTGTTCCCGAACGGGGAACCGTCGCTTGGCTTTTGCGAAAGTAATTTTCCTAATTAACACCGGAACAACTTGCTAATTAACATTGCCGGGGGCCACGCTAATTAACAACTGAACTCGTCCGGGACGGTTGTTTTGACCGGTGACGCTCGCGGAAGGTTTATTTCGAATTTTTCAACGGTGCACGAACGATGATAAACGACGCCGTGAGAATCGTATAATATTAATGTTAATTAGAAAATCGTGGTTAATTGTTACACGTTCAGATCCGCCTGGGTGAATGTAGTTGAATTATTTTTAGAGTAATATGATTATCCTGACGTATGAAATAAGAATGGTGGGAATGTATATGACGGAATTTATGGAATATTTTCTTGGATACTTTGATATTATAAGGGTTGTGTCGCGTGTTTCTTTTAAAGTACGGTTTCATTCTTGGTCACATGACACATGGGATGAATGTACTGTTTCCGTAGTCAACGTCCATTTTCTGTACCGTGCGACGCTTAAAATATAAATCGACTCAAACACTGTACAATCCATACAACGTTTCTGACTCATGCAGAAAGTCTATTTGAAAATTGCCCGTGACTCAGCACAGAGGGAAATAGGGTCTCTACTTTCCCCTGAGCATTTATCTCTCTGCAGTTTTAATACCAGGAATTAAATTCTTCATACAATTCAAAGATTGCGAAAGACACATCATGTACACTTGAATAAACAAATTACTTCACGAGACATAAAAAAAAAAAACAAATAATACGATGCAGTGATTTGCTACAAAATAAAAAGTAAACGAGATATTTTAATTTAAATGTTACATATTTAATGTGATTTTGTTACCTCATATTCGCGAAAATATCTTCCTCGGAGCGGTCGAAACTACAAATGAGATATTTATATTTCGAAAGCCCGGTTCCCGACGCACGAAACGACGACGAACACGCCCGGAATTATTTATAATCACGGGAAAATGTTTGTAAACGCGGAATTTAACGGGCTCGCCAGTCGCCGGATGAATCGCAAATACCGATCCCGAAATGAACTTCCACTTTTACGATTTTCGCCGGGCGCGAATCGAACACCGCTTTATAATAAATTACTTCCTCCCGGGCGAGCTGTAACATAGATCACGGTTTTTATAAAACAGTCCCCCGCCCGTTTCGCCGGACGGGAGTTTTCGAAAGTTTATCGCGGGAGGAAATCGCGCGCTGTCAACAAGCATTCGTTATTGTCCGGGGTCCATTGACAAATTCCAACGGTGACTGTTAATTGCCGGGGAAATTTTTGTTCCTTTTCACCACGCCCAGTTTTCACGTTTATTCAGCTTTAGAACCACTTCGAGGTATTTACCCGACAAATGTTCGTTCAAATTGTTAATTGTAGGTGAAAAAATTGTCTAACATAAATATTAACCATTTGCACTGAATATTCGACAGTTTTTCATAGTGTCCCTTTGCAGACGTCAATTGTGAACAGAGTATAGGAAGTCTAAAGAGGGTGTCGCTGAAGTTTCGGTAAAATTGTGAAAGAAGTGATTCTAGATGCAACAATAAGTCGGAAATGTGGAGTAAAAATGTTACGTATGATGGTTCATTTTCGATATAATCGATTGTGAATATTCATGGGCTGGTTCTGGTAGTAAGTAGAAACAGACTGTAATGCACAGACGCGCCAGCCAAGTCCCATTCAATTGCACGCTTATCCAGCAGATTTTTAATACATTTTGTTTTGATAGAAAACAATTTTATTCTACATTTTCGACTTATTTAAAATTACCTCCTTTCACCATATCAAAGTATGGGAACCTGTAATCTGTTACATTAATGTGGAAGGGCCTCTTATATCTGTCTAAACTAAGCGACAGGGATCAACTGAATGATTAATGCCTGATTACCGCCTCTTACATCGAAACATATCGTGTACCTCGTTTCAAAAATCTATCACCTATTTGACGACTAATTATATCATAAATAAAAAATTACAATTATATAAACAATAGGCTACAGTCAAATCTATCAGAGTCTGCATCCTGTGAAAATAATTCAAGCAGGTGACGATGAACCATCGCAAATCGAACATCAATAATCAATATTCCTCTAAAACAATTATGGAAAATTATCGTCCATTTTGTTCCTATTTAAACGCTACCTCCGTTCGGATGATCCTGAACTTGAAAGTTCCGCAAGTAAATCAACGAACACCAGACTGTATCGTTCGTTCCCTATCGTTCACGAAGCCCCTTCGGCGGACTTTCCTTTTTTAAGAAGAATTAGTTCAACGGAAATTTGAGGCTGGTCGCGATGCCCCTCTCCATGCTTCGGTCCGCGGCGCCAATTAATTAACGTCCGCTCTGTCGCGGTGTTTAATTAAAAGTGCAAACGACCAGCAGAGAACGAGGGACAGAAGGTTCTTCGTGCGAGATCGCCGCACTCTCGCGACGCGGATTGCATTTTTCGGACAGGACCAATCATTTTTTTTTTCTCCCTCTCTGTTCTCGCGAGCCATCGGTGGCCACTCTTTCTCCGAGTAATTAATTAATGGATTTCGAATCCCGGCCGGAAGACAGAAACTTTTGTCTAATTGGAACAATTTCGAGAGTCGTCCACCCTCTGTTCCCGTTTTTCTCCACTTTTTCTACCCTTCCTTTTTGCCTCTAGATTCGTCGCCTTGGCGAAACGGTGCAGTTTCTGTTGCCGTTCGCGCGAATCGTCGGGAAACCGATTAATCCGACGGAAAGAAGGGAAGACAAAACGGGGGAACCAACGAATGGTCACGAGTACGTGGATAAATTCTCTGTCGACGAGGACGAATGAAAAACGAGCATTAACGATCACCTCTACCGATTTTCTTTTCTTTTTTTTTTTTGATCAGCGTATTTTCTCACTGCGTCAGGCTTATCGTCGATCGCTAAGCGCACGCGTTTGCATTTTAACTGCCACGCTGTCGATTCAGGATGACCATCGTGTGAACGTATTCCTGGACGCAGTGGGGGAACGTATTAGTGTAACGGAATCCTTGTTACCCAGTTGTAGTCGAGCTTCGAATTTTATAAGCTCGCTTACGAAGTGCGCAAAATATATGTTTGCTCATTGAGGGTTAAACCGAACTGAAAAACTTTCTAAATGCAAGATTACAAGGTGGTATTTTCGAAAAAATATAGTCCAATCTCCCCAACAACGTTGAAAGAGTATCGTAAGTAGAAACACCCAGATATGGTCAGCCATAGAAACGAAATTACGTTCAAACGATTCCACGGGTATTGTGACCTCCTTTGTACGATTTACATTTTACGTCCGATGTATTCAGTAAAAACACAGGAGGCGAGTTACTCTCAATAATAGTCGGTGGAAAAGGAAAGAAAGGTTTATTCGTTCGCTTTTATTGACAGCGCCGAAAGCACGTAAGTACCCCGTCAAAACTGGAGAGTTCAATTTCTTTTATTCGCGTTGCCTCGTTTCACCCGTGTCCAGAGAGAGAGAAAGGAGAAAACGGATTTATCGTTCGTAAAAATATTTACCATCGTCCGTATTCGTGCAACGCTTTTGTTTTGCTTTGGTTCTTCTTTTTTTTTTTTTCGTTTTTTTTTCTAGATGTATATCTGGGCGCAATCACTCAAAGTTACTTCAGAGATCGTTCACTGTGTCACGAATAAACTCGTCGGCGACCAGCGTTTCATTTTCGCGTTACATGTGATCAATGGCCCGGCGAACGTTAAAACGCTCGGTAATTAATCGTCCCCTACACTGGCCGACACGCTTATCGAATTTTCATGCTGAATTAGAGCTTCGCGGGGGTGCCCGTTTAGGGACGTCTTATCGTTTCCAAATTAATGACCCGAGTCATCGCGCGACTGCGATGTTAAAGTGAACTTCCGGGAAGGAAGTGGGTCAACGAATCGGTGATTTTTCTCGATCTAAAAGGGGAACGCTCCAGGAATTCAGTTTTATGGTATCATTCGAGCTTCTAATAAGTAAGATTTCCACTGATCTTTCGTCGTGTGATTTCTGTGAAGGATTCTACAATGTCAGAAACAAAGTCGAAGTCTATAATTAAATCGTAAATTATATAAACTATGTTCTATGCTATTCGATTGTATGCAATTTTTGTAAACGATTCTATAATACGAGAAACAAATTCGAAGTCAGGGATTAAATCGCAGATTAAATAAATTACGTGCCGTTCTATTCGATTGTATGCAACTTCTGGAAAAGATTGTACAATATGGGAAACAATTTCGAAGTCAGCATTTAAATCACAGGTTAAATAAATTACGTTCCATTCTATTCGATTAAATTATGTCATTTGATGAGGTGTACTGACGATATGCTCACGATATTCCACTAATCGTTGGTAAATTGATACTAAGCATCTCGTTGGAAGATGGTGTGATGATTTGACACTACTTATTAACACACGTAAACGATATAAAAATAAATGTAACAATGTGCTGCACTTGTATCTGTTTAAATATATTGTGTATCTAAAATTCCTTTGATTTTTCTCACATCGTAATAGGCTTCATGGAATTCCAATTAATTGAAATGGACAGACTTTTAAATAGAATATATCAACAGAAAATTGTGCAGCTGCAAATTAATGAAATGGATTAATATTAAGTATTCGAGATCTATACTTGAAATGAATTTACCGAAAGAACAGCACTTGCGAAACAACTCGGCAGTTAAATTTATCCGGGGTAAAGGATGGAAATCTGCAAGCTCTGCCGTTAAATAGTTTCTCTTCTCGGGAAAAGTTACACGGAAGCGTCCTGCGGGGGAGAGGGCGGATTTTCCAATCGAGAAGGGCTCGTTTTCCTCCCGAGATAGAAGTATTCGACGGGAGCTTAAGGAAAACGGAGCTCGCTGGGAAGTATCGAAGTGAAACGGAGTAAAACGGTGACGTTTGGGGGTGGAGAGGGGAGGGAGAAAAAGCGAGAAGACAAATATTTGTCGTAACTCCCTCCGGTTTATGGAGGCCGCGAGTTATCAGTCCGTAACTCCAACCAACTTCTTTCCGCCGTCTCAAGTTTCTCCCCCTCCCCATCGCTTTTCCGCGTTCTTGCTCCCGTTTTCCTTCCATGCCCGAAGTTTTTTTCGGCAACGAAGTTTCAGCACGTCCCGATGGAAAATTTTCATTCTCCACATCCCCACCCCCTCCGAAATCTTCTTCACGGTGTTAATACAATTCGTCGGAAGTTCGTGGAATTCTCCCAGGGAACAAAATACATTCAAACGACCGAAGTTTCGACTAATTTCTACTAATATTTGGAGACCCTTTCAAGAACTATTCAGGACGAATAATTAACCTCGAAAGTACCCTGTTGACAATTCTGTCGATCCCTGACGCAAATTGCAATCATAAAGTAACACAGTGTGACAATCTTTTTGGAGACACTGACAAAACACTCGAAAGACTCAATTTTAATATAAGAAATCAATTTTATCAAGATATTGCAAATAAATGTAGAAATACCGGAAGTCTAGGAATAAATAGAGAAATAAATAAAATTTAAGGACAATATTATAACCTTTGAAATTTCTGAAAAAGTCTATTGAAAAGCTTCCTGATATAGGAAAGTGTTAAATAAATCTTCGCAAACACTATTATCACTCGCGCAATATTAATCACTTGCGTTTAAAAAGAACGAACACAATTAAATACGGAAAACTTCGACTCTATCACGGTATACTGTATAGCAATCCGAGCACAATATCAATTTCTTCCCCGTATTTATTACAATTGAGAGACACTCGATCCACGATCCGCACCAGGTGAATCGAACCTCGAGAATGAACGACCGAACTGAGTCCTCCTAATTTTCATTGGAATTTCTCGAACCGTGACACGTCAGGGCAAAGAAAAACACGCCTTACCGGTTCCGTCCTCGGCTTTATTCACCTTTTGTTTACCTTCCCTCCCGCGTCACCGATCAGCGACTTCCTTTCTATCTGGTTCCCTCCTCGCCTTCGACCTTTTCTGCTTAAATTTTTTCTTCGACGTCGTTATACAGCTGGTCGATTGTCGAACACAACCAGCAGACTTCCAATTATTTCACTCATTCCCGGTTACTCGATGTCAATTAAGGCTTTAACGAATTCGTTGTTGTCGAGCTGGGATCTCTTGTTTTGTTCTTTTTTTTTTTTTTAATTTGTAGACTTCAACACGCAGACGCGGTCGTTCCCGATTCTCGGTGCTGTCCTGTTACCGGTTGTTAATTGGAGGAACAGTGAATGACGTGTGTTTGTTTATATGAATGATATCTTTGTACCAAAGAGTTTGTCCCGTAAAAATAAATATTATTATTGTTTTCATTATTATAGTGATGTCACGGAACTGTATAGAAATGGATTTTCCATTTTCTCCAATCTCTTCAGCATCAACTTTCACTGCGTTTTCTCTACCCTGCCTCGATAATTGTCTCCCAACGGTCCCCTCTCCAGTACTATCATCGAGGTGTCATGAAATTTTCAAGAATAATTTCAATTTTGATTGAATTCTACAATAAATATGATTTTCCATTGATCGAGAATTGAATTCAAACGATTTACGAGGGCACCCAGTGTCCGTCCCCCGTAATTGATTCCGACGAGAACGTAATATTGCGCTCATGCGACGTCTAATCTGCGTCGATAAACTAGACGGAGGGTTTATTACTCCGCCGACTCCCATGGTCCCCGGATAATTGGCGAATTAATAACTCCTCGGTGGCATTAAGGGGAACCGAGAGCTTCGAAGCAGTACTTATCGCGAGATTCCTGCCCCCTCCCGATCCTGGACACCTTATCCAAATCCCTGAAGTTTATTCCGAACTAGAACTATCAATTATTCTTCGGGTCCTCGCGAACTCTTGCTCGGACAGCGAAACGGAAAGCCGCTGATCGTTCCCTTATACTTAATCCATAAATCGATCCACCGCGACTCGACGTCCAGAACCGTGAATGTTCATTCGAGGATCCACGATTCCTCAAGAATCATCGTTAACCGCATACCATCCCTCCAGTTTCACTCAGACACCACAGGTAGGATCCCTCAGGTACGAAATTCCGTCTTGACTAGAGCTCTGAGAAGCCGGAGGGGGTGAAATTGCGGCAATTATTTCGCAACACCGCGTAACAGGGAGAAACTAACCCACCCATCCACCCTCCTGGTACGAATATAACGGGTTGCGTCTAATACAGTCCACCGGGGTAAATATTCGCATTAAAATTCAACGGGGGCTATCCTGGGGTGGGCGCACGTATTAGCATTGTACCGCGTATAACGGGCTCGGAAAGCAACGTGACTACTCTCTCGAGGCGAACGGTCTAAATCAAGCTTTAGCCGTCCGTGCACGTTACCGCATGCCTCGAAGTACCGCTGGCCACGTGCTGGTCGCGACGGACACGTGCGAAAATGCGGTGGAACGGGTTTATGTGGGGTGGGTTAGGGGAGGTTGAAGGGAAGGGAGCTAGCAGAAGGGTTTTAATTTCGTCGACAAGCCAGATGGACCGAATGGCGGTGTGTTCCTTTATACGTCCGCCTGTACGCTCTTGATTAACGTCAATTCCGCGGTGGTCGTCCCCCACCACCGCCGTTACCTTTTCATTTTCTTTTACTCGACCTGACCGTGCGCCACGTCCCTGGCTCGCGAAGAACTAAAGGGGGATACGTGCGACCCAATTTTCCCCGGCGGTTCGAAGTTCACCCGGACGGGTGTTGAAACGGGATGTATGGGGTGTCCTTTCGTCAATGGAAACGGTGGAACATCTACCGATGAATGGAAAATGTGAACAAAGATATTCTTGTAAAAGTGGTTTGAAGTTTTTTGTAAGGTGAAGTAATGTGGGGAATTTCAAGGTCGCGTTCATTTTTTAAACGGAATGCTACGTTTGTTTATTCGTTATCTTGTAGTCACATCCTTGAGTGTAGTTCGACGGTGTCCTACGAAATTCTACGTTACCTTTATCTACAGAGTGGCCCCAGACCCACGATTTGCATTGATTCGACTGCCTAAGTCAGCATTGGAGTTAACACCAGTGGTTCCATTAAATTTATTATGACTGTGCAACACGTGAATTTTGCTCACGTCAAGGATACCAGGACAACAGGACCACAGTCGTCATAATCCCCCCGTTTACCAGGACTTAAAGCTTTAAGTGGACAGTCGGTTTACGAAATGGACGGGGGCAGAAATGAAACGATAAATTTAATAATTCGTTCTAGCAAGCCGATAAACTCTTTCGGCGCAATTACGACAACGAAAAGAGTCACGTACCGGTATAATTCATATCCTGGATATATATATTTCGACGTCGTGATCCACATAGCCCCGAGTGCCACTTCAACGTTTATGAGTGGTCGTGCCAATTTTCCAGGGTGCGTTCCTTATTGGATCAATCCCGGAGCCTAGTCGCAGCGGTACGGTCGAAGTGAGGAGAGTGACGTTTCGGGTTAAGTTACCCGGGAGGGAACGACGGTGTCCTTACCTTTTGGAGAGAAGAATCGCTTAACTTCGAGTTAATTGCAGGGCTGCTTGAATGCGAGCGAACGGGATTCGGGAAGTGTGTCGGAGCTGATCCACTGACGAACGATATTTATAGTGTTGAAAAAGGCTCAAATTTGAGGAATAACTACCTGAAAGACGTATTGACTTGAAGGTTCGTAAAATTACCCGAGCGGATTACAGAAAGTGTCTCGGTCTGACAATCCATTGATTTATACTACTTGCCTGATCTGGGGCAGGTCGATTCTACTGACTAGACCAACGGTTGAACCTGTTTCAGTTGGTGACTCGCAAGTTTGTTCAGGCAAGGCTGTCGCGTCTGTATGGCCAAATTATTTACCAAAATGCGAACATTATTCTAATAAAAAAAAAAAATTAATTACAAAAGGATGATTAAAGTTATGATATGGAGAACACGTAAACAGAAGTTGCATATAAATTTTGACTCTTAATTGTTATTTTTGAAGTGTATGAATGAATGTGTGGGTCACTGTACTTGCTTGGTTAAGATCGTACTAGTTACGGTCGGTCGTCTGAGGAGACATTGATGTGGATCGTTTGCTTGCCTAGACGTGGACCTGCACTACTTGCCGGGTGTGATATTGACGTATACTGCTTGGTTGGACTCAGAGAAGATCCATACCGTTTGATGCATGGATGGCAAACACGTACTGTTGTCAGACCATAAGTTGATGTGTACACTTGTCTGAGTGGATATTAACCTAAACTACTTGTCCGAGTATACATTGACTGTACTATTGTATCGTTTCACTTTTCGAACGGAATCTCACGTGTTCAACGCGCTTTCTTCGCTTGCAACTTCAATATTATTATTTTTCTTCGCGTTGAAACGTGCGTTTCCGTAATCTACAGGGTGGGCGGAATGAATGAATCGGAAGACCGACGGATCGAACGTACTTATTATTTTTCTTCGTGTCGAAACGTGCGTTTCCGTAATCTACAGGGCGGACGGATTGAAGGAATCGGAAGACCGACGGATCGAACGTACTTCGAATGGTAATTTATTACAATTTGTACAGATTACAAATCGGTACCTATGGTGTCGCGTTCCTCGTTAGACATCATAAAAGGAGCGGATATTGAGCAGAACGCCGCTCGTCGCTGCGCTAACCTTTAACCATATCAGTTTTAATTATTAATTACCCCTGTTACGTTAATACCTATCCTCGACGCTCGGTGAACACTGGGGGTCACTAACGAATCACAGAATATAAACGGTCAACCAAACGAATTTAACGAACAAGCATATCGTGTCGCGTGAAAGGGATTTCGTATATTGCGTACAATAGATTACAATGAATACTCTTACATCCTCGTTACATCCAATTCGGGTCCACGGACCGTCCGAAGAACCATCAAATTCAATTGTTCTTTGGCCATGCTCTTCCACACCCGCGTGTTTACCTAGTAGCCCCAGAAATTCGGACGAATCGACGATCGAAACGCCTGTTCGTCGCCGGTCAGCTGTTCTTTCTCGATGAAAAAGATAACACGTTCGTAAAATAAATCCCGTACGGAGGTCGGCGTGGAGCTTTCGGACTGTTGTCCACGCCGATCTCCTCGTTCTTTTAGCCCAGGCCCACTCGAATAAAAAAATCATTGTTATTCGACTATCTACTCCATACATAGTTACATAACTGGAAGCCCTAGACTACTAGGTTTTACATGGACGATGTAATCGGGGTCAGACAGTGGCAGCGGTGTCCTCGTCGACGCCCAGGAGCTACCTGCTCGGGGGCACGGCCACGGACGACGTGCTGACCGTCGCGACGGTCATCGTCATCGAGGTCGACAGTAGGAACACGATGGTCGTAATCAGAGCCAGTATCATCGTCGTTACCGTAGTCCAGGCGTGGCTTCGTACGGCCGAGTTGTTGCCACCTGTCGACAGAAGGAAAATGATGAATGTCCAGGGGATTAGACGGCGTTCATCTCGTATCTCCGTGCTGCGGAAACGGGACAATTGAGATCTGCAGGTTTCCATCTGGACCGTAATCATACAATTTCACATTGAACTTTCAGTAGGAATAAATGGAACCCAGGATATATTGAAGTTTTCGAGTAATCGTAAGAAACTTGAGGAAGTTGTAAAGGTTTCTCCTGACATTTCGTATCGAGGTAAAGTTACCTTTCGTTTCGCCGTAACCATTAATGATTATTGGTCGTGGTTCTATTCACGAGATCCAGAAAGTCAGAGAGGCATTGTTTTCGTAAATTGGTAATCGGATACCTTCGATACCGGTGTCGGATTTTTTTATACCGACATCAAAACGAAACCGTGATATTTGGTTACTGTCACGGTAAAGGGGTATGGAAAAAACCCCTGAATCACGGGTATTATTTGCGTACAGAACGAGGGAGTCATTCAAACTTCCCAATGAACAAAATACCCTGTCTGACCATATAGTGTCCATTTTCACTTAGAATATCCTTCCACGCGTTTTAACGTATAATTTACATTCGCGAAATCTCCACTGGGCCCGCTAAAAAATCCCGTGGAAATGGTTTGCGTTTTGAAAAATTTTCCAAAAAATTCCACGCGTTATCAATTCCTTCCGCTTCCTATTACACGCGATTCCAGGGTGAAACTTTAATTCTCCGGCGTTGCGGAATTCCTCATCACGGTGGACATTAATGATGCTCGAAATTCGAGACAGGAATTAATTTCGTGATACTTTAGAACCGACGCGGTCATATCGAAAATCCATTTGTCGTGGACCTCCGCGCGAGCCGCGATATTAATCAAACCCTGTCGCGCGGTCGTGGCGTGCGGTCGCTAGCTTCCTATCGCGCTCCTATTAACCCTCATCAGGCTTCCCCCTTTTTCAATTACAAATTCCGTCCATGAATTCGACCTTGCGGATTTTATCGTTTTTAATTACAATAAGAGGCTGAATAACGGTCGGCCAGGTGAAGGGGAGGCTCGTTAGCAGTGCAGAAAAATGTGGACCGCGTCGCTTCCGGCGTGGTTGCTTGCCAAGTCCAGCGGGGACGGCGCACCGACTCGTTTCGCCTCCGCAAACTTTGTCCCGAACGATCGCCATTCTTAACCCTGTGATCCTAAATTATACGCGGAAGTGTGTTCGTGGGACGGAAATTGTTTTCCTTTTGGGGGAGGTGAATTCGTGGCTCGTGCCACCTTGAGCAAGTCGTAGTCGGTCCAAGTGGAATAATTAAACGAAAAGCTTCTTGGAGCTTCTTGAAGTTCCATTCGGATTATTCCGTTGTTTTTTGGGTTCATTTGTATCTACCACGTGTCACGTTAAGCCCACGCGTACTGATGCTTGGGTCACTCTGCCAAGGGATAACCACCAAGCACAAACTGAGCGTAATACTTTCTTTGCAGTAGGAACAAATATGTAGCCGTTCGAAAAATAACACCGATGACCTAGAAAACTTCGAGAACAGATTATTAGGATAAACATTAATATCATAGAACATCCCTCGAAATATTGTACGATTCGTGGACAGCGCATGAAAATACGAGCTGGCGTGGCGTCCACGTTTCTTCCATACCCCGTGATTTCACAAAGGTAGCAGTATATCGACTCGAGAAAGGGGAAGGCGGTCGAGGAATCGCATTAAAGGCGACGGTCACGGTTCCGCGATTAAATTTTCAAGCAAGAAGGAAAGTAACGGCCGGAGACGGCGAGGAACGAGCGCCAGCACGGTGGAAAAAGCAAATTACCGGACGTTGCCGGGCTGCTAGACGTCGGATAGCGTCGTTGGAAGAAGACACGACCGGGAGCGTAATTTCCACGGGACGGGGAAACCATCGGTACTGTATCAACCATGAACATTGAAATTCCTTGTTCTCGCGACTAACCTGATTAATTTTGTATCGATCGACTCTCTGTTTGATCAAAACCCTCGATTATTCTGTCATTCAGTCCTCGGACTTCTTGTCGTGTCGTCCGTTTATTCGAATCGAATTACTCCCGAAAGTCCAGAATGAAAACCCTCCCATGTCGTCTATTTTCAATTCATCCTGTCGAGAGAGAATCTACCAATTTCAGTTTACAACCGTGAATTACCGACAACAGGAACTTCAATTCCCCGCGTGAAACCTCTCGGCGAGTCTAGCGGAAACCGTTTAACGGGGAACTATTTAAACTGCATCGTTCGATACTGTCTCTTAATAATTATTCCAGGCCGGGAACCGTTTACATGCAAACGGGCGTTACTATCAACGTTGTTAGCGGCGGAATTACGGTACGGGGGAATACGGTAACGGGCGCGGCGGAGCATTACACGCACGGCGAGCAATCGGATCGTTCCGGGGAAATTATTTTCGTCTTCTTTCATTGCTTCGTGTTCTTATACGTATTTTTTTTGTTAAATTGTACGTTTAACTCTTAGAAAAATGTATTTTTACATGTTGCAATCTATATTGTTATTACTAGATTACGAATGTTTATGCAGACTGACAATTTAAGACACTAATATAGATATATAAAAATTATGCAAAATTTTGTTACAGATAAAGAGTATTGTAGTACCTTATCGAAATTTATATTTTCGTGTGTTTGGCAGATTAGGCTATACTATAAGAGCATAAACATCCGCAGTCTAGTTATTAGAATGTAAATAATGTAATAATATGTAATGCTAGACTTAAGGTATGTCTGATCCAATACGCATCAATACTACTTGCGCTATATTTCTCGAAAATTAATTCTGCTCCTACCATCGCATAATTTTATCATGTAATGATTGAAATATTAGTCTTACAAGCTTGAAACATAGCGGCACAGAAAGTAATATAGCTATCAACTTAATAAACTATTTATTCATTCCGTATACGCATCGACCGTGCTCGATAATTTCCCATCGGTTCCATGCACTGTTTTTAATCGTGAAAGCCCGTCGAGTAGACAAAAACCGTCATGAGGAAAAATACGATATTACGCGAACAAAAACACCGTCCGATTGATCCCCTCCCTCATCCCCCGAGCCGCGACGATCGCTTTTAATTTCGGCTTACAGCGTCGAATATATAATTCATCCGCGTCGGCCGACATTCCCCGCTCACGACAATGCAGCCATGGCCCAGTTCGTTTCCGTGCTTTTTTCTCCACCCCTTGTTTTTTTCTCCACCCCTTGTTTTTTTCCGCCCTCCTTGGCCGTGGCAGAAGTTTATTAGCCCCGATACACGCGGCCCGATAAAGGGTTCCTGGACGACGGCGGAGAGAACGGGGGAGTTCAGGGGCGGGGAATCTACGGCGCTTCATAAACCCCCGGAATCGCCACGGTTTGTTCAGGTAGGCGGGTCACTGTTTCCGTAATAAACGGCACCGGGAGAACCGCCTGGAGAAAAACGAAACAGGGCTGGCGTTCGATACTCGATTAATTGGGTCTGGCTGGTTGATTCCTTTCCACGTACTCCCGATGCGTTCTTCGTTGATTTCTGGTTCTCGTGCATATCCGTGCCGTGCACAAAGGCCTTCGGCATTGTATTTACACTGTACCTCTCGGTGTTCTCAGAAACAATATATTATCTCCACTCGCTCGAGAACGTACTGTTGATGTCTATGTGTGAATGAAACGTTGCGTAAGAACGGATGGTACAATAAACAAGAAAATGTTATATAACTGTTATGGGAATGTAATTTCCGGCTGACGCGAAATGCGCTTGTTGGCATATTTGGGGGAGAGTGGGGGAGTTATGAACGCAGGGTAATTACGAATATGAATATTATAACATTGTTAAAAAGGTGTGAACAAATTTTCCTCTTGCCACGCTGATCAAAGTAAAAGTTACTGCGCATGTTTCTTAATCTTCATATTATAATTCTTTGACAAATTAAAGTAAGCTTTTGGAGTACAAATTCAGGATTAATTTAAAACCAGTATACCTATTTTCTATTCCACGTGTCTATGCTGGAATGATCTCTGCTGTTGTAGATTGCTAGTAAAATTAACCTTTAACATTCAGTCCTCGGAATCTCCGATTCTTCGATCTTCAAACTTCGTAACTCTTAGCAATTTTATTTTCCCGAAACTTGAATGGTCATAAACGCCTCCCCATCGAGTTTCCATCTCCTGGACCGATTTCCTTTCCGAAGAAACGTGATAGAACGTAAAGAATCGAAGCCTCGCAACCTCCGGGCTCTTTAACTCGGAAACTTTGCAAGCTGCCCAACCCCCCCTCCGTTCAAAGAGCTTCTTGGTACCGATTTTCGGTAAAAAAGAATCAATTCCGTAGTGGAAGTGTCTTCCAGGCCGGGGCACTCTCGTGAATTCGACTCCCACTCGGTTTTCCAAAGTTTCTCCGGCTCGTTAACGTGTACCGCGATCGCTCGATGACGTGCGGACCGATCGTGGGGAAAATACGATGTGGGTAGGAGGGAGAAGTCGTAAATCCGCGAGTCGTAAGGAACCGAAGCATTTTCGAACGTTCGGAGTGTCTTTCCGTGGATGGGACTTGTTCGAAACGATGCGGGTCGAGCTCACGATTAAATCAAAATCACTAGGATGTCACCAGCGAAGACTATGGAACTGTATCAGGTCGAGCTGACCACATCACGATCGAGATAAATCGAGCAAAAATCAATCGTTATTAACAGTTTCTCGTCCCTTAAGATGAATATTTTTCGGTTTCTAAAATAAGGGCGGAAATACATTTCGGGGAGGGGGATGGAGCAATTTTTCCAGTTACAGTGACTCACATATTTGTTTACATACTTCTGAAATAACAATTAGGTAGTTAAAACTTTTCTGTAATTTTCATTTACATATTCTCCTTATTTTTACTTCTATCATTCTTCTATTACAAATTTCCCTGAATTTTGAAATAAAATTCGTATTTTGTTAAATACTTCGGTTAAATAGAAGTGTCAGGCGTTCGTGAACAAACTGGTGAGTCGCTGTAACTTCAATAGAGAATTCGATAAAGGTTTGGATTTCTTAACTATGTGGTTCTTCCATACAGGATAATTTCCAGCTGGAAAAATCGCTCCACCCCTCTCCTAGTATTTATTTCCACCCCTGTTCTCCCTCTGAGGCGAACTATTTTCCGGATTGAATTAATCCGCCCCCCGTTAATAGGCGGGCGACGCTTAAAAGCCCCGTTATTAAAATAATGCGTGTAAAGAATTTCTTCGGGATTACGTTAATAAGGTCGGCTTTTTGCTGCTCGTTAAACGAATCCCGCACGAGAAAGAACGAACAGGAGGGGAAATACGATATTAGAATGCGGATCGGTTTTCTCGAACGTTCCCTAAGAATTGCGATAATCCAATTTCCGCGAGGTACAAGAGACTTGGGGATAATTAAGACCCGCGCAGCTGGATCTTTCAAACGCACCTAATTATTCTGTGATACGTTGAAATATGGAGGTTCCTAAAATATAATGATAATTTCTCCGTCGGTCTGGATACGTTCAAATTCAAGGGAACATCGTTGAAAGGTGGTCTGGAATTTTTATTCGTCTTTCGTCGTGTCTCCAAGGGAAGGATCATTCGTTCGCGTGTACAAGCCCCGTGGAGCGTATTAATATCGAAACGAAATTCCGGGCCTTAACAAGGAAGACTGGATGCGTCCTGGAGGCCATTAACCGCCTTAAATTAATCCCCTCGTCGGTACAGCGAACGAAAGCGGCGACGACGGCGGCTAAATCGAGGGCGGAGACGCGCGTAGCCCCGGAGCCAAAGAGCGATAATACAGATTGCGACGTCGCTAGCAGACTCAGTTTCCCGGTCGAGAGAGAAGAGGGGAGAAAAAAGAGAGCTCGAGATCTAACGAGATTTTATAAAGCACCTTGCTGTTCGACGTAATAACTCGCATCGATGATGTCAACCGGTACGGCAGCCGTCCAACTAGCTGCCAATACGGACCAGAGGGGCTCGTTAAAAGAAAAAAAAAAATATATATATATTTAACGAAAAGTTAATAATAAATTAAAATAATTAAAAGTTAAGAAAAATATAAACGAACCCTGAACGACTTCTGCTGACGATTTTCCGCGGAATAACTTCGCTACTTATACACTTGATATATCAAGAGGCTAATTTGTAATGTGAATCTGAAAAAAAATTACGTGTACATCGATGTGGCTCTCTGAGAGCAGTACTTCGAGTCCTGGTTATTTGGAAGAGTTGATACGTCATTTACAAATATGCGCAAGACATGTTGAAGCCTTTGGTTAGTAACACTTGAAAGTTAATTACCAGAGGAAAAATGTTTAATGGGTTCAAAGTGTCCTACTTCCAAGGGTTTCCGTCTTTTAACGCGCCGATATATCGAACGTTAATTCTACAATTTTTTTTTTTGATTATACCATATATTTAAAAAATATACGCTTATATTTAAATGAAATACATATTTTTTCTAGAAAAGTTGGGAACTTTAGGGTATACGTGCTCTCGTAGGGTTTTCTAAAGACCCACGATGCGTTCCAGTTCCTCCAAAGAAACAAAAATGACAAAGCCCAGTCAGTACCATAGCGAAAAACAAACACGAAATTATCCAAAGGTTACAAGAGAAACACACTGAAGTTACAAACAACAAATCTAACAACCTACCACGGTCTATCTTCACTGCAAGTAGAAATACCCATTATTGATCAGACACAGTTTCCGTGTCACGTCATCTTATTTTGCATTCGATCGGGACCTAGCTTTCTAATGTTTTTCGACGTCAAGAAAGATTTCTATAAAAAGCATGCATAAAAAATTGCCGTAATCTAAGATTTAATACAACAACCGTTTCAGAGGCAATTCGATGAAAATACGAATGAGAAAGCCAGTCGCGGCCAGGGTGAAAAAAAAAAACGCCAACGAAACACGGATGGGGTTGAAAAAGGGGAACCGCGGAACGTTTTGAAAGACACGGAATTACGTTTTGCAGTGGCCTCGGGGACGGATCATAAAACACCGCGGGGAAAATGGAATAAATACGCGGGCAACCGGCCGCGGCGGCCCATAAGCGAATATAAATATCCGTTTCTCCGGAATAATTATAGGATCGAGGAACTCCCGGTGACCGGGCTGTTACATTCACGGAGACTAATGGCCCCTCGCGAGTTGCAACCTCAACTTTTAATTATGAGGATGACGATATTTCACATCGCCGAGAATTATTTCATTTCAGACGACGGGAACGAGATATATTTTTCCGACCAGTTCCACTCTCTCCCTGCCGTCGCCGAAACGTTCGTTCCTACGCGGTAGTCCAGTGAAATTTATCAAAGATTCGTGCTGAATAATGGAAGCTCGTTTGCCGAAAGGATACGATGGAATTATTGTTGTCCGTCGGTCCAGCGATTATTCGCTTCCGGAATAGGAGAAATTGCCGGCGACTTGCCTGATGAATCACTGTGGATCGACCGAGTGCCGCGATTTTTCACTTTGAATAAGGGTGGATATTTAGGATGATCGATGGGGATGAACTTAAAAGGATTAATTGTAATTGGAGCAGATTTCTGGTCATCGTTAGCTATCAAGACTGACGTCACGTGAGTTACAACGTGACAGAAATTCGTACAAGTCCTTCTTGCACTCAAAAATCGACATTGAAATTTTTTATGCATGCTTTCTGTAGAAATCTCTATAGACGTGGACAAAAATTATGAAGCTAGTTTCCAATAGGATACAAAACAAGATGAAATGACACAGAAAGTATGTCTGATCAATAATGGATATTTCTACTTACAAGTGAAGGTAGAACCTGATAGCTGGGAGATTTGACAAATAAAACAATGTCAGTACGAGTATTTTTTGAAAAGAAAATATTTTCGGTAACCTCGAAGAGTGGTCACTGGAGTTTACACGTTGAATCTGGTGCAAATATCAAGGAAGAGCAGCTTTCGTCGTGATACGAGTCACGAAATAATCTTCCTCGCGAGATATATCGGCGGTACACACGTGTTTTAACCCGCGTGAAACGGTGGATCGACGGTGGATGCTTTGATGGAGCCCCCGGCGGTCATCTACCCGGTTGTCAATCAAAATGAAACAATTTCGGCGGGGATAGTAAATTGGCCGAGTCACGGTCGGTACGATTGGACGACGGCAGATGGATTACGATAGAGATATAGAAATGAATTTGAAAAACAACTCGGTGAAACCGGAGACGGATCCCGTTGAATAGTGGGATTGATTTTTGAAACCGTTGGCGCGTGCCGAGAGGCCTCGATTTACGATTGGTTTCGGTGAAAAACGGAAGTCACGCGCTGCTGCCTCGCCACAGAGATGTTTCATCAGATGTGTTTGGACGTGGGACCTTCGACTCCATTAAAGTGTTAAAAGACGTTTTAAACGAAAGAGAAAATATAGCTTGTAGTTTAACACGTGTTATAACAGACAAGGAGTTGAAACTTTACATGAAAATATAGATCGAGGATACAAAATATGATGAAGTGACATAGCAACTATGCCTGATCAATAATGGATATTTCTACTTGCAATGAAGACAGGAAGGTTGTTACATTAATCCAGCGGTAGGGAAAATTAGCTCCGGGAATCTAAAACATGTCCTCAGCTCCTGACAGACAGAAGAGTCCAGGCTTCTTTATTTCTACGAAGGCACAAGGTGCAAAAGAAAGGTTGGAAACAGTCGTGTGAGGTGCCCCTATGCCCAGCGCTGCATTAATCAAATAACACCATTCAAAAACTTCACAGCTACTATAGCCGGAGTCTACACCTTCGTCTTCGAAAAAGACAAACTTCACGTAACAACCCACCATACAAATCTATCACAATGGGTATAGTAAACCTATGCACACTTCCGCCCCCCCCCCCATGCCCTCGAGCTGTTTGAACACCATCCCCGTTCCAATGATCCCCCAGAATCCTCGAAAATTTCAATCAAACCAGCAGAGCCACAGTTTGCCTACCGTTCCTCGGCCGCCCGTCAACCGTTAGGGGCGCGGTCGGCGTCGAGTTACGAGGGCTGGGGGCGCAACAATAGCTTGTTCCGAAGGATAGCGCGAAACGTCAAAGCGGGATAACGTCTAACGCGTGGTACAGCCTCCGAACCGTTTGGCGGTCGGCCAATTATTCGTTGGCCCGGAAACGTCCGGGGGGTGCTTTCGAGGCCTCGACCGACGATCCACCAAGCGTTGGCAGAGGAAGGAAGAGGTGCGGGAGTGCACGGCCTCCTCCCGCCAGATTGTCAAAACGTATTCGTCCGCGGATACAGCGCATTATATAACGCGACAGTCGATGGATCGCGAGCGAACGGTGATTGCAGGCTGCTAGCAAAACCAGCCTGAAACACAGGGGTTGGAGGGAGGCGACAGAGATTCGGTGGATGGGGGTGACTAGTGTCCATCAACGTTTACCCCTTCCCATCACCCCTGCACTTCTCGATCCACTCACTCCTGGTTCATAACAATTTCTATAGTCGAGTGTAATTGCATCCCCCCCCTTGGAACGAAGCTTCTCTGGAATCGAGTGTTTTGGAACCGGGTATAGAGATCGTTTAAACTTGTAAATGGGATCGTTGCTCGGGATTCAACGAGTTCTAGAGAAGCGGAATATTTTTGTTACTTGTATTATTATAAGGTCTCTGGATCTAGGATACGTCTATCGATATTGATCATGGGAACTGGAGTTCCAGAAGCACACGTGGTCAGTTAACTCTTTAGGGTTATATGGGTTAAAAATTCGGAAAGTTGAAGTTACTCATAGTTATACAGTTTAATATTTCATTTTTATATAATTTTTTTTATATTACAAAAAATTCTGTGCAACTTTCTTTTCTTTAAAATCGTGTGCCTCAAAGAGTTAAGCTTCAGACCTGTTTTATATGAAAGTTTAAGCAATTGCTAAGAAAAACGTATAAATTTTAGGTGCAACCTCCTGCAACCTTTTAGTGTATACGACTTTGAATAAATAGAAGCCCCCGTAGTTTCTGATATGTCTAAAATAATAATTCAAATCTTCCATTTACTGTCGTATAATTAGTAATTAGAATAATTAGTTTCACTTGGAATTTCAATATTTTGCCTTCAGAAGATACTTAAGGGAAGAAGGAACTTCCTGCTTTTGTTTTTGTCTTTATGCACAACCCTCTAAAATATAATATTGCATAAAAACTTGATTACCAACTTTCAGAAAGTTTCAATGATATTTTGACTTTTGGCTAGTAAAATCGTTTTTCTTGGTGTCACAAACGAATGTATCACGAAGGGAGACGTCGCCTGAGACGTTCCACGGGTGGGAAAAAGGGTGGCGAGTGCCTCGACCTGATTATCGATTGCTCGGTTTAACGCGCGACGGTGAAACGCCGGAGCGTTTACGCGTGTAACGCGGTTTATCGCGTTATCTTCGTGACGCCCGCGAGATTGCTCCTCGTGGAGACACTTTAGAAGGGAGGCCAAAGTGGATGGGATAAGGATTCTCAGCGGTGTTTTTTCGTTCGTTTTCTTGGCAATGTTCGCAACCGCCGAGACACGGTGTTCCGAATGGGCGATTTTGATTAATTGTTCAGATTACCGTAAGAGCACTCGTAACAAATATTACACAAAGTACAGCTTCTATCGCGGGGACAGTGGCTCGAATCAGATACCATTTAAAATAACAAAGATAAAGTTAATTACAATTGAATCGGAGGTCCAGTTTCCAATTTAATCTCATTCCAACGTCATAATTTTTCAAACAGTTACTCATCGTTATTCAAATAATTATTCTCAAAATTAATTTGCCGTGAGAGTATTTTGTTATATCGCGGATCCAATCGAATTGTCTACCGTACACAAGAAATTCCTTACAACTGATAAAAGAAAAATTTACCATGAAATCACGATAGTAATACAAAATCAGGAAGATGCACAAATGGAATTTGCATATAAAACTTGTACAAATCTCTGAGTCACAATAAATTCCCCTTAAAAAAACATCCGTTCTTCACTATCTACAATTCGAACCAAATACCACCCAACTCTGTCCCGTACACAACCCCGCCTGTCCCGAAACTGCCGTTCCACGTATCCAGTAATTCCGTGGCGAAAGAAAAACATCCCCGCCGGACATAGCTTACGTTACCCAGTTACTAATCGAACCAGATAGTTCCCTCTTTCCCTCCATTCTCTCCCTCAGCACTCCTTCCCCTCCTCGTTCGGTCTATTTTTTCTTATCTCCTTCCATAGTTCTTTTTCCAACGTTTTTATTTCCTTCGCTCTATCTGTCTCCCTTCTCTCCTGCACTCTCTCCCTAGCCTCCCCCGTCCCACCGGAGCAAACCCTCTTCGTCGAAACGCGCAGCCAGCACTCTAGTCGCTCCTTACTATTCCGGGATACCCTCGAAAGTGCAGCCGAGAACTCGCCTCGCATTGATAATGCTCTCCGAGTATATTCCGTCGATGGACGGGCCAGGGACGGCGTGCAGAGTGAGAGGGGAGGGGGAGAAGGAAGTAGAGGGTGGGACAAGGATGCTCGAGGGAGAATTTCACGGGATATAGGACGAGAAATCTCGCGAGAGAGGGGAAGAAAGAAACGGGGCCGCGAAGGTATCGGGCTCCCAACTCCCTAGGAACAGAAGAAACGACCCTCCCTATTCAGGAGATGAATATTAACAGAGGCCTTCCGTCAATTCTACCGTCTTTCACCACCCCTCCTTTTAGCTGTGTCAACGCGAGAATCTTTGATCTTTCGTGTGTTTCTGTTTCGCCGCCCCCTATCGATTTTCGGACCGTTCTGACCGCGTTGCATCTCGAACTCGACCGTGGAATCTTTTCGCTTTGGAACATCTCCGAGGAACCTTTTTGTTCGAACTCGAACTGGGAGTACTTTCACGCGGCGCCTTGGGGAAACTATTTGATACAGAGGATCGAATAAAAATTTCTATTCTCCGTGTCTGTTTTCAATTGCGTCCGTGTTTTCGTCGAGGAATGTTGCCTTGTTCACTTGGTTCACTGTCATAGAGCAGTTTTACTGGTTTGCTGGTGGATATACGTGGCTCGTGGTAGTGATGGGCGATACATTTGACGGGATTATTCACCGATATGCGAGTTTTATTTAAAAATTCCGGAAAATTTGTCACTAAAGAATGGTAAAAGCTAGGATAAAACGAATATATAAATGAAAATAAATAAGTTTTGATACCCAATTGTTATTTCTGAATAATTAAATACCGAGACAATTTTAATGTATCGCCATCACTAGTTCCTAGATCATAGAAACGCGGGCATTGTCTAGGGAACGGGCCAAGGGATCGAATGTCCAGACTTAAAGGGACAAAGAGAGGCCACCACGTTTGCAGAAAGGACACACGTCTCTTCGTCGCGGAGAAAGTAATTTACTAATGGCCGCCGTTACACAAACGCAGCCCCACCGCCGCGGGTGCATTCTTCATCCACGACGTTGGCACGCTAGGGGCTGCCGCTGCCATTCGGAAAAACCGGCCCCCTTCAATCTCCATAGTTCTAGACTCGCTATCCAGATATGCTCGCGATCTAACCGACACGGAACCGTGGATACCGTTTCCCTATTAAACGAGAGAGTAGTTAGAGAGGTTCAGAGCAATGTACAGGGTGTCCACTGAGTTAACAATCCCCTACAAAGCTTGCATTGTTCTTCTATGAAATTTCATTATATAGTTCATTGTTGTTGTATAATTATTAACACGTTGACTGCCAGCTACGACATAACTCGTAGTTAAAACATTGCAAACATGCTGGATTATTTAAATACCTCTATAAAATTTGGAGATAAGATTAATATTACAGTATAATTTAAAACAAGATAAGCAATATCTATTAATCAAACGCATATATTTTGAAAGATCTATGATTCAAAAAACGAAATAAAGTGTGGCTGGCTACGTACTGCCTTTTCCACTGTGGCAGTCGACGTGATAATAGACTTTCACAACAAATATTGTACATATTGTGTCCTATGGTTTTTCTAGCGTGGGTGTTGTTGAAACTAATGAACATCGATTGTGTCGTCAACTATTTCATAAAATAAAGGGTATATGCGGCTGAAACAAATATCATTGGCTTCAGAATTCCAAGCTCTATCACTGTATTAAACTTAATTAAAAAATTCTAAAACTAACTTCATGAAAGCTGAGGAGCCTTCGAACACTCATCGAGGATTTACTGTATAAGTAATGTAAGTAGCTAGCAGGGAGGAGTACAATGTAAGATTTTCTGTTAAAACCGACCACAAAAATATACGAATAACAATCTCTACTTCGCAGACTCCATAATCTATTTTACAATACGGGTACGAAATGATCGCTTCGTTGACGGGACATTAACGCTCGAGAAATTGGGAGATTGTTAGTGTGCTCGGTTCGTTTCGTTCCGTTGGATGGGGTAGTCTCTACGACGACATAAACGGGGGTGTGGTGGTTCGATTTCCTCGTGGAGTGGAACAGAGAATATGGCTAGTGTCGTACGGCCGTGGAACCGAGGATGGAGTACTTTAACGGTCACGTTTATGCTCCTTTTACTGCGGAGTAATGGTATTGGCAATCGAGTAGGCACCAAATCGCCATTCGAGCGGCCTACTCGAGTGGCGACGCAGCTTTATCATACGCACCGACTCGTACATTGACAGATGTCGCGCGATCGGCCGACATCGGCCATGAATTCGTGGGGGATGAGTCAGCAGGCTCGTAAACGAGCAACCTCCCCCCCGTTGCAACATCCTTGCTCTCAACCACCCCCCGAGCGTCGTCGTTCTCGAGTGTCTCGAGGATTGAGCTATCAAATTGATTTCGTCGGCTCAGGGGGACTGGGAACGGAGCAATCGTGGAGTAATTGATTGCCATCGACGTGGATCGTTCGGATACTTTTCTGTCTATTGATGTATATTATGCAACATTGACGTGACGTTCAAAGCACTGTGGATCACTTGACCTATGGAACCGAATCAGACTCAAGATGATTTCAATAATGGGATGCAATGAACACGAATGCTATTCGTTTTCTATGAGTGGAAGTGAAGCACTGTTTCGCTGGTTTTAACTTTAGAATGAAACTATACTTTTCGAATAATCGTACCGTAAGTTGAGGTATCTTTGACTTCGTCGGGGGAACTTTGTTCGAAAGTCGGAAAATGATCATTTTCGATATTGCAGCTATGTAAATTGTTAAATTGAGTTTCTGTGGAAACGTTTTCACGTTGAAATATCTGCACAAAAGCTGTAAAATTAAGAATGATCATTTGTTGACTTTGGGATAAAATTACCTCATCTTATGGTACACTTGCGATAAATAAGAAATTCCTCGTGTTTCGAAGAAACTAGTAATATTAAAGTAATTCTGAAGACTGGAGGCTTCAAGAAAATCTTGAAGCAAGGGGTTAGGATTTCAATATTGTTTTAATTAAATCAGTAGGGATTAATGTAACTAATACAATTCATATTTTTCAATTAAATCAGTACGGATTAATTGCAATGTTACGTTTCACGTGTAGGTATCGTCGTATTTCAATGAAACAGTGACAAACAAATTATTTCTAAAGGTAAATAACAAAAAATTCTAATCAACCACCATCGAATTATTGTTTTTCCTAAGCAATCTAAACAACTAAGAAAAAATTTAATATTTCGAAATAGTAGTGCTAAGAATGGCAAATAATCCATATGTGACGTACTGGCTACGTTTTAAATCGTCAGTGGGTTAACAGTAACTGAAATGAATATCATACGGTATGCAGAAATTGTTTGCTTTCGCAGCGTTCCGTGCATTCTCCCGCAACGATTCGCTATCGTGAAATCGATAGATCCCTTCGATCGGTCGAATATCCCAGAAATTTCACGTAACGGGATCCAATACGCGGCGAGATACCACCCTAAGTGTTTTGAAATACAATTGCGAGGACGACGGGGTTAACAAAAATTTATGCGCATTTAGATACCTCGAGGATCTCGTATTCTTCGCCGTGTCCCGGGAGTTTCCACTGAGGGGCGGGGGGGGCCTTGTATTCTAATCGAAAATGGATTCCCGCGTGTACATATTTCCTCCCGAGACGTGTTCCCCACCGAGAGAATTCAGCTTCTTGAAAAGAAACCGTCCCGATTTTGTTTTTCCATCACGATCGCGAAATACTGGGGGCTTCTGGGATGACGTCAAACGGTTCTTAGCATTTTGGTCAGCAAAACTTTTATGTCTGTGAGGGTTGGGGGCAACGTTCGTTTTCCCAGAAAACCGTAAAAAAATGCAGGCCTGGCACGTCCGTGGGATTCCCTTTGACGAGGGAATTGCGTTTGCTTTTTTAACGTTTATGTAAATTCAACCGGGAATTAAATTGAAATCCATCTTCTTTGTTAACAGTTTGATATTACCCGTGAAGACGAAGTTAGTTGAAACGAACCCTGTATCGATTATAAATAACGTTCTGTTGTCGTTTAAATAATTTTCATGTCGACGTCCCAGGTGCGTATTTCCGCGGTAATTACTTTTCAATTTTTCTCTTTGACAGGGTGAGCGAAACAGGAGAATAAAGTGAAAAGTATTGAAGAAAAAAAAAAAGAAAGGAAGAAGAAGAATGTAAACGAGCGACGGTGTACGATCGCGGGAATATTTTGCACAATTCGAACGCCTGTTACGTAGACGCAGAGCTATTCCCTTCGTTCATGAACTGCGTCGGCTCCACTTGCCTCTTACCCACGGCGATGCCCTCGGCGCCATTAATCAATGGGGAATTCAGCAATTAACGCTCTGGTTTTATTAACGTACCACTCTAACCCACGCCTGGTGGCATCGAGCCGCTATCGAAGGAATATATAAAACTGCCCTTGCTACAGGGTGTCCCGATTCCTTCTGACGAAAATTTTTCGGAGACGCTATCTGAAACGAGTGTCTACAGTCTCTAGCCGAATTAATTCGACCAGTTGAAAATTTCATAGAAAAACAATTCTTTTCTTACTGTTGCCATTGCACAAAAAACTATTGACTGTACTTTCATAAAATATGTAGCCGTAATAATAAAGAAAAATATTTTGGTATGAAATAATAACAATTATGCTTCAGAAATATGGTGGTGGTTAGATTTTGTGTAATGTAAGCAAGTGGTCAGATTAATATGGCCAGGGACTGTTCCTTTAAACAGTAATTTTCAATAGAAATGCTATTAGATTGCCTCTAAATTGTAAAGTTAAATCTGAAGAAGAAACTAAGTAACCTTAAATCTTTACTAGAGTTCTATATTAATAATATTGAAAGATTTATATTTCGAATATTGAAAATATTCAAATATCACGCGATTGATGTGCCTTACACTATTTTCTTCTTATTTCTTGGGACAGAAACAAGGAAATTTTTTATTTTATTCACCCTGTATAAACGCACGGACGGTACCACAACCGCCAAGTAATTACGCACTCGCCGTCACGCGCGCACACAGGCCACGCTCATTTTATATACGAAATTTTATCGAGCCATCCCCTTCGGTCGCTTCGGCTCGATGAAGCCTTGCATTTTCGCACTTTTTCCAGCTCGTCCACTCTTTTTTTTCTGTCCGCCTTTTTGCCGGTCGATCACCGTGGCCGCTCGGCCACCCGTCGGACCGCAGACTCCTTTTTTCAATTTTATCCTCCACCGATATCAACCGCTAGAAAGTACCAGGCGCGGCTCCCATCGCCCCGCGATTCCGTGGCATCGGCCAGCAATTTCCGACGATATCCAAACCGCTGCCCGAAATCGTCTCAATTAGTCGCTGGGGTTGAAAATTCCATGAGAATTTCGTCCAGAACAATATTTGCTTAGACGATGGTTAATATTTCCCATGAAGGAGAAACAGGATTGAATAGAAAAATGGTGTCCCGTTGTTTTTACTACATTTGTTCCAACTGTGGAAATGTTTGGAGGCGGGAGAACACGAAGTATTTAACTCCCAGAGGCATTTGTTCACAGGGAATCTTAATACAAGCGAAACCAAGACACAATACCTCGTTAATAAAAGAAATAATTGGTTGTGGAAGAAGAAGAGAATAATTGCATATTTTTTTAAACATCCAACGAAGAACAGAATTCGAAGTTATCGCATAATTTTGAAACGTGAAGCTAAAATGATACTCCATTATTTCTATTACATTCATTCTCGTTGTGCAAATGTTGAGAATCGCAACATGGCGAAATCTTATTCATCTTTATAAACGCGTGAACGGTCCCTACCGACGCGCTTATTCGTTTATTCTTTGATATTCCTTACAAAGTAGGAACGGAATCCCAAGTGAATGCATAATTTCGAAATACGAGTCCAAAATGTGAAACCGTATAAACATCGAAATTTGAAGTTAAAAAATGCTATCCCATGCAAATGGTGAAATCACAAGATCTTGTCAATCTCTCTCTATAAACACGAGAACGGTCCCTACCGACGCGCTTATTCGTTTATTCTTTGATATTCCTTACAAAGTAGGAACGGAACTCGAAGTGACTCCATAATTTTGAAATACGAGTCCAAAAAGAGAAACCGTATAAATATCGAAACTTGAAGTTAAAAAATGCTATCCCATGCAAATGGTGAAATCACGATATCTTGTCCATCTCTCCCTATAAACACGAGAACGGTCCCTACCGACGTGCTCATTCGTTTATTCTTTGATATTCCTTGCAAAGTAGGAACGGAATCCCAAGTGAATGCATAATTTCGAAATACAAGTCCAAAATGTGAAACCGTATAAACATCGAAATTTGAAGTTAAAAAATGCTATCCCATGCAAATGGTCAAATCACGATATCTTGTCTATCTCTCTCTATAAACACGAGAACGGTCCCTACCGACGTGCTCCTTCGTTTATTCTTTGATATTCCTTACAAAGTAGGAACGGAATTCCAAGTGACTGCATAATTTCGAAATACGAGTCCAAAAAGAGAAACCGTATAAACATCGAAACTAGAAGTTAAAAAATACTATCCCATGCAAATGGTCAAATCACGATATCTTGTCCATCTCTCCCTATAAACACGAGAACGGTCCCAAGCGATACATTTGCTCGTAGAGAAGCCTGATAACATAGAACCGGACGCCACACCTCGTTAACAAAAGAAACAATCGATTGAAGTGAGAGGGGAAGCACGATTGCTCGTTTCTCCGACGATACGTAACACGGCTAACAGCAACACTAACATTTATGGATGTGCAGGCGGCGCAGATGTATCGAGTCACGCGCGATCTTTCATGTGAATCACGCCGCACCCCCACCCTTCGGACATTTATGTGGCCTCTCTCCCGGCCGTATCAGCTCCTCGCCAAGAAGCAGCAGCCGCCACAGCCTGGAATGGGACCGATTGTTCCAGCTAGAAAAGCAAAGCCGTTACCCTGTTACGGGAAATAGGATCGCGTCCCTAACTGAATCACTCGCCCGCGATCTCTCGCCCCCTCTTCACGGCCTTTCTGTTTCTCCCCCAAGCATCCTGCCGTCGAGCCTCAGTTTGCAATAATTGTGTCGCTTGGTACTGAAGTCGAATCTTTGCTTATCTGTCTGCTCCGTTATTTTCACGGTGTCTAAAACAATTCTAGACGAGAAAAATTGTGAATGTGCAAGATTGTAGACCGTTAAACCTATTCGTGTGATCTGAATCTTGCGAGTACAGGGAATCCTCGATGAGTGTTCGAAGGATCTTCGACACTGAATATTAAATATTTTATAAACTAATGGTTATATCTGGGTGAAACAAATATCATTGACTTGAGAATTCCAAGATCTATCATTGTGCTGAACTTCATTAATAGTCAGCGTTATAATAATCGAGGATTTACTGTACCTACTATGTTTCTGTTCGAAGAATTCTGTAATGATTGATATTCATTTGTTTGCGAGAAATTATTGGCAAGAATCATATATTATTCGTCTCGTATAGCTTAATGTACACACGGATCATGTAGACAGAATAATTATTTCAATGCCACATTCGAATTACAGATTATAGATTCCGCTGACAGAGCGAATAAAGCTGTATTAGCAGCTTTCCCCTTGGAATTCTAATTTTTCAACGAATTCCATCGACGATTAATCCGAGAATCGTTGATTGATCTCGAGTGAAAATTTTATCGATGGGGATGAAAACAACTGCGCAAAATCGACGCGTCATCGGGATGATTGTGTTTGTACACCTGTTATTTGTAAATTTCGAAAACAAAGGTACTTTACCGATACTGGGATGCCATTCAGCACGAAAATTTCCACGGAAATTTGATGTCCGCGTGAATTTATTCATTGCCCGATAATACGTCAGAAGGATTGAATATCACAGTGGACGGTACATAAAAAATAAAAAAAAAAACAAATCCAACAATAAAACAAATGTACTAAAGTACCAAAAGTTTCAGCTAAAACCGCCCCAGACGTGAGAAGTTCCAATTTACGATTTTCGGTGGAAGAAATTTTGCAACCCCTGAATTCACCCCCGTTTTCCCCTCACCGTTCAGAGCGTGCATTAAGGAATCAGGTCCAATGAGTCAGAACGACGATAAAAATCCCTGGATGTCCGTTCGCTTCGTTAGATCGGAATGACGCAATTAACAACGCGATTCGATCGATACCGTCGTCGGTATTATCCCTCCCGTTTGGTCTGATCGGTTGAATTTTACCGCGAAGAGTATTGTTCTCCGTGCTGGTTTTCGTTCAAATATTAAAGGGAAATACAAACGTGGGACAATTGGCTAGCCGAGTTTCGCAACTTTCACCTACCACGATGCCACCGCGAAACTTCAACCCTTGTTATCATCATCTCCCCCTTTATTGTATTGACGATTCGAGTTACCACCTACATAGTACAATTCATGTCCATGAGACCGATAAACGGGCTCGAACAAGTAATTCCTTGATTAACTAGCTGCCCGAGTGATATTCATGAGAATTTCCCAATGAACCGAGCATCCTTCAAGGTCACCTTCTTGCAAATACACCTATAATTTTTTTACATGTATCTGTTAGAGGATTTCAAGACAAATTCGGTAAGTATCATAACATAACATGTGTTACTTTTTTTTTCAACTGAATTTTTTAAAGAAAATTGAAGGTGACCTTGAAAAATCAGAGAAAAAATTTGATATAATCACGTTAAAGCTCTCTTGAAACTATACCTAGTAGAAACATTTTCCATCGGACTGTTAATATCAGAGTAATCTCTACTGATCACGATTCGTTGTTCACCCTGTATAATAAATGAATATTCCAGCCTGGTCGGTAAGGAAAATCGTAGATCTTGCAGTTGGAAACGATGTTTGAAATGATACGAAACATCCTACGCCCATTACTGAACGCGGATAAACGAGTTACACGGTGAATCATTAAAAATAGCGCGGCCTGGTCGGAATTCATCTCAGTTCTAGTTCCTCTCGGTTGGAATTCTTCTTCATGAATTCATCTTGTTAACGGGGCCACGTAAACAGCGCCTCCTGAGGGTTCACCCTTTATTACGGAGTGTTTACCGAGTTTAATAAAAAGCTGCTGGATGGGTCGGACATGGTTTGATTAGGTATCACGACTGAGAAAACGGTCTTTTTTTACGCTCTGTCTCTCGAAAAGAATTTGTTTCAGAGAGAAGTTATTTTTTTTTTTAAAAGTTCGTTGATACGAAATAAAAATAGAATTTACTCACGATGTCCTCGTGGAGGTGATTCACCGGTTATGGACGCGATACGCGGCGCGTCCTCGTTGATTTCGATGTCGGCCGATTTTCGGTATACATCCGCGATGAACGCTGTGCAACGCAGATGCAATCGGCCGGTTTGGAACATGTCGCTGGTCACTTTGAACTCTATGGTGGACTTCGACACCTTCGAATCGTCGTCCTGTGGGATCGCGAAGTATCTGGACCTGTACAACATACTGTCGTTCGCCACCTGAAAGAAAAAATAAAACAAGAACGATAGTTCGATCGACTATCCAACACCGTTGTTTCGCAATCCTTTCTTGTTTAATCCTACGACCACGATTTGTCAGAGGTTTTTTGCTTCGGTTCCGCCTAATTGGATGAACACGGGAGGATAAATGGGTAATAAATCGCCGGCTCAAAGCGGGGGATTTCCGTTTTTCCTCGCAGACGCGCGCGAAACGTCCGTTGGAGATGCAGCTAGGTGAATTACTTTCACAGGGATGGAGGGGACGGTGGAATATCCGGCAGCGTTAATAATGTAAGGAGAACCGAGCATGTGCCTCGAATAAATATTTTGCTAGCTGAAAATGAAGCAGATTAATTCTGAAACGCGGGGCGTTGTACCTACGCGTTACCGGGGAGGTGGGTGGAGGACAGGTATGTATGTAGAAAGCATGAATTATCACGACACGTTTGTATTAACGCGGAACCGCCCGGCGTTTCGGAATGTAATGTCGCGTTTCGCGAGCGTGACGAAGATTATCTCTTCTTAAAAGCATTAATTACGCGCGAGCTTGCGGACAAGGACGATTTAAACCGCGAACGAGCGGAACGAACGCTGTTAACGAATAATTTCGCGGAGGTGTACTTTCCCAAAGTTGGCGAAAGTACGCGTGAAGCAGACAATAGCATGGTGACAGTTACTCTCTATAAATGAGTTGCTAGCTCGTAAGATTGTAACTATAGAAAGTAAATATTGTTGTTACATCCGTAAAGAATTGCCACGACGATATTCTGTTCTCAGAAAAAATATCCAGGGTCAATGTGATAGATCGAGTGTGAACATAGACGCACCACTCGTAAACGCACAAATCTTTTTTTTCAACAAGACTATTGGCCTTGTAACATTTTTGGTCTTGGAAGACTTTTGGCGTTAGAAGACATTTGGACCTTAAAAAACTTTTGGCCTTCGAAAACTTGACCTTTGAAGACTTGATCTTCCAGAACTTAATCTTTCAGGACTTGATCTTTCAGAACTTAATCTTTCAGGACTTGATCTTTCAGAACTTGATCTTTCAGAACTTGATCTTTCAGGACATGATCTTTTGCGGACTTGCTCTTTCAGGGCATGATCTTTTGAGGGCTTGCTCTTTCAGGACATGATCTTTCAGGACTTGCTCTTTCAGGACTTGCTCTTTCAGGGCATGATTTTTCAGGGCACGATCTTTCAGAACATGATCTTTCAGGACATGATCTTTCAGGACATGATCTTTCGGGACATGATCTTTCAGGACTTGCTCTTCCAGGACATGATGTTTCAGGACTTGATCTTTCAGGGCTTGATCTTCCAGGGCTTGATCTTCCAGGGCTTGTCCCCCAAAAATTTCTAGACATTTGGCTATTGCGTCTAGTTAAAGTCTGCAGTTTAATCTGCATAGTCCCTCGAGTTCAGCTACTTTTACCCACCCTATCCAAGTCCCTATCCCATGACAAAAATCCTTAATCGGATCAACGAAAGCAAAGGCCAAGAAAATAATTAGCTCCCTAAATCTGCAACACTATACACAGCCCACTCCTCAAGAAAACGATCATCCAAGGGCAATTCCTTCGACAAAACGTTTATCATCCACACAAAGGGGACTCCTGTCGCCGCCAGAAGCGTCACCGCTTAATTGACACCTCGTTTAAACGAGCAATCCGGCATAATCACATTACCAGGCCCCATAGACAAACACTAAAATCGATCTAATCTCGTGGCTCGAGCACGTCGTAGTCGATCCAATTTCCACGGACCCCGTCGGAGGTGAGATTGTACGTGGGCAAAAACCGGCCGTCGAGAACAGGATGAATCTTTCTGCTCCTATCTCCTCAAGATATTACACACAGTTCCGTTGCTCTTAACGTAAATGAACGGCCGTACAGCGCAGGCCTTGTCCAGCTCCCTTTCTTCTTCTTTCTTTCTCTGTAGTCTTCTTCTTTTTCTTCTTCTCGCTGGCAAAGACACAGAGGCCAACAGGGGCTCCCTGTACACGAGTCTCTCGGCGTTATTACTTCGGGGGAAGGGGAACAAACGAGGCTGTGCATTAAGTCCGCGGACTCGCGATGACGCGATGACTATGGGCGTGTTCATAAAACATAATGCATAAAGCTTGGCCCCGGGTGTTGTCTCGTGTACACCGCATCCTGCTTCCCCGTTTCCACGTGCTCCTGGATACCAGAACGGGGGATTTGTCGGCCGGGTTTCACCGTTGATCCGACGACAGGTCGCCGATGGTATTATGGATGGTGGTGCTGGTGGGTGGCGATGGGTTCGCGGTTACGTATAACGTCGGATCATGTTAAATGTATGGGGGATCCGTGTTAGATTTAAGGTTGCTTCTCGGTATCCATTTATCTGCTCCGTTCGCTTACGCTCCGTCGAAGTGTTACGTTGGAAACAATGCATCGAGTATGGATCCACCGTATCTGGTTACAGTTAGGATTACTTCGAGAGTATAGTTTGAGAATCTGTTTGGTCTTTTGCAGACGGAACAGGGATGCATTTATTGATAATTCCAGCCTCGAGACCGAGGAATGGACTTGGTTTAGGATGGTTGGACATGGAATTGGTTATTTCTATCAGCAAGGCGTAATAATTGAAACCAATGACCTAATACAGTGTGACCTTCATTTGAGTACGAAAAATCCATAAACGTATGAAAGTAGATTTAAATAATAAAGTAACTACGACAGAGGGATCAGTGCAAGAATCTGTCAAAGTTGATGGACATCATTTTAATCCATTTATCTGCTCCGTTCGCTTACGCTCCGTCGAAGTGTTACGTTGGAAACAATGCATCGAGTATGGATCCACCGTATCTGGTTACAGTTAGGATTACTTCGAGAGTATAGTTTGAGAATCTGTTTGGTCTTTTGCAGACGGAACAGGGATGCATTTATTGATAATTCCAGCCTCGAGACCGAGGAATGGACTTGGTTTACAATTCCTGTTACAGTAAATCCTCGGCTCATATTTCGCATCTGTGTTCACTGTCTTCTAACAAGTGTCTATTCTGTCTTTCTAAATTCACACATCTTTTCCTAGCTATTAGCTTTTGACTATTTTTGCTTTCCCTTATACTCTGTTAACCTAAAAACCTTTATATGCTTATACTTAGTGCTATACTTTGTTGTATTTTCTTGTATCTTCTGTTTGGTGATCCCAGTCACCTATTTTTAATAACAACTTGTTTCCCTTAAGCTACTATATCCATTTCTTTTCATACACTCCCATTTTATCCTAATTATACCCCATTCATCCCCCTTCGAGTCGTTATCTCTCAGAATAATCGACACGTTACACAAAAGCTTCAAGGTGATCACGTAATAAGGACTTCGTCGGGAACTCTTAAACAGGATTAACCAACGGTATCTCAAACTTAAAAGTTTCCTAGTGGCTAAAGTTCCCTCTAGAAGCCCGTTTTAATCATAATTGCCGAACGAAAGATTCCCGTGGCCGTCACAGGTCACGCGGAAGCCATCAGCTTCCGTTTCGAAAAAAAGAACGCGTGACCTACATCACATTCGGCCCTCTCGAAGGATGGAAGGAATTTTGTGCAAGGCGGTACGTTCCACCGACCCGGTGAGATAAACGACGGCGACAGGAATTTTGAGAAAACTCGCCGAATTTACGTCGTCACGGAATTTCGCGGGGGCACAAAACACGCTCATAAAGTCTGCGATATGTGTAGGGACATTTTCCGCGGAATAATTTCCGGTGGTTGGACTTGAATATTCGATGTGGCTTTAGAATATTCTTTCGGAAAATTCTCATCGTAGCGATTTAGGGACGAGAGATGTCTCTAAAAAAATTTAAAGATCCTGTTTAGAATCAGGCCAGGGGAGCTTCTATCTGGGAACAAAACGCGTCGGAACGGAAACTGACAGTCGTGGTGCGGTTCGAAAGATGACGCGTGGCACCCTTATCGGTTTTCCGTCCAGCTTCCAGACTTCTCGAACGGCCGATGTTTTCCGTAACCCGAATTCACGACAGCCCGAGAAATCCGTGACACGGACACCTCCGATAATGCCACGAAAATGACCACCGTAGTCAGCTGTGAAACGAGATGAAGTAGCCAGGAAAATTTCTCGCCAGCCACTGGTGGATTCTTCCTGCCGAATTTACAAGGTTCCACGGGAGTCCTCTGGGTCGCCGAGATTCCTTGGATATATTCGTCGATGTTTCACGCGTCGACGGAAAGCTCTGCACCCGAGGACGGAGCGAACCGGAAGAATCGGCGGCGAGAAAATACGAGCTGGAAGTTGATTTCGGATAGGCGGAACACCACCCCTTCGGAATCCTTTTGGCAGAGGATCAAGCGGAGACTCGCTTAACGCTGGATCCCCCGGGGGTATTTCATTTAAGACCCACTGAATTTCGAGAAATCGACACGGCGAGCTGCCCGAATATTAAATAAGCGTTGAATTTAACCGTGGGAGTTTCTTTGTGCTTGGGAGCGCTGAATCCCGTGGACGTTTCGTTCTCGACAGTAGTTTTCAGTTTTTACGAAACTGTGTTTGAATTATTAGGTTGCCGAATATGAAGTATCTGGAACACTCAGTAAATTTTGTACAATTTTCTATTGTTTCGAACTATATTAAAGGAGAACAAATACGGTCTACTAGTAAGAAGATAGATAAGAGAAATATTAAAACCTCATTGTCAGCCGTGATGAATGACTGTGGATTTTACGCATTCATCGTGAATGTGAATATGCAAAATACTTTTTATTAGACCATTATCATCGACAATAAGGTTTTAAAAAATAGCGTTCAAAAAACCACATGTGGTTGTAATTTAATTTGTCGAGACGACATTCCATATGCACCGAACAAATGAACGAAATACAAACAATATCGGAACGATTCTTCGACTTTCATTCTTTCCGAAATTTCCGAATGCACAACGCTCAGAATAGACCACGGTTTATTCCTGTGTACTACGTCGGACGGCAATAAGACCTCGAAGAGCTGGAACGTTCGCGGGAACTGCAGGGAACATTAAGAGAAAGTTGTCGACAATGGCCCAGGTTAGCTCGGTCCTCCCTCTCGGGGAGTAACGGGGTGACACGCATCAGAGTTCGCTACTCGGTGAAGCTCCGGGAACCGAAAATGGCAGGGTGAAATTGCTGGCTCGGCGCACTTTGCCAGGCTGGGCCATTGTTACGGCGCGTCGGGGCTAGACACGCGAATTTTCAGTTACGCTTCGAGACGACGGACCCGTTTCAAGCTTTGACCCCACCGCCCCCCCTTCAACCGCCCTCGTCACGAGAAACTGAATCGACCCCTCTTCTCTCGCAGAGCTAAATTCTGCTCTCAACTCGTCGCTGGGCACGCGTTAATTATAACCGATCCGTGCCCATAAACCGACCGAATTTATTTCCTGGTAGTCGAGCCCCGGCAAAATTAATTCGTCAAATAAATCTCTGTCTATTTCTCTGTCTCTCGCTATCCCTGGCACAGCCACGGGTCGAACTATCGACGCGGAAACGCGGACCGCTCGGAGAGACATCGAAGAGCGCGTTAAAATCGTCCTCGATGAATTATACACGTGACGAACGAACGGGCTCGAATGTACGGACGAAATGGTAATCCTGTGTGTGATAGAGGAATTTCGGAACGGGGGACAGGATAGTTTTGCGGGTTTTTTATGCTGCAGATTGGACTGTGGTAATTACAATTAGACCGTTCGGAATATTGGATACAGTGTAAATATTATCGGATGAAAAGCTTTTGCTGGGTTATTTGAATTAGGGATACTATTGGTGTTATGTTAACAATTTGATGTCGGAGGACGTGGTAGTACTTTTTTTATAGATTATTGAAATAGATATTTGAATTAGGGATACTATTGGTGTTATGTCAACAATTTGATGTCTGAGAACGTGGTAGTACTTTTTTTATAGATTATTGAAATAGATATTTGAATTAGGGATACTATTGGTGTTATGTCAACAATTGGATGTCTGAGAACGTGGTAGTACTTTTTTTATAGATTATTGAAATAGATATTTGAATTAGGGATACTATTGGTGTTATGTCAACAATTTGATGCCGGAGGACGTGGTAGTACTTTTTTGATAGATTATTGAAATAGATATTTGAATTAGGGATACTATTGGTGTTATGTTAATAATTTGATGTCGGAGGACGTGGTAGAACTTCTTTTCAAAAATGAAAGCTGAGAACGATTGGTTAGTGGGACGTCTTTTCGAAAACAGAAGCTGAGAGTGGTTGACGTAGTATTACGTCTTTTTTAAATTAGAACTGGAATAGTAATAAATAGGGAAAAATCGCTTTTCCTGTGTGCAAACTTTCCCAAATAAAAGTTAAGTACTAGTTTATAAATATTTTTAATCCGCTCTGAGCGTACGATTGTAAATCCTCCCGCCAGCAAAGTGTTAAACCTCGAAAGGTGGACGATTTTGATGTGAGTCAGTTTGGATTCATGTGGATCATTCCTATTAAATACATTTCAAACGAATTTTGTTGTAAATTAGCTTTCTTTCTGTTTGACTTAATATTACTGACTTATTTACAGATTACTACTAAGGCAGATTAACGTAATAAGACCAGAGATTTGCTGATTATATAAATGTTACCATTTGAATGTGAAAAGTGCCATTTGTTCGCGAACCAAATCGAGCGTCGACTGTAAAGGGTTTCGCGAAAACAGCAGACCAGTCAACGAGAATCCGAGTTGAAAACGGAAAAGTGCAGGGGCAGAGAGACAGAGTCGTCGAGAAAATAACGATGGCGTCGTTTCCTTCACGACATCGCGGTCCATTTAAGCCTTGGGCAACGTTTCGTAGGATTTCCGAGTCCTCCAATTGCGAACTTTTCCTCGTAGCTTGAACACTGCTAAGAACACGTCCCTGGCTAATAGCTTACTGACATAACTCCCTCTTACGTGCTTCCTTTTTCACCGACGAGCTGGACGTTTTCTTGTCACTGAGCGCGTCTGTCATGGAACGTAATGTTGTTACAGAGAACCTTGATATTCTTCGTCGAGACATTTCAGCCAGAAGAAAAACTAATATGACCACTTGAAAATTTTATAAAAAAAAACTATTTGTTCTTTTCAGTGTTGCCAATGCAAAAAAAACCAGTGCCTCTACTTTCACACAACATAATAATACTAAAAACATATTGATATAAAAAAATAATTATTATGCTTCAGAAAATTGATGCTAGTGAAATTTTAGTTAATGTAGATAAGGCGTAATATTAATTTGACCAGGTACTTAAGCTATAAATGCATATAATCCGCAGTCTAGTTATAATGTCGATTAAACGTTTTTCAATCACCCATAGAACGAAGGTAGAATTTTTACAAGGACGAATTTTTCTATCGATTTCGCCCCCACTTTTTGTTTTTCAATTAGCCCACAGAGAGCTGTAACTAGTTATTTCGCATTTCAGCGACGCAACGTGGATCGAGGTTTCGGGCACACGGTGCACCGACGGGAATTAAATTTATCGTGATCCATCGGGATATATCCACGCGGATCGGGGGCAGCGAGGAGGGTGGTTGCGATGCCTCGTATGCAAATAAATCGTTATTCCGTGGTATTTGTTAAATCAACCAAATTATTCCGTTAAATCGTAGCTACGGCGCGTTTAACCGGTTACAATGCCCGACCGACTGAGTTATATATTTTCGATCGACGAAAAACAACGCCAGATCGAAGGAACGCCGATTGCTTCCGTTCGTTACCTTTCATCCCCCTCTATTTTTTTCTCTCCTATTTCCGGTTCGTTGCTCGATTTAACTCAGGCTCAATGGAACAAATGGACGAATTTCCATATTGCGGCGTTCCGTGTGTTTTGCGAATGCAGTCGGGAAAGCCTGACCTCTGAACGGTTTAAAAAGATGGGGGAAAATGTCACCGACAAATAAACGTCTTTGATAAAATTCAATCGCCCAAATAAAAGTTCGAGGTTCCACTCGGTTCTACATACTATCGGCGAATTTTTTTTAGTTGTCTCCCTGCTAATCTCTGTAAACGATTCATTTGTATCAGCCGAATGTAGGATGGAGTTTCTATGGAATTTGTTACGAGGATTTTCTTGGTAAATATACCTATTCCACCCTCGGCCGGTTTTTCTCTGGGATTTGTCGTAGGATGTCCACAGGAAAGAATGAAGTCTATTAAACCCTGACTACGAGGACATAAAAGAAATATACAAGGGATGTCACGGGCAAAACGACGATCATTAGTTTATCGTTAGACCTTCCGTTGTTTATTCTGTCACTAGAATGTCTGTCCATATCGAGCATTGAATTATTTATAGTGACTCACGTGTTTCGTTCATATACTTTCCAAATTCCAATTAATTGCAAAAATTTTTATGCAATTTCTATTTATGTGTCCTCGTGATTTTTACAGTTATCGTGGCTTCGTGATCAATTTTTCTTAATCTGAAAACACTATTCCAATTTTGATACGTAATTTGGTGAAATAAATGTGACAGCCTTTCGTGAACAAATCTGTGAGTCACGATGTATATTTACTCGGTACAATATCGAAATAATTCCATAAATGATAATCTGATCTCTGTACACATTTCAATCCGTAATAATCTACATTCTTCGTATTTTATCAAGAAAGGAAGTACTTCTTTCCGAACTGAACTCGTACCCAAAACTCCGTAGCTTCCGTCGATATATTTCCCTTTTTCCTCACTGTTTCCGGAATTCATAAGGAAATTCGGTCGGAGCATATTTCACCCAAGCTTCTTAACATCGAATTACCCTCGCACGAGAGATTTGCCGGGATGATCAATGGTCGGAGGATCGACGGTTTCGTATGCAGAGGATGATATCAAGTCCTCCAGCGAAATTTATTCCTTTTCTCCGAAGAAGTTTCGTTCCATGATCGATCATCGCGGCCGGACTGGCTCAAGGCACGTCACGATCGATGATAATTTTCGTACAAAACACGCTTTCACGCTTATCCGTGTGCAAACCGAACTGAAATGTTCACGCGTTGTTTACACGCCGGGGCGTACACAGAACCGGAATAATTCGTTGGCCGCGTGCAAATTAATTACGAATTATAAGCGAAGCATCAAATGCCCTAATTAATTAATCCGTCACAATGGGAACCGAGTGTGTGTGTGTGTTCGTGCAGGTATACGACGTTCGCCACCGTTCCACGGGTAATATCGTCGGCCATTAATAATTCACTCGAAATAATCGCGTCCCGTTATTGTTGCGGTACCGCGAAAACCATTCCTGGGAAGTTTTATTTCACGCGGACTGGGGAACCGTGGACACGTAGGTATAAAATCAACAATTCGAATTACCTGGAAAATCGGGGAAAAACTCATTCGCTCGGCTCGGGAGACGATACCCACCTACCCTCACACCCTTCTCTAGAAAATGAAGCTCGAATATATCGGAATTTCCGAACGAAACAAAAAACGCTGAAATTTGTTCAGTTTCCCTCGTGTATACCCGTGCAGATTCCTACAAATGTCATGATTTTTGCCTAATAAAATGGATACGTCGTTTCAATTTGTTGAAATATACAGGGTGTCCCACCAAACGTGAGTATCTTCAATATTTCATTTGTTTTTGTAGAAAGTATTATTTGGTTAGATGGCGTAAAAACTATGATAAGAAAAATATTTCCTCAAGGTAATATTTTTCGAAATTTTAAAGTTACGATGTTTTTTTTTACATAGGACTAGATATTTCTATCAGCAAGGCGTAATAATTGAAACCAATGACCTAATACAGTGTGACCTTCATTTGAGTACGAAAAATCCATAAACGTATGAAAGTAGATTTAAATAATAAAGTAACTACGACAGAGGGATCAGTGCAAGAATCTGTCAAAGTTGATGGACATCATTTTAAGCATTTATTAAAATAAATTTTCTGTAAATCAAAAGCAAGTGAGATATTTAAAGTGCTTACGTTAGGTGGGATATCCTGCATATTGTCGACCAAAATACATACACACAAGAGCTTGTACGAAATGATTTGATACTCACTAGCTCTCCGTTCAGCTTCCACGTAATGGCGGAGGCGGGCCTCGAGTTTCCGGTGGTGCAATTCGCCCGGAATATCTCTCCCACCGCTATACGCTCCTTCTCGATCCCGATCGTCGGGTCCGTTTTTGGGGCGTCTAAGGCATAATAATTACATCGTTTAGCACACACGACTGCCGGCACGCCGCTAACTCGACGTCTGGCCAGTAGCCAGGACCATCGAGAACCAGCGGGTTGACAGGGGTTGCCACCCCGGAAACACCTGTACTACCCGGCTTCCCCTTATATCCGGCTATTCTTTCACCAGAGAAAGGGATAATGTCCTCCGTACGATTATATAGTTTTTTTTTTTGCTCGATCCACGAATGTCGAGAGAACGTTAAATTCCGTTACTAAAAGCAGGGGAAATTCTGGTCTGACGATAATATTTTTGGAAATGATCGAGTTATAGGAAAAGAAATAGAAAGTTAATGGAGAGCCTTGGGATTATGAATTCAAAAAATATTGATAATTATATTATTTATATTCGTTATAATAACCGTATTGCAAGTTACTGTGTTTATCAGATCAACTGCTCGACTGTCTCTAAACAAAGGATGGGGAAACTAGTAAATTCACTCCTCTAGATCCCAATTACTCACGATCACTAAATGACTAATAAAAACTGTACTGCAAGTGACTGCGTTTGTCAGATACAGTGACTCACATATTCGTTCATATACTTATCCAAATTGCAATTAACAGTAGAAATTTCTACGCAGTTTATATTTATATATTAACTATTCTCACTTTGTAAATACGATTCTTAGCTTGGTACGTACCTGATTTAATGGAGTAAATGTTCCATCCTTCCATGAACATTATTGCGAGTCACTGTATACTGCTCATCTGTCTCCAAACGGAGGATATAGAAATCACTACACTCACTCTTCTACATTAAAAGGCCCTTTGTCTAGGTGACGCGATGAACAATCGAACTGCCGCATGAATGACCCACCAAGTAGTGCCGACACACGACGAATGGTTTAGTTGCCGAATGAATGGGGACTCGGCTAAGATCGGCCCACCGAAAGGTGGCGGTCGAGTAGTGGGGGGCCCTAGGCGTTCAGTATGTATGCCCCCACTTAGAGAACTAGACAGGCCCACCTTGAACTCGAGCCTAGCGGTCATCCCCTTGCTAACCGAGGAATGTTGCGTAAACATTTTTTTTCACTAGCACGATCCAGATCGAACACACGATGAATCATCCAACTATCGAATTCAATATGCTTATTTTTGCTACTAGCTAATACGTATAGGCTTTAAGCATTAACTATTGGTTCCTATTTTTATTAACCTTGAGAGAACAGGCAGTAATTTTTCATGACTTGTCATATTTTCGAGTTAGAACTTTTACACTGGGTGATTTAAAAAAAAGGATTAAGTGAATTATTAGTTCGACTATTACGTTAATGTCAGATTATTAGTACAATTATTAAAAACTGTTCGCAAGGTAATATAATGGAAGCAATGGTGGCATTCGAATTTCTGTTTCAGAACGTTCTTCCGGAAGAACGTGAAGAACCGTCGCGCGTTTCTTCCGGTCGATCCCTAAAATCTGACATGAAAATGGAACGCACGTAGCCCCGCTGCGCACGTGCAGCGCATTACGCCGTTCCCGAATCGAGAATGAGGAATTTGTCTGGCCCGACGGTGAAACTTTTTAATTCTCGTCCGAGCCACTCACCTACGACCTCCATTCTGGCCCTCGCGATCCGAGTGTGGTAAGAGGGAGGTCCGGCCGACACCTCGCACTTGTACGTCCCTGTCAGGTTCCTGGACACGTCGACGAGCGTCACATCATGTGTGTTCGATTTTGTCACCTGCAGAACAGAACGATACCTTTGATCAACACTTTAACCCTTTCGATGATTATGTCGAGTTTACTTGTCATGAAAGGATGGAATTTTTTTTGTTTAACCCCTTGCCTTATAACATCGAGTCAGACACGTCATAACGATATCAAACTGAATTTAGTAAACATGTATATTATTCGTTTCCTTCGAGTCGTCGTGAAATATTCTTTCGCTGGTATTAACATTTAAGATTTAGAATAAATGTAACACTTGTTATAAGAATAGAATTTCTTTCGTATCTGGGAAAATATTAACAAGAAAGTAAAATCTTGAGAGTGAAGTCGTAAAAGAATTCGTATGGCAAGGGGTTAAGTATACTCGTTATTAAACAAACATTTGCATTTGCTATTTAAAGTAAACTTTAGGTATAACAAAAATACATATTCCTGATTTAATTTCAATTTTACAGCAAATGCATTTGCTCTGCTTAATTAAATACACAAGTGCACATTTTCAAAATGAACGCTTAAAGGGTTAAGATCAACGTAAACGTGTATTTAGGTAGTATGTCCTAGCAGAGATATCTAAATACAATTTGCACGTGAAAGTGGAAACGATGCACGTGAATTTCGAGAACGTCGTCCTAGGTTCGCTTGGTCACTGAATGCGCGCCAGGTGTCTCAGGGGACACGTTTCAGCGTTCAAGAAGGAATTCAAGGGGATCGATTCTCTTTCGACCAGTCGTCTAACACTTCCGTTGAGACCGAAAGAGAGACTGTGAAAAGGACTAGTCCCCGCATCCGGTGTAGTTTGTACAGCAGGCATGGGGTCGACCTGCCTGCGATGCATATAAATGATTACTCCCTCTCCCCCTTTGGAAAAAGGGTACACAGTCCGATCGAGATTTAGACGTGAATAGGGTTCGACAGGAAGGTCGATGATCGGGTGGAATGCAAATTTCCGTCGATGCATTCGAAACGAGAATCGAGTTGCCCCGGACGAAAAATAACTACAAATTTCAGATCGAAAGATAAGACGACGAATGTCTGGAGAATGGCGAACTCTTGGAAGATTAATTGAAACCGAGGAGATATTCTGAAAAATGGCATTCCGTAGGAAATTAATCGAATTCGAGGAAGTAGAACCGAGGTGGTCGAAGGACTCTCCATCGATAGAAATATACCTACACTTTACTAGCGTATCCATCCTATAACGGCCCGGAATCAAGTTCGCCGGGAACGATATCACGAAGACGAAGGGCTGGGAAACTTCCTCGAAGTCTGCCCACGCTATCAGATTTCAACTCGTTCGATCGGCTGTAGTAAAAGTATCTCACACCCCCTCTAGCCATCGATAGAACGTTTGCCAGTGTTTCCAGCCACCCTACCTACCCCTGTGCCCAAATCGAACCGTCGTTTCCGAAAGCGTCGTAGTTTTCGAATTTCCCACGTTTAACGGGCGATCGGCGAAACCACCGGTCGAAATAAAAATCCGACGAACATCCTCCTGGAGATAGATTCCTCGAACATCGAATACTAGGTGGAAGACGTTGTGGAATGTCTAGATAAATAGGGTAATCGAACCACGTTGAAACATCGTATCTTATAAAACCTTGAGAAGTCGAAATTAGTCGAATACTAGAAGGAGTAGTGAAGTGTCTGAATAAATAGAATACTCGAATCGCGATAGAACATGGTATCTTTAAATTATATTTCATTTAAACTTTCATGGCTGACGAAATAAATATCCAGCGAACATCCTTCGAGAGATAAATTTCTCAAACATCAAATACTGGAGGGAACACGTGGAACGTTTCGATAAATAGGATAATCGAACCTCGATGAAACATCGTATCTTATAAAACCCTGAGAACACCCTTTGAGAGATGGATTTCTTAAATGTCGAATACTAGAAGGAGTAATGAAGTATCTGAATAAATAGAATACTCGAATCGCGATAGAACATGGTATTAAATTATATTCCGTTTAAACTTTCATGGCTGACGAAATAAATATCCAGCGAACATCCTTCGAGAGATAGATTTCTCAAACATCAAATACTGGAGGGAACACGTGGAACGTTTCGATAAATAGGATAATCGAACCTCGATGAAACATCGTATCTTTAAAAATCCTTTGAAGGATGGATTTCTCAAACATCAAATACTGGATAGAACACGTGGAACGGTTTCGATAAATCGGATAATCGAAGGAAGCATCGTATCCTTGAAGTACATTCTGTTTAAACATTCGCGCAGAGACCGAAATCGTGGCGGTGCTCGATGGTAGATCTATACGACGGCCGTATCGCTCGCGCCAGTTTGTTCAGGTTCAGTGTCGTGATAACGTGTAATGACTAATAAAAACGGATACACCTAAGTGGCGATAAAAAGGCGGGATTATCGGCGCGGTTACGTCCAGACGTACGGCCCACCTCGCCACCGGAGGTTATCGCCGTATTGGACTGACATAATTCCGCTCTAACTACGGCTGCATCATAGCCGAACGGTCAGGTGGAATGTCTCTGGCTATTCAGCTATCGTTCCCCTCTGTACACTGTACATTCTTCCTGTAAATATTATACGAGCCATCGTTACTTTTACGCCCCGCCGCGGCCCGTTTATTTTCGTAGCTCGAGCCCGACACGGTCAGGGAATTTGAATCTTCCGTTCCGGATTTATGGCGGACTTTTCACGTCGTCCTCGTCAGCCGGGTTTTATATTTAAAGTCATGGCTGGTTCTAAAACTCTCATTTTAAACTGACTCGGTTGAATCTTTACCTTTGTCCTATCGTGTACATCAATTTTCTCTTGTGAAATCTGAACTGGTGGGATTATTAACACTTTGATCACAATGCACGTACACCGGCGAGCAAACTCGGCTTCTACTAGGGGAAATAGTGGCGTAAGAGTAAGGGCCTCCTACCATTTGGTATCGGGTATTATTGAAATGTGTACCAAATTAACATTCGTTTTAACATTTATTTCAGTAATTGAAATAAATTTACCAAGTGGTAGAAGACTTTTCTTCTACGCCGATTTTTCCCCTAGTGGAAGTCGAGTTTGCTCGTGGGTGTACATTGCAGAGAGACTGGGTTATTTAAACATTGTTACAATGTTTTCTGTAAAGTTAATATCGCAGTATAATTTACAACATAGACCAATAGTCTGTCTTAACTAAACAGATGTCTGGACCCCAGAGCAAGAATGTAGTAAATTTCACTTTTCAAATTTGAGAGGAGAGCAAATGAAAGGTAAGAAATTAGCATCATCGATTGCTGCCTTTAAGTACTTAAAGTGCGTAGAAAATAAACTGTGTCTGGCTACGTACGGTCTTATTCACTGTAGCAGTCGAAATGTCAATTTTTGCAAATGTACTTTATACTTGTTTCACGTTGCTAATAGAGTGCAGGATTCAATTGAATTCGTATACAAAAATGTAATGAAATATGTATATATATATATTCGTATGCAAAGACCCAATGCAGCAAATGATCATTATCCATTCAGGTCCTCTCGATGTTTCCCTGCTATTCATTTTTTTCAGTCGTTGAACAAATTCGAACGGAGATATTTTTAACTCCGTGCTGCTCCTTTATGATTCTGCGGGTAAATAGAGTCGAAACGACTCCCGTTTGCCTGCTTATTGGCACGAAAACAGATCGGATTTCGCTTCGCGATATTTCGGCCGGAACCCCAATGGTGGGTAACCGGCTTTAAACTTCTTCAATCGGAAACAGTTGATCGAGTATGGGTATCAAAAACAAAGAAAAAAAGAAAAAAAACTATTGCTCGATTCTCGTTATTATGAACGCTTTTATGGGCCACCGTTTTTCTACCGAATTCCCCTTTACAAAAATTCATTGTTCAGCGGTCCGATGGAAACTTGGATCAGTTTGAACTCAACATCGTGACCTCCGTGTTCATCGTCACGTGTTCCTTCGTGAACTTCCGCCTCGGTGCTCTTCCCTGATTACCGATAGTTGAGGTTCTAACGGGTACAACTCCCCGGAGCATATTTTCCAGGAGGACGTTAACAAAGTTCCTTTGAGCTCTTGGACAACGAACGTTGTACAAGGACGTCGGTTTCTGAGGGACTTGGTCATGGAACAACTATTATTGTCGACGTTGGAACAACGACACTTTTTCTCCTAAGTGAATTATATGGAGCTACAATGGTTTCCAAGGGTTCTTAATTTATGTCATTACTATCTCAATGATCTTCATTCCTGGTAACATACATAATCAAATATCATAGATCAGAGATCAATCCTCGTAAGATAAATCAGAATGAAGCGTTTATCCATCTTCCTTAACCACATTCCAAGATTTTCACGATAATTGTACAGAAAAAAGCAGTCCAAATCAATGAAAATAAGAATAAGAAACTGAGGACGATGAGCGTAAAAAAAGTGGGAATATCACCGAGATGTCTTTCCAGGCGTCTGTCGTTCGCGTCAGGACGGATTTCACGAACGACTATCCCCGGCCAAAGGGGGACGCGAAACGTAATAATAAGAAAGCTTAGCTCGCTCAGCTCTTGGGAAATTTTCAAGGAGCTCCGGGGAAGGTGAACTACTTATTTACGGTGCTGATCAAACCACGGAGTCACTCGGATGCCACGGCCTGGCGACACTGGCTTCTTCCTGGCCCCTCGACTTTCACGGTTTTCTTGATTTTATACTCGCCCCGTCCCGGGTGTCTGGAATTATTTCAGCGTGATAAAACGTTTGAAATAATAGCGGCTTTCCACAAAGGTATCTTTTGCGCGATGAATGATATTACGACTATAATAATATCAGAATTTATGAATAACTGTATAATTTTCCAGTTCGATGTACGTATCACAGAAATACATTTCTTCGTTTGTGGGTTCATTTTCGGGACAAACGAATTTGAGAATTTATTTAATGCAAAATTTTTGTAAAAAATTTTTTTAACCGAATAATTGTCTTAGTTTTGAATATAATATTATTTAACATCACTTTCATTAGAAAGAATATTTGAATATTGAAGTAAACAAAATGACTGTATTAGGGACACCCACAATAATTGAGAAATTTACCCTAAGGGCAGTAGAATAAGAGTCACCAACGTGTCTGACCATTGCATTCCGTTTCTACTTACTACCATAACGAACACACGCGTTCCAGATTAATCTTCAAATTCGACTTTCTCAGCAACGAAACCCCCGAAAAGAAAAAAATTTATTCTCCTTTTTCCACTTTAGTTTTCTAATAAAATCACCTTCTGTCCGATTGTACTACCCTCCAGACAGCATGATTCGTTTATATTACGACATAATTATTCAACTACCATGAAATATACGTAACTGTATATTATATAAATTAAAATTAACTTGCAGCAATAAATAAATAAGAAACAAATATTCATCACAAGATACTCAGACTTGCGAATAGTTATTGCATTTACCGCAGTTCCGAAAGATCGCCTCGATAAATCAGGTCCCCCGACGACTTCAAAAATCGCGGTCGTACGTTCGCTTGGTAAATATTTAAAAAGAGCCGCGGATCGAAAGAAAAGTGGCAAGGGGATGATGTGGCCGGACGGTTGCGAGGGGTGGCGGGAGGATCGATGAGGGTAAAACACGGGGCTCGCTTGACCCAGGTTCAAATCCACTCGAACGGAATTCCAAGGGGTCGTGTCGCGGTCGTAGCACGCGCCATAAATCAGCCTTATCGATGTCTTTCGGGCCAGTCGCACCGACACGTTTTACCTTCGCACTTACGATGTGAAAGAGTGCTCCGTCCCCGCGTGGTGGGACGGGTGGTGCAGGAAAAAAGTTTCACACTCGTGACGAGCGTCGAAGACTCTTATCAAGCGCAGTGTTTCCAGGGACAAAATACACCCTGTATGTACGTACCTTCCGAACTTCCGCTTAAGTATGTATTTCCCCCGTGTTTGGCACTTTTTAAAAGTTTTGCTCCCCCGAATGTAACAGTGTGCATACAAACTACTCTTGCCTTGCTTCGAGTTCCTTGCAATTCCCTCCGGTGCCAATTTCTGCGATCGTACGACTAACGGTTAACAGTTCTCGAGTGACTATGTTTTCGTTGCACCGTAAATAAGAGAGGAATATACAGGGTGCATCATTTAAATCGATGAATCTAATATATTCTTGAAATATATCAGGTCAAAGTATATTATCATATATGAAATTATTTTCTTCTCGAAACAATTCGTCAGGCTGTTGGTTTTCTTTTAAATTATACTGCAATGTTAAATTTTACGTAAAAATGTTAATTTTTCAATTTTAAATAATCCAGCCTCTGCAATATACGGGGCAACCATATTCCGGTGACGTGGCAATCAAAGTGTTAAATGACTCACCTTATATATTTTTATTTACACAAAATATTGTGTTACTCCGTAAAAACTCTACGATAAAAAGGGACACGTCCTCGATATGCTAGCTGGAAAAATCGTGACGCCACTCGGCCTTATCTCCGCTCAGTTTCGAAACAGCAACCAGAGGACTGATAAATGATCGTCGCGACGCGTCCTTGTATCGCCTCGGAAAAGAAAATCGCCATTTTTTTTTTTTTTTCAATTTTTTGGCAACGTCGACACCAGCGTGGGCCTGATTTCCCGTGAATAACGCTCTCCACGGTCTGATTTATCAGCGGAATGGAATTCACGACGATCGGAAATTATAGCCGGTGAACTTTCGTGGCAGGCCGAATTTTTCGAATTTTCCCAACGTTCCCGCCGATCCCCAATATAACGTAATAACAGCACGATCGTTTCATCGGAGGATTAAAACTGAAAGAGATTTTTGTTGCTATTTCCAGCCAGAGTTCGTAACAACGGCGTAAATGCAAAGTGATCCCGAATTTCGACGACACTCATGAATTTTTTTCGGCGAATTTACGAGTTCGATCGCTGACATCGAGACAGGATGAAACATGGATCCTAGCGTTTCCTTTTTGTGGAATAAAAAACGATGGTATCGCCTCGAGCTGCGTTCGTTAATTCTTCGAGTATACAAGGTGCCCCATTTAAATAGACCCGAATACCTCTGAAATTGTTGACAATATTAAAAAATGTTTCAAGAAATGTTAAATGGTATCAGAGGTTACATAAGGTAAATTTTATCTTTTTAAACGGAATCGTATATTTTTTAATGCAATACTTGATGCTAATCGTTATTCCCTAGCTAAACTACAAAATCACTTACTAACCCTGACACACGGGCCGAAAATCGCCGAGAAAAATGTTCAACTGGATCGAACGCGTTGCTCGATTTGGCCTGATTATAATTCTGTTTCTCTCCCCTTTTTCCCACCACCGCCACCGGTCGAATCTTCCCAGAAGCCAGACGGTCGTGTTTCACGGACGACCGGCCACCGAATCTAACGAACGACTCGCGAACTTAATGAGATTTGCGTCATAAACTTTTATTGAAGTGCTCGTTAAGAGAGCTGAAGTCCCCCCCCACCCCTCGTTCCCACTCGTCCCCCATCGACGGAAGAAGACACTATCCCGTGACTGTAATTAACAACGTTTCGCATTAACGGGAAACTGTGTCGTCTCTGTATAAAAGTTTCGTTGCGATTTTGTTCATATTTCGTTGGTTCTCGTTAATAACCTTTCCTCTTCTTTTGACTGAAGTTTAAACCAGGTCTTTCATGAAGGATGAATGTTTGATGTGGTTCACTATCAATCATCGAATCGCTTCCATTATCCTGTTAATATCTTAACACATTCGCAGCCAGCGGTTTTGCGGCGAGATAGCTGAATACCGAGTACAATTTCCACAAGTAACTAAATACCGCAGGGTTCTGCTATTTAAAAGTATAACGGATTACAATTCACGTTTGTAAAACATTATACAGATTTAGCTAGTTATTATATAAAGAGAATATCCAACCTAACAACAATTTTAACACTTTGCACTCGACTGTCGCCTCTGAGGCGACAAAATGAATGGAAAATTAGAAATTCCGAGTGCAAAGGGTTAAATCAAGATAATGAATGCTACAGATTTTTAAATGGCATAGAACTACGTTACTGGTAGTCAGCTGAAGATTTTTAAATGACGTGGAACTATTTTATCATGTTGGAATGTATCTCCTGTGATAGATTGTAGGACGGGTTTAAGTACGAAAGGTTCGTGAGATTTGTTAGTGGCCAATTCGGTGGGTTATACTCACGTTCACGTGTATATCGTCCACGTCGAAGGTGTTGTACGGTGGATCTCGATCGGGAACGTATCGATAGAACTCGGTCTCTTCGAAGGCCCATTGTATCGTGTACAACGGCAATCCCTCGAGGTCGTAATGGCAGGACAGCGTCACTGTGTCACCCGATCGCACCATTGCCGGCACGTTGATTGTCAACTCCGTCAGTCCTGTCGCACCTGTGGACAAACAACGATTCTTCAGTATCGTTTTGGTCACTTGGTTATGTGCAACGATTTAATATTAGACTAGACTGCGGATATTTATGCATTTATAACATCAATTTAACTTGGAATATAAAAATGGAAATAAAATAAAGATTCTAATAAAGTTTTGTATTATTTATGATTTATAACTAATGAAGCCTCTAGTTTAAAATTTAAAATTCTGTAGCATATTTATTTTTACATTTTCGTGTCTAGAATTGTGAATTTACATAAACTTCCTATTTTCTTTTATAATTCTGTATGCTTTTTTTGTTGTTATACACCTCGAAAAAATGTACTACAACACTGACAGCTGCTATAATTTTTCTCGGAACACCGGAGCCAGATAGATTAAAATTTTTGTACAGTCGAATATCAGTTTCCTAGATCGCCATTGGCGCGAAAGAGTTATATTACCAATTAAAACCGTGAAAACAAATAACCGCAGTACTCTGGTTTCGCTGATTGCCGGTACCAATTTTTTCTCTCGCATGTTCCAATTGACAATAGAGGAAAACACTCGAGTGCAAATGAAATAACGAATCACAAGTCGGAAATCCTTTCCCGGCAAACGGGTATGCATGGTAAACATTTGAATGTTAACACTGGAACTACCAATGCAATAAAAATCATTGGTTATTACACTCCTATAACGATGTTTAAAATGTTATAACTAGACTGTGAATTAGACATTCATTTACAAACATAAAAATCAGATAGAAATTTAGTTTTCGTACTCAATGTCTTATTATTTTAACAGTGATCTATAAATATGATTGACTATTATTAAAATTTGTATTGTGCTGTATTTTGAATGTTAAATATTGCTATAAATACATAAACATCTGTAGTCTACCTATAACAATTCCTTAGATCATTTATAATTTTCAGTGGAATATAAAACGGTTCAAAATATAAATAATTTCTACTGTTCTAGATGTCGAGAACATGATCGAAACATTTTAAGTTTAGCAATCATTGTATATTAATTATGATCCGCAGGCAAGATAATTTTAAAGAAACTTAGTAAACAATAAACGAACCTTCGAGTAAATAAATTAATAAATGTTCCACGGGGTCTTAGTGCCTTCATCCGGTGGTTTATTTACGCGTCTAATTAGATATTCCGACGAAGATGCCCCGGAATATACGACAATTAAGGCCCGTTTTCCAGCGCTAATCTAATCGCGGGAGCAAAGTCCATTTAAACCGCCAAGTATCCCTATAAAGGGATCAGCCGGGGTCGGGTATTACGTTCAGACCTGGAAAACGTCTAATCTTGACGCTCCGCAGCTTCCACGTTTACATCCGTCCCGTTCGTGTGAGGGTAACGTTTCCACTCGACCTCCGTGCATTCGAAATTGCGCGCCAGAATGCCGGTAGAATCGCGTAGACTCGGAGCTTGACAGGGATTTCAGGACCGAATAAACTCGTTTTCTCTGTCATTTATCACTATTCTACCAGACAGTCATTTCGAGAATTTACAGATAAGAAGATTTCTATCAACCGATGGTTGGTTCACCAAAATATTCCTTTCCTTTTCGATATTCCGATCGTTCTACCTCCCACAGAATGACCAAACATTCGCCATCGGTGATATATGCCCAAACATTTACCCTACAAGAGGCTTTCCAAAACGAAACATTCTTAAAGCTCGGCTCTTCCCTCATCCCTTTCACCGGCTTTCCACCGCAGATGCTTTCTCCCTATGATTTTATTGAACACGCGGTCTTATTCTTTCCGCCTTATATACTTCCACCACGGCTTTATTCACTTTTCGGGGGTTGGAAAATACTGTTTCGGCGAGCAGATGCACCGCCGAGTAATGTATTCTTGTTTCAATCCTCTCCCGACATCTCTTCCTCTTTCCTCTAATTTTTCTATTATTCGAGGCAGAAAAGAAGAAGACGGATATACGTATGTGAAAGGAAAATGTTCCTCTGGCGGTGTGGTCGTACGAAAAGGAATTGATTTTTACGAACGATAGACGACACCGACAAGGGTGAAGAGGGGAGGGGGTGGTGAAGAGAATCGTGGACCCAGATGTTCCTATTTCGTCCGTAGTTCCTTTTGATCACGAAGACCGAATGGAATTCGCCGGAGATCGATGGAGAAACGGCGACCAGCGAAATACCGGTTCAGAAGACGGGCAAAACCGTTTCTCTGTCGTTGAAAGCGAAAGGCGACTTAAGTGACTGACGACTGAACGATCGGAGGACTCGGAGGAAACGTTTTCCGATCGACCAGTGCAATCCTGATGCTTCTGCTCTCCCTAATTATTCTTCCGTCGAAATCGGGACGATTCTGTTGGCATTTCAGGTAAAAAAAATTCGTCTTCTTCGAACGTAATTTCTTTTTATTCCTAAGTCTTCTTAAGTATCCAAGACCTCGTGAATTAATAATTATTCTCCCGTCGAAATTGGGACAATTCTGTTGGAGTACGAGATAAAAAACATTGGTGTTCGTCGAATATGATTTCTTTTTTTAATCCTCCGAGCCCTTTTAATCGTACAAGACACCCTGAATTTGTTTAAGGTACGCTTTCAAGACTCTATAATGAACAAACTGTGCGAGTGCATTAGCGGTAATTGAAGCCGAACCCGAAGCTACACGCTCGCCGCAATAAGTAAATTCTAAGAGGAAATTTTGACGTGTAAGGATTAAACCGAAAATCCCGTCGCCGTCTCAACCGAACACGAGTTTCGTCTAATTTCATTACTAGCCTTCTGTACACGCTCTGCGTTACTGATTTAAATCTTTAATCGGGAAACGTTGGCATTCGTCTTCAGGACTTGGCTGAAACTTGATTCTGTGTGAAGAAACTCGACCGTGTCGAACTTCAGGTTTACGAGAAGAATGATGTACTTAAATGAATACAGTTACTTCTGGAATATATTTACAGAATACTTTGGGAACTATTGGAATATTCTACTTAAACGAAAACTCGTACAAAATTAATGGAGGAATGTTGAAAATAAGAGCTTTCAGAATGCATAATTTGCTTCCCAATAGCTGAGTGAGCAGAAGAAAGATTTCGTTCCACTACAGAATCTATTGATTTTCACTCTTTTTCAGAAAGACAAAGGAATACGAATTCACGTTTCACCATCTATAAATAATATACTATGTATATATATTTTTTTAAATAATATAATAAATGATATAATCGAAGCAATAATGTGAGAAAGGAGGAATTCCGTGTTGTTCGACTCGATGTAAATTTGCATTCTGTCTCAATCTTGTATCACGTCTCCGAAAATCCCGTTCAGCGAACGGATAAGTAATCCGGATTACCGCGTCTACGCCCGATCCGTGGATCAACGATACGCGACCGTTGAGCTATTCGAGGCATCTGATCGTTCGAAGGCCCTACCACGGAAATCACGTATAAATTACTCTGCAATTTCGGAATGCACACACACAGAGATTCCTCGTGGAATCTCGTATCCCTACGTGTTTATTCGCACGCCGAGTCAATTAACGATACCTACAGAATAGAAAACATTTATTCTTCCAGTGTCTTCCATAAACCATCCAGAAGATAAATTTCATGAAAGCGTAACAAACGATTCACCGTTAACTCGACGTAGTTAAAGTCTAATAAAATGACGGAATATATATTTTTCATTGGTTCATCGTCCAAGTGTCGTGTCACGACGGTAACGACTGTCTATCGATGTTCTTTGATAGTTTTGTCGCGACTGGAACACGATAAAGAGTCGTCGAGCGTTTCAACAGGGACCAAGGAAATTAGAGAGACGAGAGTGGCAGTAATTTTTCGTAGCCCGAGTTATTGTCCCCTCGTCGCGACACGCGGAATAGGGAATATTGTTTCCCAGTCATATCCCGTTGGCTTCCACGGGAATATAACCCCGGGGGAACGTTCCTCTCTGGCCGAATAAGTCTATATCAACCGGCGGGCGGGACGACGACTCCTCTGTTTAAGCACTCTCCTCGAGAAACACGGCGAGGCGGCCGTAAAAATACACTGAGGTAGGTATCGTGCTTCTTGTTTCACTTTAAAATCAATATTTAACGTGACGGCCATGGGGAACAGCCTGTTAAACTTTCCCCTCGGGGACACCAGACTATCATTTCGAGCCTTCGAATTAAAACGTGATCGCTACCACTCGCGTGGAGCGTTTATATTTTCTCCCGCACTTATACGAGAGCTCTCCGGGGGGTTCCAAGATCGATCTTTAACTCGTTTGCATATTTTCATTGCGTTATATCATACTGGGAAGTTAGACCTGGGATAAAAAGGAATATAGAAGATATTGTAAATAAATGTAGTACCTAATACCTGCAGTCTTCCATAGCAGGAAGGCATGAATAATAAGGAATAATTCGTGGATGTTATTTAACACTAGAACTACCGACGATAAACGCATATTTCCTTCGATGAACGTGAAAAATTTTTGAAAATTTATAAATTGACTACTTTTTTCACTTTCATATCGTAATAACAGGCGCAAAAGAACTGAGAAAATTTATTGCCGTAATATTTTAATCGTCGTTGTAAGAGTGTATTGACCAGTCATTTTCACTGGTTTGGTAGTTCTAGTGTTAAAGAAGTATCGTAGTGCCAAACGTTAAGAAATGCTCCAGATATAGTAACCAAAGTGATAAGTACAAATGCAGTTAGCTGGTTAAATAAATAACTCTGTAAAATACAATCTTCCATATTGATTATCGTCCGAACGATTAGGAAAAACAGTTTTCACGTGCTACGAATAAACACACAACGAATGATCATCGTTCCCCAAAACCGGAACCATCGGATCCATAAATCAGCGATATTGCACCCGTGGACCGGTTCGCCGGAAACCAATATTGGCGGAGGGGGAAAGGGGCCACTTACGATTTATCCATATTCATTAGAGGGGCCACACCAACGCCGCCTACCAATCAGCCGCCTGATAATTATCCACGTAATTAGGCCGAACCCACGGCTCAAACATACCCGGGTTTCGTGCGCCTCTGCGCGCATCCTCTCTCGATCCATTCGATCCTCTATTTCACTTACCGGCGAGCCTGGAAATTGGAGCAATTCGAACGTTGATCGCGATTACTTTTTCACGTGCGTCGAATTACGCCCCCCCCCCCTTCTACACTGAAATATCATAACGATGCTTATTGCCTGGGTCTGTGGGCGATTCTAATTGAAATCGTGCCAACTCACGGCTCGATATTTTCCCTGCTAACGCGTGAGCTCGAAATATCGTGACGACCGAGTGACTTTTACAGGTTCGAAACGCTCGGAAGATTCACTTACTAAACGAATAACGGGAGGAAAAAGGTGGAAAACCGTAGAACGGTGTTTCTCAACGTGGGGAAATTGAGTATTTATCATTGACGTTCGTCACTTAATCGACAACAGTTTTATCTACACCCCCGTTCGTAAGTATTAAGGCACTTATCGTATATAAAGTGACTGTAACGAAGCATTACGAGCTTGTTACAAGTCTGCAATAAATATTGTCTCGGGGATTGTAAAACGTAATTGAACATACTAACAGTAATATATGGTAATAAATGTGACCCAACGTGTATAATTTTTATGACATATGGCGTTTTTATCGTACATATCAGGTGTCCTAAAACTCATAAACGGCAGTATAGGTGTCTTTTTTCTTTCAAATAGGTATTAATGTTAAATATTGTAAGAATATGATTCACTATTATTCTAGGGGGCGATATTTTTGTGGCGTTGAATTCAGGCATGATCCAAAAACCTTGAGAAACACTGACATAGAAGCCGAACTCGGATTTTCATGTTTGGAGCTTTCAGCCACGAAATAATCCACGATCTGATTGCTCAATTCGTGTTCTCCGTTCACGATTAATCCGCAGAGAAAGATTTTAAAGTGCTACCACAATTTTGATACGATCAACAGCGATGGTATCTGCGGTTCAATGGAATTTGCATCTGCATGAAGTTCGATGGAGATCGTCCCGAATAGTTGTCGCGGAATAAAAAAGAATTAAATGAAGTCCTGTATTGGGATCACGAGCTTTTTAGCATTGCAGTTTTTTCCATGGAAACCTGGCTCAAAAGGACCCATTTTAACCCACTGTTCGCGTCGTAATGTTATATTCGACAATCGCGGCCGACCCGTGCCGCCCGTTTCAACCATGTTTTACCGCGCTCCAATTCCGTGTTGTTTATTCGGCGAGCGTTGCAATGGCACGCGAAAGTTTTCGCCCGCGATCAGAATAACGGCCAATAGAACGGGGTTATCTTGCAATCGAGCCGGATTGAACGCTTGTTTTTCTTCGTGGCCGCGCTGGCTTCGTACAACTCGAAACGTTTTTGCGCCGTGCGGAAAAAAAAAGGGAGCAATTAAACGGGGAATTTTTGTTGTTCCACTCGATCCACGCGAAGTCGAGAGATTATCGTTCGAAATTAATAGCGTGACATTGGATAATGTTTTAAACGGATGAAGTTCAGAAGAAACAGGCTTTGTGATCTAGCTTTACAATGAAAAAAGGAATCAATTCTTTGATTCATAGTGCATAAAATGACTCACAAATTTGTTCGCGGAAAACTGCGATATTTATTTAATGAAAATACATATCAAACAGTACATTTTGATTTAAAATTCAGGAGAATTTATTCTAGATTAATAGTAGAATTGAGAGTAACAGGAATAAATAAATAAGAATCGTAGAAACACTTTTTACCCTTTTTTGTTCGTTCGAAAGTATGTGAACGAATCTGTGAGTCACTGTAAATGTTGATCATGGGCTTTGTTTCTGAATTTTAAAAGCGTATGTGGATGTGATATGTTATCGTTATGAATCATAGGTGCCAAGAGTAATGTTTATAACCCTCCTCTTGGACACGTGCTGTAAATTATGCAACCCAGAATTTCGTTGCACTATAAACGTATAATTATAACCCAATTATAAACCCATGGTTCTGAAATTTACGAAGCTTCGTTGTAAAGTTACTTTGCTGGTAGCCCGATCCATCTGGTGTAATATTTCCAAAGTTTGGTCCGTCGTCTGGCGTTGATTAATTCAACAAACTCAACTTTTCCAAAGTACACGTTCAATTTATTTACAGTGTAAGGTGCAATCTAATTTTACTATGCTGTGTTACCGTAGCTTGATTCGCACAGATTAATTCTTGTAGTACCCGAATAATTTCGTACCAGAATTAGTCCACATTCATTGTGCAAGTATTTGATTATGTATTTTAATCAAGTAAATCACACACCTTTCTAATTCAGGATCAATTAAATTTAGTATTTAGTTAAAGGGGAAATAGTACAATACTAATTTAGAAAACTCTATGAAAAATGAAATTGGTGTTCACAAGATTTGAAGCCAGGCCATCCGGGTGGAAAGCAAACACTCAACCCACTCGACCACGAACCTCCACATTGTAATTGTATATTCTCTTTCTAACTATACATCATACTCCAACTTATCACAACGTACTACGATACAATTCATACTTACAGAATTTCTTTGTGTTACGTTCTACGAAATTTCTTTCGCTATAATTTCAGTAAATCCTTCAACAGAAGGCAATCTGTTTTCACACGAGCGTGTCCATTAATTCGACATTCATGAATCCTCGATCGTTTCAATTCCGGCTGTCTTCGTTCCGCAAATTCCGCACGGCCATTCGTCACGCAAATTACATGGATGTTTATTACACGGACTGTATAAACTTTGCATAAAATCACCCGCGTACGGCAATAAGACCGAGGCTGACGAACGCATTAGCGCTTAACCGCTCGGCCGTAATCAAACAAATCGAACCACGGGGACGCATTACAAGCGCGGCCTAAACACAATATAATTACGTCCGGTCGCGGATATCCATTTCGAGTCGACCGATCATTAACACATAATCACGGGGCATTAGTCCGGACCGCGCGGGTGCATAAGCGAATTTTATCGACGACAACTAGAGGACCCGTGGACAATCACGACGACGCGTACACAGAAGTGAAAGAGTAAACAACCGTACGCCGACCTGATCACGATTAAACCGACCTATATATTCAATAATTCAATGTTTAATCAATTCTGTTTGCTTGAATTACTCGGACCGAAGCAACCAACGTACGAAATTCTCGAAAATCCATCGTCAAGTCCTTAACACTGGAACTACTAACTTTAAATGTAATAAAATATAAATTAAAATGAACATAAATGCCGACAAAAACACTATAGTGGACACTTAACCCTTCCTGTTTTTTTTTTTTTTTCTAGTAATTGCAGGAAGATGATGAAAATGGGGAAGGACGATGAATCATCGAATACGACACTGGGTCATTTGTAACTGTTAAATTTCTACTAGATGCTGAGTTGCTTCGTTATTGTTATCATTAAAATAAACTTTACTTATTTTTCGCACAGTTAATTGGAATTCATTCACGACTATCCTATGGCACCTTTACGATCGTAGTAATTGTGAAATAAGAAATTTGAAATTATTTTGACAGCTTTGGTTGGTCCAGTGTTAACGAACCTCTCTCTCCAATTTTCAATTTCGCCAATTTCGCACGGGACGCAAATCACGAGACCGCGACGCGATAATCGTGGTAACCAGAATCGCGAAATATATCGGGAGTACCGTCTAGTTGGCCTCGGTATTAGCTGCAATTGGGTTGTCAGGGGTTGTGAGGAGCACGATAAGAGAAGAGGGGAGGGAGGATGTAAACTGCGAAGTTACCTGGTTGGAACCGATCGTGTAACCGGTGGTATCGCGTGTAACGCGCCTTAAGGACCTCCCCAGTCGGCGTTTAGTGCCAGAAATTTGTTAGCGCGGACTTAAGCCTCGAACCTAAGGGACGGAATTTCGCCCGAAAACTGTCGCAGGTGTCGTGGATTACCGCGTAAAGTTCAGCTTAAGCTCTCGTTACGACTTACCGGCGTTTCACATACTGGATACGTTCAACGGGGTTTTCTTATTCCGATTTTCCCTGAAATTAACATCTTTTTTACGACTCGAACGTATAATTTCCTTGCGTTACATTGTACCATAGGAAATTTCCGTTTCCATAGATCGAAACGGAAATTCATTTGCTTTTAGGGAAAACATTTTTAATTGGTCGAAATGCTCACTGTGACGATTAATGCAGTGACTCACAGATTTCTTCACATACTTTCGATAGAACAAGTGTAAAAAGTCACGAATTATGTAATCCACCAGCTGGAATACTGATGACCACTCACAACGATATATACTTAGTAACGTATGCTATTTGTAACTTTACAAATCTACAAAAATATACAAAGAATATAGATCATATTTAATTTACTGAAAACGAAGAAAATTAATCTAAAGATGGGGAAACATGGTAAGACACTGAATCATTCTCCCAGTTTCCGGTATAGATCCTATTTCCGTCGTAATGGCAGGCACTTCCGGTGTACTCGCCGAACACCGGTTAATAAAATTTCTTTGGAGAAACCAGGCGGGTCGAGAGCCTTTCCCCTCATCGAATTAAAAAGGGAAGGAGAGTAGAAGAAAAAAAATGGACGAAACTCGTTCTGCTCGTCTCGCCGAGTCTTTCTCCACCACCTCGCAAGGGGGGGATTTGATTTAATCTGAAAAGTATTCGATTCTTTCGGGCGGACGTGGCACGCGCGCCGCAATTCGACCAGAGCTACCACTACGAATCCGCCTTTAACAAGCGGGATTCTTCTTTCAGTCATTAGGAAGGAATTGGTCGGCCGTTCGTTCTCCTTCTCGCCGAACGAGATCCCTTCGGGACGAAAGTTAGCCGATGAAAAGATAAAAAAAAAAAAGAAACTGAAAAAATTATTCTTTTCTCAAACCGAAGGCGCGTCCACCTTCCGAAACTCATTACCGTGAACGGAATGCTCGAAAATTCATTAAACTCTTAGGTGGCCGAACCTGAGCCACGCCAGGCCGAATGAGAATAATTCCCTTTGACGAAAAAGCTTGCGGACTCGTCGCCAAGGCTCATTTGGAAGTCATCCAGGTTCTTTGTGCGGATCGTCGCTCTTCGCCTTACGCGAAACTATTCGATTGTGCCCGGCCAATTGAATTTCGAAACGTCAGCTAATCGAATCCCTTTCTGTTTATTCCTCGGTTTGCCTTTGAAGCCTGCGTAGGAACATCCCTCGAATTTTGGTATCTTCCACGCTTTCGATACTTTATTATTTCATATACAGGGTGAAACAAAAAAAGGATTCGTAACTTCTGAGGTAGATAGTACTTGCCAAACGATGGAAAACAGTCATAATAAACATATGGGTCGAAAAATTAATATTTTCAAAGTTACAAGCAAAAAGTTTTTCACGATTTTTATTACTTTCTTACAATGTTCTCCATTACGATAGCTTCCGAAGCGAGAAAGTTAGTCGCATCAACCGAAACCAAAAATTTTTTATAACCTCGAAGATATTAATTTTTCCACCCATGTTTATTAGGACTTTCTTTCAGTTTTATTCCTCGATTTGTTGTACTTCGTTATCGCCCCTTTAATAGTCGTTTCATTGCATCGCATAAAAACGCTGTAAAATCGAATACATACGTATCTATGCTCGAAAATCGGCACCGATCTTAATTCTTTAACGAGCGGTACGGACGATCGGTAGATTTGTTTCGGATACACTCGGTTCTTCGATTGTCTTACCGGGCACGACGGATACGCCGCAGAAAATAATCGTCAGTTTTACGAGGCGTCCGCGAGGTGGACGACTTTCTTTTACTTCTTCGCGACGCCGCTGCCATTGTTCTATCCTACGCTTAAAACGCCATTACCGTCGGTTGCAGCGGACTGATTTATCCCACGGGAGGGATGTAAAAAACGAAATAAAAAATACGAGCGTCCTTTTCATGCGGTTCCGGCGTAACGTTTTATCGTTATCCCCGCGATTCTAGTCTCGAGTGAGAATAGAAGTGAGTCGATCGACACGGATGATTCGTGTGAATTGTTCGTATTATGAAGGTTTAATGAGGAAGAATCTGTAGATAGAATACGAAGGAAAGTAGTATAGTTGTAGCGAATGTAACGTTAATCTTTATGTTGTTCCTTGTTTTGAAATGTATCATGCATCCTTGTTGTAAAAAGTAATTGAATATAAAATTCGAACTTTCTTTTTCAAAATGTAATTTTTTATCATAATAAAAGTATGATTTTTCGTATTCTGTCCCTAAAATCGAAACTGTTTTGTGTAAATATGTTCAGTTAAAAGTTTCACAAGATAAAAAATATGATTTCTTTTTGGTCAATTTTTCCTAAAGTATTATTGTGATTTATTAAAGATGTTCGCGTACTGTTTATGATCTAGATATTTTCCAGATATTCGTGTAACTGGAGTGAAGACCAGTCGTAGTTCGGATAATAGAAGCCCAGTATGAGTTCAGTGGAAGTGACTAAAATTTCGTTCGAACAAATGGAGTTCTATTGTAAACACTGAAGTTTATTGAAATGGATATTACTGCGTCTACTATTGTTGCGTTGAACGAACTATTAAGAGTGGAAAGGTCCCTGAGATTTTCAGTCTCTTCCACGGTGCCATTAAGTCGTTCCCCGTCTACTCCGCCCAGCTACATTGTCGCGATATCTCAGACCGCTTTTATCATTCCTTATCACGTCCGGCCACATTTCCCAAGATACGAAGAAAATAATCGTGGCTCGTGCGATATTCCTGCAACGATGCATCTTTCTTTCGTCCCCCCTGGTCGTCGCGGATCCACGGCGTCGGCCATTACACACTGCGGAATTTTCAGGCTTAAAGTCGCGTCCACGCTTCGCAGAAAACGAGTGAAATTCGAATCTGTAACCGATAGCTTCGAACTTCAAGATCTGTCGATTGAAAGTTTCCTAAAACTTTTCATTTAGTTCTTCGAACTTCCGCCCTTAAAGACCATTTCACACCGAAAGAAATAAGAATCAAACGGGACACCGTGGTTTACATTGAATCTTTCTCAGTGTGCTTGGGGCTTAAATACACGTTCTCCTGCTTTCAAAGAAAAGCTATCTCCGAGAGTAGAAGCTGTCAGAAAAATTCTTTCTCAAGACGAGAAGATTCTCAATGGAACCGTGTTTAAATATAAACGTCGAGAAGTACGGTCTACCCCTGCACTCTTCCCAGTTTTCAGCCAGATAATCTCTCCACGAGAATTTCACAGCGGCGAAGTGCGATACTGCCTTAAGTTTGCCTTAATTACGCGTTTCTAATTACTCGTACGACCGTGCCGAGGCTACGTTTACTGTGCGTCGTAGCTCCGGGATATTTAGACGCGTTTACCGTAAATCCGTTCACCCCCTAATTTCCCCTGCGTGTTAAATCGATCATGGATAACATTGGCGATACCATTGCAGTACAACAACGAAAACACGAGAATTCAATTCTATTCTAACTTCTATTTATCTTACTATTTCAACGGATAAAATAACTACACTAATTTTAACATTCTACAGTAATACCTTTATCCACATTTATTATTAACCCCTTGCCCTATAACATCGAGTCAGACTCGTGTCGACGATTTCAAAATCGATTCAACAAAGAAGAATATTATTCAGTTTCCTTTGAGTGGAAGTGAAAGGCCATGTTGCTGGCATTGATATTTAACTTTTACAATAAAAATACAATCGCGATAAGTACAGAAATACTTTCTGGGAAACTATCGACAACAATGTAATCCTGGAGTCTGTAGACGTCAAGAAAATTGTAGGGCAAGGGGTTAAATAAATTAAACTTTAAAGACTTAACTAATGTCCCTCTGTCATCAATATTCAACTTTAATCAAAAAGATTTTTCAGCACCCTTAATAGTTTCGAAGATACCCCCGTGGATCGATTCAAACGTGACACCCTGTATGTATAGCTGGCGGGGTTCCAAGCTTTCCTCTTAACCTGATTAAACGACGTTTATTGTCGCTGCGAATGAGATGGCGGGGTAGAAGGGGGTGGAGGATATACTGTATCAGAAGAGAAACAAGGGAAACGTCGCTATAGCCGGGGCTGCGGGGGGTGGCGAGGAGGAACGGGGATGAAAATGGTGAATCGAGGGAGGAGGATGGGTTCTCGACATGGAAGGAACATAGGCAGTTTATAAGAGGTGCAGGGAAGGGATGGAAAGAGGGGAGACTCGATGAAAGTTTGCCCATGGGGGTGGAGAGACGAAGGGGTTGGTACGATCAACTTCCGTCGAAGATTCTCGATGAAAACTGTCAACGGAATGGCTTCTGTGTTGACTTAACGGCCAGCGGTCACCGCTGCTCGATGCACCGTTAATCTTGTTTCGTTAGAGACGCCCCCGGTGGAATCGTCGCCACCACCGTTTGATTTATCGTTCCGTGGATACGTTCCACGGTCTCGAGCTTCCTTATTTGCTCGCGACACGATGGCTGGGAAATTTATTTATGGGTCGCGGGAACTAGCTTGGAATTGACATTCAGCATCATTTGGGGGTTGGAGATTCGAGTGGAATATTTCGACAGTTTCGTTTGTCTGATCGAAGCATCGATCAAGAATGGTGTTTTAATGAGGAATAGGGCAGATGTCCCAATTATTGCAACCTTATGATTCTAGCGTAATTTCAATTAATCATTTCATGTGTTGTTTAATTTAAAAATCAATTCAGCTTCATCTCTTTCGCTACAAAAAAAATAGTTTCGTACATTAAGTATGATGAATTAATTACAAATAATTAAAGTCTGCGAGTAATCCGAGTGTCCTAACAACTATCACCTAAATAATTAATGTAATTCTCATATACCAAGTACAGAACTGGCGCAAAATCATTTACCACGACAGAATGAGGCAGTTATCCAGGTTCCAAATATCAATTACCAGCAATCAATTTTCCATCGATTGTGCCGGTATCAGTTTCATGCTATCATCCCCCCAATAACAGACCACTCGTCGAGAGAGTGTTCCGCTGAACAGCCTCCGTTTGGCTCGAGCAGCAATCGCGAATCGAGAAGACAATTAAATCGACCTGGGTGCTCTTCTGCCCTGCAACGAAGCTGCACGGATGCGTCTCAAGTATCCCGCCAGGACCACCCCTGCAAGAGGGTGAAGAGAAATCCCTTGTCATCGATCCAGCCCTGGAGGGATTCATTCTTACCAGGACAGACTGGTTTCTGCGATACGAAGGCGAAGAAAAAAAGAAATCGAAGTCGATTTTGAAAAATGCACGAGCAACCACCGACGAATGCAAAGGCCGCACTGGAAACGAGGGCGTTCGGGGGTGGGGGCAGACGGAAACGCGGGGACATTGTGTTTGCGCGGCGATCAAATAAGAAAGGCGAGCGGCAAATTGAATTTCCTATTTGGTCGTGGACCGGAGGGAAACGGAGAGAGACACGCTGCCGTTGGGGGTTAGGTTTCTACTCCTTTTTAAGAAGGAACGCTCGAACCGCGCCCCTGGCCAACCCTTTTTCCGTTTTTCTCTTCTTTCTTTCTTTTTTCACCGCGTTTGTTTTCAACGCTCCTACCTTGTCCCCCGCCCATTTCTCTCTCATCCGCGATTCTGGCACATGCAACGATGATAACACTAACACGTCCATCTCGCCTCAAAGCGACCTCCGCAGCTACTTTGTTAAGCACTCGTCACCGGTGAAAGCTTAAAGAGGGCCGCGCCGCTGCTTTTTCATTTCTTCCACCCAGTCCCCTCTGGCTCCTCTCGGTTTCCCCCCATTTTTTTTTCCTTTTTTCTTTGCCCACTTCCGCAGCTCCTCTCCGTAAACCGTTAATAACGAGCGATGGAGGGGCTCGATATTAAAGCCGGTACGCTCTGCGTAGGGTGGATGTTTCTTCGAGGCTACCGTTGGAGGACTCAATTTCCACCGTTTGGAAGTTAGTGGAACTGTGAACACACCTGCCTTCTGTCACGATGGTCTTACTATGTATAGTTCGTTTAGATAACACAACACATTGGCGTGGATGTTGTTATTACCAATCGACTAGTGGGAGAGATAAATTCATTTCGCTTTTTCAATAACTAGAATAAACGCACCAAGGAATGAGCACTTGAGAGAATTTATCTAACTTCATAACTAGTCACTCTACAAACTATATTTCGGACCGAGGTGCCTGCGTGGAACCCCCATTAATGGGGATGAAGCAGCAGTATTTAACGTAGAGATCTTATCGCGCAGTTATCGAGACTTTCCTGAACAGAGTAATCGCCGTGAAGTTCAACCCCTTGCCCTATGATTTTCTTGATGTCTGCAGTCCTCCAGAATTACTTTATTACATTTACTCCAAAGTTAAATATTAATATCAGCAAACTAGTATTTCACTTTCGCTCAAAGAAAATGAATAATATTTCTGTTTGTTGAATCCATTTTGATATCGTCATCACGAGCCTGACTCGATGTTACAAGGCAAGGGGTTAATGTGCTCCAATTATGTATCGTTGAAATACTCCGTCGTATCGAATAACGAAAAAAAAATCAGAAAAGGCAGCCTTCCTATCGACCCAATATAATATAATCGACGTTCCCCGTTCCACCGCACGTAAGTACCCTAATAATCTCATTGTAACACGACGAACACCTGCGATCGATCGCCAACAATCCCCCTGATGTACAACCACGATCCTCTGCCCCTCTACCGAACGCTATTACCATCCCACGTCCACGGAACAAGACGGCGAACGCGTTTTCCGCGCGGATGAAACGTCTATTCAAACTTCCGCGGGTGCCGTTCGAGGGAAACCCAGCGCGGTATTAACGACAGGATGGGACTGGGGTACGAAATCACGGTGGTGATTCTGGAGATCCGATGAGAAGGAGGATGAGGCACGATAAGCCTTCTATCCGGTTGTCCGAGGTTACTCGAGCCTTTCTCCTGTCACGGCTTCTTGCCCCTTCACAATCGATATTGCGCCTGCAATCGACCGGCAACGGTGTAACGCTCCGGGTATATACCGTGGTATTGACAGACGGCTGCCTGGACCATGCGCCGCCATTTCTTGCCCTTCGCCTTGCAAATTGCCTGGTCCAGAGATGGAGGGGATGAAGGGGGATGTTCGCGCGGCCCTTCCGGCGTCGTTCGTCCCCGACACAACGGATTACTTTGACAAAGAGGTCCAAGGAATTGATTGGATGCCGCACGGTTTTCCTGGCTTCTATCGTTCTCTCTGGCGAAACCGTAGGGTGGGGGGAACCTTGCTTGCCTACCGGATATATTTCGGTTTCGACCGCGTGGAACGCCACGATGGGACTTACTGTCGGTTAATGGCCCCTCTGGAAGCTAAGAGGATTTGCTTGGTTCGTTCGGTTCGACCCCCCTACCACCACACCCCCTGTTTGAAGGAAGGGAGGGGATGGAAACACTTGAGTTTTGGCATTCCTACGGGTGTAGTTGGAAATGGATTGATTTGGGAATCCTTCAGCTCGGATTGATGAAAGTGAACGGGCTCGCTGCTGATAGATCCTTTCGAGGAACGCTTCGTACCTTGGATATTTGAAGACTTTACAGATGGTCAGTCAGTACTTAACCCTTTAAACTTTTTTTTAGGTGTATACCTCACATCTAGAAAATCGTATTACCAGGGGTTCCATTTTTTGGGACCATTTTTGAGTTAATCAATCCTGAGAAATAATTTCTTCCTCGGAAGAGGAAAGGATCTATTTTAAAAAAAGTAGATTCGTTTACGATATGTATGTATATGTCAATAGCAAGTATCGTTATTTGAAATTCTGATAATAGAAGAAACATTTTTCATTTGATTAATTTCGAAAGAACTTGTGTACCCTGTGGCTAGTAAATATGACGTAGAATAGTGGAAAGCAATGACTGTTTTTGTTTGCCTAGGGTACATTTCTTACGTCCTCGAAATGAACCTCGAAGTCAGACGTTGGAAACAAAGTGGCCTCTTGAACGAACATACCGGTCCAAGAAAACGCGAGCTGGTCCATCGTCGGGACACGCGTACCGTCATTTACGAAAGGACCGTAAACGAAGGGAAGGCCACTTTTTACCAGGAGTGCTGGCACTCAAAGTGTCACGGAGAAGATCACGTCCCGGCTTTGCTCTCGTTTTCGATCCAGTCCCGACTGATTAGCTCTTTTTTCTCTCGAATGTCGCTGGTCCCTCCAGGAACGGAATCCATCCCCGTGGGTGACTGTTACCTCGAGCAGCTGAGCCTCGAATCGGGAGACACGTATCCAAGGATCGAGCAGGATGCTGGAGATCGCGTATTAAAATATTCCGGATAAATCTTCTACGGCTTAACGTGGATCATACAGTTACTTATTCGAATCCCCTTTTATTCAATTTTCGATAGAGTATAATATCGTTTCTAAACGGTAGGTACTAGAAGAGTTTCGAACAATTAATTCATAACTCTTTAAGAACTTATATTACTTCAGGTTGAGTTTATCCGTCGATTAACACGATGACTACCAGATATGAAATAACTCATATTTGAAACATTGCAAAGAGACTAGATTATTTAAATAACATTACAATACTCTTCTGTAAAATTAATATCACAGTATAATTTAAAACAAGACAACCTACCTTTATTGACTAAACGCATACTTTTTCGATTATTTATGACTTAAAAAACGAAATAAAGTGTGTCTGGCTACGAACGACCTTTTTCACTGTGGCAGTCGACGCGTTAAGCGTGTAATATTAGAGCTACTTCGATAACGAAAATGTTCATGTGTGTACAATTTCTAAACCAAATAACGATTCAGGGGAACTTTTTGCAAATCGCAACGAGCTCGCCCGGAGGAGTGGCTTTAACCCAACGGGAGAATTAAGTCAAACCGTTGCAGCGGAACGGTACCAGTTTGCGGTAACTTATTGTGAAACTTGTTACGCGACTCGAAGAAATATAGTTCGTGACTGTAATACGCCTGAATTATCGGCTTCTGTGTTGCGCAGGACGGGGGATTCGGAGGAAAGTTTTCGTATATGCGGAATCGCTGGGGTTTCGAGAAAGTAGGTGGAAAATTCTGCAAGTTTTCATTCCGGAACCGGCGTTCTCGACCGTACCCTACTGTTCTTTATTTGAAACATTCAGTCGTCACTGGGGAACCGGATCTCGCGGTGTCTCACTTAATACTGGACCAACCGAAACCATCGAAACGACGAATTGCAGGTTCCTTATTTTACGATCACTGCATTCTTGTCGGCGATGTGTGTCTTACCTTTTGCTTTTTTAAACGAAAGTATAGCATTGCTCACGTATTATTTATTATTACAAATCATAAGAACACGACTATAAATTACGTTACAAAAAATACATAAATAACGTGTAAAAAGTTACCAGAAGTTATACAACGCTGTGATATATTTGTACCTTTGAGATGGTTTCATTTAAAAAATAAAAGGTAGTACCTATTCCAAAAAAAAAAAAATGCAGATAAAAAAACTCTGATTTACGATAGTACTGTACACTTAAATATAGTTCAACTTTTGTACATCACAATTTTTCGTAAAATTCAAAGTATATTGAAATTGTATATTCAATATGCATTCCATATAGGTAGTTCCAGTGTTAAATAATATTCGACAATATTATTCCACCAAGTAAATCGGTTCAGTAGTCCAAAACCCCTCAGCGACAAAATGGCGGCACGAGGCCACGAATTAGCAAGTCCCGCGTCCCGCAAAGGATTAATTCTCTTCTTTTTTTTTAGGTATGCATTTAAAGAAGGATAATCGAGCTTCCCGCGGATGGTTTCGGTTCCAGCAACGAAGAAACCGGGGAGGCCGGTTCCCTAACGAGAAAAGTTTCTTTCGTCGTGCTTCCGGTTCCCTTATTTTCCGTCGTGGGCGCCTCTGCCGACGAAGATTCCGATTAAATCCCCGAGTACTCGAGCCACGCGGGGGACGGTCCCTTGTCGAATCCTATTTCCCTTCTGTGCTCCTCTCGCGTACTCCTCGACGACACCTTAATGAACAATTTGCGGCTCAACTTCGAACCCCTCTCACTTCAATCCAAATGCTTCTTATTATGCGACGATCCGCCGTCTCTTGTGATTATTCTTCTGCGTCGGGATCGTTCCCTTTCCTCTTTTGCGAACCGTGAAACGGATGCGAACGATCTAAATATTACCCAGGCACTCTTCGCGGCTCAAGATTATTCTCCTTTCGCCCCTAGGGGGAGGGGGGAGTTTCACAGAGTTTATCCGGACGAGATCGACCGGAAGCCCTCGTGAATCTTTCGCGCGGAAACGAAAGTTCGCGCCGATCGAACGAGAGATCTTTCACGCGGAAACTCCTCTGTACCCTTCCAGTGTAACTGTTCCATTCATCCGCAACCGAACCAATGAATCTACCGAAATTTATCCCGATTTCGACTTTAGATTCTCTTGATAATATTAAATCATTTCTCATTCTTCTACCTTGAGCTTGTTAACCGTTTGAATGCTGGAGAATTTTCTTGGATATTGGTATATTCCTAAACTTGCGGAGTGAAATGCGTATTATCATTGTTTGCAATAATAAAAACGATAATTATTAACTTTAGTTAGGTACGTATTCTATACAAAGTAGCTTTTACTAGCAAAAGTATTTAAAGAGGAATAAAAATAAATTGAAAATAAAAGGAGATATATATATACACGAATAAAATGATAACCGATGTATTAACAAAATCGCTACCGAGAATACCAGATCTGTATAAACCTGATGAATTTGAGAGATTAATTGCTAAACGTTTGTCATCGACTAGCGATTAAGAGGGAGTGTTAGAAATAAATTGTAATCGGGGTCGATGAAGGAAAACGCGACAGGATGTAACGACCCGAGCGCGATCTATAGCAGGAAGATCGTTTGCGAAAACTCGATCCGAGATCCAAAAAGTCGGTTTCCTGTTCTAGTCGTAAAAGTGTTCCGATGAGAGTCACGTGTACCAGTATTAAAGTATTTAAGTAGCCAGTAGTATTCACACACCAAATCTAAACTTAACATAATTATCTATAAAAAAAAAAGAATAAATATAAGAAGAATGAATGGAATCCCCGAGCTTAGAACAGAGTACACGATTTTTTCCTGTGCAGAGGGAAAAGGGAACACCACGATATATGAAAGACGCCTGAAAAGGGAAACAAAGATATATCGAAAGATATTATTCAACGGTCCATCCCATGTTCGTTACACCCATGGAATCCCTGGCGCGATGATGGTGTCCTCTGTCCATAAATCGGCCGGGAAACCGAGCCACAATTCTCCCGACAAACCAAACAACCATCGCGACAACCCGCAAATTCCCCCGTGTCGCCGCCGATGTCACTGGGGAATGAAGCATAATGTATCACCGAAACACGCGGCGTGTCCGAATATGCATCTTGACTGACCGTGGGCAACGTCACCGGCAAAGATGAACGTGAATTAGCCCGGATTGCCATATTACCACCGGAGCACACAAAACACGTTTAGTCAGAGAGACACGTACACACTCACACACGCAAGGATAATCGTTTCGTCTGTCAGTGACGTTTCCAGCGAGCCAAGGGAAACGAGGGCCACGGGTCGAATGATATAATTAGATGGGGTTCCTGGGATGGGGGCAGCGTTTTCAACGACAGTCGGTATCAGAAGATCGGGAAACGATGTACAAGATTGGGACAAAGCCGGTGTTCCATTACCAGGGAGGGCAATGATTGTCAGGAACAGTTCGACGGACCGGGCCCCTGACGCTTTATGGAAATTGAAGCTGCGGGATGGTGACCTTTGAAAGATCGAACTGGTGGTTCGAGATCTTCAACGTCAAGACCCTTAAATCATTATTTCAAAATTATTGTTATTTTGAGGTCGAAAATGTCGACATTAAACCAACCTATGTCAAACAAATTTTTTATTTATTTTAAATCTTTTAACCCACGTAAAATTTTTTCTCACGATTATTTAATCGGTGGGCACGAAATTTCTGTCATGTGACCTTTTGACGTACGGTAATGCTCGAACGTGTAGGATTATTGATCGTAATCGGACAGTTTTTTAACACTTTACCCAGTCGATGTAGAAAATTATATTTCCAACGGTTTTGTCGTGAAGATAAGCACATGTATTAGGGCCATTTTTGGGTTAAATAATCGTGAGAAATAATTTTACGTGGGTTAAAAGATTTAAAATAAAAAAAAAATTTGTTTGACATAGGTTCGTTTAATGTCGACATTTTCGACCTCAAAATAACAATAATTTTGAAATAATGATTTAAGGGTCTTGACGTTGAAGGTTTAAGAAACTTGATCCAATATTTCACTTTTTTTTTCAGCAGTACTGTCTTTCTGTGGTCGTATGTGGTGATACATTAGAAATAAATCCATTTTTTAACACGTTGACTGCCACAGTGAAAAAGGTCGTTCGTAGCCAGACACACTTTATTTCGTTTTTTAAGTCATAAATAGGCGAAAATGTATGTCGTTTAGTCAATAGAGGTAGGTTGTGTTGTTTTAAATTATACTGTGATAATAATTTGACAGAAAAGTGTTCTAATGGTAATTAAATAATCCAGCCTCTCTGCAATGTTTCAAATACGAGTTATCTCATAGTTGGCAGTCAACGTGTTAAATAGCCACCATCAATGTACATTTAACAAAATTATTAAATACTTTCAAATAATAGTCATTTATAATTCACCCCGTCCACTGGAACCCCGGCAATATTTAAAATCCATCCCACGCAGCTTCCAACCCGAACGCAAGACCGTTTATACGCGCATCAAGTCGAACCACCGACGGAATTAATCGCCCCTGAAGAAGAAATCCTCGAAGCTGGAAAAAATCCTCAAAGGAAACCTCGTTCGGGAAATAATCTGTTAACATCAAATTACAGCTCCAACCCCTCCCACAGGGGCTGGCCGAGGTAAATCGTTACCGGTTGTCTCTCGATAACGCGTCTGAAAGGCATATCGAGAGTAATTTCGCGGTTTCGCGAAATTAAAATATCCCCCGCGGCGGTTAGCTCGACTAAATCAGTAGAGGGGTAGCGTGATGGTGGATAAAGGGGTTGGAAAAAGGGATACACTAGCCGGTTTTCCGTCTCGTATCCGCGAAAGTCTTTCCTTTCGTATCTCGACCCTTCTTTATCCCCGGAAATCCACTTCCAACGGAGGATATTTTTCCTTCGGTCGCCTATTATTTTCCTCCCCCTTTCCTCTAACCATCCTCCCCCTCATCCTCACTGTCTTTCACTTCGTTCGTCTTCAGAATTCGTGTTGACGCAAGCGACGAAAGGATTTAAACGTTCTAATGCCCGTCTCTCGCGGGGGTGGAATTCGCTTTCGTGGATCGATAAACGAAGAAATCAGCCTCCTCGGTTGGTTTCATGTTACCCTGCTCCGTGTTCGACGTGTTTCTCGTCGCAAATGGACGCCGTCGACGCGTTTCTCCGTGGAGTTTACTCCCGAGACCATTCGTCGCGGTTTATTGCGCGGCAAACGCGGATTTCTTTAAGCTTTCCGGCGATCATCTTCGCGGTCGGAGTGGTTCCATCGCGAATTATCGATTCAGAGTCGAGATCTATGCTATTACCACTGGAACGGAATATCTATATGGATGTAGAAATAAGTATTATGCGAAAATATATTTTAGTTGTTGCTTCTGACAATTTGTTTTCTTCTTATTACACAGTATCTAAACTAACACAGGTGTATTCACTCGGATACAAATGGCGTTCGACGTGTTAATACAGTAATAATAGACTTACTGTAATTGCAACAATTAAATATCGTTTGTCTCGAAGGGGTTGACGCGATCACTTCCACGAAATCTTCAACCCCAACTTGTCAACGATTACGTTGACTCCTGCAGCGAAATTCAAAGTGAACCTTTCGCGAGGAACGCAGACCACGTCTAAATCGTTTCTCGAGCAGTTTAAGTACCAGCCACGTTACAAATTTAAAGACCCAGCAACCCCTTTTGTCGCGACAACCTGCTCGTCCCATGCATCACAATGAAGGGTGGTATCGGTGCGGGTTTACCACGTCGAGGGATACAATGCCGCTTCGATTATCGATATTCCAACGATAAGAAGGAGGGGTGGTGGGAGGCGGCGGATAATCCGAAGCACCGGATCATCCGAAAATCCGCCGACAAGAACGTCCCTGCTTTATTACCATTACGAATGGCCAGCCTCCTAAAATTTTCAAGCTTTAATCCCGAAGGCAGCCAAATCCGTTCCGTGGATAATTGAGTAGTTTGCCTTGACTTTAAGGATACTACCGGTACGTGGAATAGCATCGAGATCGGTTTAAACCGACCACCCTTAAGAGCGTAAAATAACGTAACATATCAAGGATGGTCGAGAGGAAATGGAAAGGGGTTACTTTCGCGAAAATGAAACTCTGAACGACTATTGGCCCCTTCTGACTCCCCTGTTTGTCGAGGAAGCGTTAAATTGGGGGCGGTTTTCGGTCGTTACGAATGTCTTCCTCCCTTGCGTCAGGACTCGAAACGGGGGAATGTTGAAACAGGGTTGTTGATGGTAGTCGTAGGTGTTTCCTGTTCCGACTACAGTGGAACTCGGTTTCGAACGAGAGCAACGATGAATTTGAGATAGTTATTGATCGTTGGAAATACGTCACAAGGTTCTGTAAGGGTTCCAGAAGGTGAATTAAAAATAAGTGAAATTGTTAGTGATGTATCTTATTAACTTTTGAGAATATTCTCAATGGAAAAGATCAACCACCACTGTTCTGCTTCCGAGATGAAAGAACCTCGAAGCAGGTTCTTTGCCATTGGCCTCCCTCGATCCACCCCTTTAGCGGAAATCCAGGTCAGCTTTGCGTCCGACCAGAATTCCGAAGAATTTGCAATATTTTACCGGCACGCCGCGATAGAAATGCAAAAGGTTTAACTAAATTATTCAAGAAATTGTTGGCTACCGCCTTCTATATTCGATGCAGTACTTATTATTCATGATTTTGTGCAGCTTCGAAGATTGTGATCCTACTTTTAAAACATCTCTTTTATTTTTCTGGAGAACCTGTTAAGATTTTTATTTTTCACATAAAATAAATTCTTGTATAACTTAGTCTCCTGGAATAATAATTATTTCGTTCTTTTAATATACTTCTAACGATTTTTCTCTTTTCTTCGGTCATACTTTACTACATTCTGTTCACGAGGGTGATCAACGGAAGATTTTTCTTCTTTTTAACCACCATGGCAATTGTCCATTTGCCGCGATTAACTAGACCGTCGTCCAGGCATTAAATTGAAGCGATAAAGCGAAACTAGCCCCGCCGGTTCCCGTCCGTCTTTATTAAGAAAAAAGCGCGGCCCATTAATCATAACCGCAGTCCCAGATCTGTCTCGGCGTGCGGGGTTACTTTATTACCACGTAAACTGCGTTTTCATTGCGGAACGAACTGGTCGGCAGCCGAGAGCTTAATGCACAATCGATACGATCAACGGGAGATTTCCTCCGTTCGGAAAACAAGCTGGAAAGTGTAAGAAAATTCTGACGTGTTTCCTCTGTTCCCTTTTCCTCGAATGAAATACTGGCCGTTGCAACCTTAATTTCCACTGGATTCCAATAAAACGAAAGTGTCGTTTAACGGAAAATTTTTTAGAAACGCTCAGAACTTCATCCTCAACTTATACTTAAACAATAAGAAATAAAAGAATTCTTATTAATGCAGATGTGGTATGTTGACGATGAATGTTTTAAAATAATTCTTCCGCCATTCCACTTTAATGAACGTGAATTTCCCAGTCTATGTGTTCTTAGTCTGTTTGGAAATCAGTGTCAGAATTATTCAATTTTATAAAATTAATTTGACTGTGAATAATGTTAGAAAATTTACAGCTGTTTTATAATTTTTCTTAAATAATTCTGCACATCGGTTACAGTATGTTCAAGATCATTATCGTACCTAAAATGAATCAGTGAAATTGTATTTCTCTTTCGATTTCAAAAGTGAATTTTACTTCATTTTCAGATAACAATCGTAATTTGTTATGTAATCTGATGAAGTGAAGGTGACAGCCTTGCGTGAACAATTTTATGAGTCACTGTATAGATACTCGAAAGAAAATTCTACGTTTATTCCGTGATTATCACGAAAGAATTAATCGTCGTTATCACGAAAAATCACGTTTATCTCTGCACCTAATTTTCCATAAAACGCGCAAACACCGTTTCTTATTTCGAGAGACGCGTAATACGCCCAAGGCAGCCGTAGGAAACGAAAACAATCGTCGAGCAGAGGTGGACCGTTCCCGTTTCCGGTTGTTTCCGTGTGTCGCTACCCTTGGGTGGAGGTAATCAAGTGCATCGTGTCCCTAGAATGGAACGAAAGCCAGCGAAGTTTCTTGTTTCGATCGCGCCGCCGACGATTACCCCGATCGTCTAATTAGACGCAGCATTGGTAATTGGGTCGTTCCAGCTGCCGCGACGGTCCCCCGCTTCGGAATCTCGTTTCACGTGGAAGACAGTAACGTCAGCCCAGCGATACGATACGAGTATTCGGTATGCAGCCCCCACCTGACTTGGCGACTACCATTGAAACGATGTCGCCTATTAACTGTTGTCGATAATTTCAAGACTTTTCTCAGCTTCGAGGCGTTTTCGATAGATTGAACTTGGTCGAAACAGAGGGTGGTTCTTTAACACGTTGACTGCCAGCTACGAGATAACTCGTAGTTGGAACATTGCAAACATACTGGATTATTTAAATAACTCTACAAAATTTTTATATAAGATTAATATCCCAGTATAATTTAAAATAAGACAAGCAATATTTATTAATCAAACGCATATATTTTGAAAGATTTATGACTTAAAAAATGAAATAAAGCGTGTCTGGATATGTACTGCTTTTTCCACTGTGGCAGTCAACGTGTTAAGAGGATCTGTGTTATTAAGCGGAAGGGTTCGCTTGTATACTAGAACCTTCGTGGTGTATAACAGACTCGTGGATGGTTGGAAATTACACGTGGATCTCCTTAAAGAGGTTCAACTTGTGATCAGCTTGATCTATGGAAACACCAACTGGATAATGCATCGGTACCTTTATGAAGAATTTTATTAGACCAGAATTGCTAGCGTCAAAGGATTTAGAATAGAATCGAAGACGGTTTGCCTGGAGTTATTTTGCCATTGAAGGATTTACAGTGACTCGCACATTCGTTTATAAACTCCTGAAATAACAATTAAGTGACAATTTACGAAATTTCTATTTATTCAGAGTTTCCCCCGTAACACTTCCATGATTTTTCGATCACGAATGTTGATCAGTTTTTATTCGACTCGATGTTACTAAAAAAAGATAATTCAGAAATTTTGTTCTCGAAAACCCTTGCTCAATCAAACCGTTCGCTTCGAAATCAACCAACGTTTCCACCAATCCATTCTGTCGATCCCGATCCCTCGAATCCACTCAATTAATTCCCTATTCAAATTCAGACCCGTTGGGAAAAAGTGTAGTCAGATCCCCGAGAAGCATCGCCACGCTTATTTCGACGAAGAAAACCCATTCTTTCATTCGTTTAATTATTCTCATTCTCCCGGAGGGGCACTGAACGCGACAAAAGCGTAAAAATCAATGGCTCGCCGAACGCCCCGCCTCTTTTACACTCGTGATTCTCAGTTTCCGATACCTCTTGGGCGTCACGTGTCGCGCAGCTCGTAGCAAACGTTTCCTGGAACTTTATTTCCGCTGGTAGCTCTCAGTGTCGCGTTAACTTTTTTTTTCTTCTTTTTCTTCCTCCGTCCCCTCCCCAGCTCCACACACGCGTCCACATGCGCGTCGAGGCACTCTTGTTATATCTGCGCGGAATAAGGGGCCTGGCGGGGTCGAGAGTTTCGAAACGTCCCGCGGGGAAAATCCAGTTATCGCGAGTGGACCGGGGGCTCGACGCCATTCATTCGAGCCTCCCAGCGACTGGATGATAATTGCTTTAGGAATCGGCGTCTCCGACGTCGTTGCATCCCTCCCTTGAAATCCCGGACCCGTCAAATTGGATTCCGTGTCCCTGGCTGCTGTCCGGTCGCTGTCACCCTCCCATCGACCTGTTTCCCGACGTCGTCCTTCTGCGCACACCTTCGCGATTCTCTCGGAATTTTTGTCACCGAGAAATATTCCTGGGATTATTATTTCGCGATACTCGTGAGCGTATATCTTGTAGAATACTCTGGCAATCCGATTGACGTAATAGAATGTATAAATTTAATTTTGTATTCTTAAAATTTTTTTCAATTTTCATTCCCCCGTGGTTAAGTACAATTTTGGAAGCAATGGGCAGAGCTGGAACTGTGATTTTATGTTAACAAATTAGTCAAAAATATGCAATACATCGAAATCAACTTGAAGATTCATCTGTAACGCGTGTATTCGAGTTGGCAGTAAGTAGAAACAGAATGCAATGGTCAGACATGTACACCAAGTCCTATTCGAAACGAAGTTTCAAATGGTAACACTGTATGCTGTATTTTCGACTAATTTTTTCACGTAAAATCACCTCATCTACCCGATTGTACCATCAGTTACATGACAGCCCATATAAGTATACAATACCCTATATAAGATCAAGACTTAACTTTCCTCTCGAATTCACTACTTCCACGGTTCTCCAACCGAACTGAAATTCATTCGTACAACGTTCTCCTAACTGTAGATTCCACTTTCGAGCCTGGACGAAGCATAATTGAAATATATATTTTTATTCCCAACGCCCGTGGAAGCTTTACCGCCTATAAAACCACGCTTCATGGAAATTCCGTCGAGCTTAAAAATAATGGGTTTCGGGTTAACTCTCCCCGGGGTTAAGATCGTCTGAACTGGTGGCTGGCCTTCTCTCTCTCTCTCTTTCTCTCGTTTTACTCCCTACTAACGTTTTACGTACCGGCCACCCTGCCGCGAGAGCGACCGGCTCGCGTTCCAAGTAACGGCCACTGAGCACCTGCATCGAGTTTCAACGTTGATTCCCGAGTTGCTTACGATTCGCGAAATACCTTCTCCCCGAGCTTTGAAACCTTAATCAACAGCGCACGGATCCGATTGAATCATAAATTGTCGAAGGAAATCCTTGGATCGAAAACGAAGCGTTTTTCGTCACCTGTGAAAATGTGATGTTTCGTAAAAATTATACAGGGTGCCTCATTTAAGTTTGACCTCAGGAATAAATTTTTTAATTATGGAAACACAAAAAATATTTTATATGTGGATGGAGAGGTACGTTAAAGAATCGTCCGTAGCTCGCAGACAGTGCATCGATTAGGGAAGAATTCGTCGAGGCTCTTCTTCTCCGGTTTTACATCGCCTGTAAACGTTTTTGCTGGCGAGGGCGAATGGCCTCCTTCAATCGCCGATCGACACAGGATTTAGTTTGAATACCAGACCCATTTGAATGAAACACTCCGAACACAAGGATTTAATTGAAGTTCCTCGGGGCAGCAGCCTCTCCTTCCTCTCCCAGTTTGTTCTTTTTCCGCCCGATGCTCTCTTCCTGCGATCCTTTCTCGAACGAGATACAATACCCGATTAACATTTCCATTACTCTCCGACGACAAGTATACATTGCCGACACAAATTAACGGAACTTGAATCGAGAATCGAGACATTTCCTTGTACACTGTCCGATCCGTTGAACGATATGCACGTAATCGTGAATATCCTCTAATCCTTCGACTGTTTGTACAGTAAATCCTCGATGAGTGTTCGAACGCTGATTTTTTTAATGAGGTTTAGCACAATGATAGACCCTGGAATTCTGAAACCAACGATATTTGTGTCATCCTCGTGTGACCACTAGTGTATGAAATATTTAATGTCGAGAAGTCTTCGGACAATGATCGAGGATTTACTGTATTTCCTATCCAAACGCGAACTGAAACCTTCTACGCGTCTGTCCCGGTCAAAAAGCAGAATTTCACAGTCCCGAAAGCTATTTATTACCGTGCACAGGCGTATCCAATCGGCCAGATCCGCGCGAATCCCTGTGTCGATACGAATGAAACACAGGGAAAACGAAGATTGGTGTATGCCCCGCGATCCACGGATAAGGCAGCGATACACGGCATGGAAACGCGAGGTTGAAAATTTCCCATGATCGAAAAAGGTTCGACAGAAATTTCCTGGATGCTGGTGTGTGTATGGGACGAACGGAAAACGTGGAACCAACTAGTCAGCGACAGAGAACAATACATCGAGGCTAAACGGTGATTTCTCTGCGTCATGTGTTTTACGAATCCCCGTTGGAAGGTTACCGTCGACGAAACGTTTATTATTTCCTGTCTGTCTCTTATTTCTAGAAGAAACCTGCTTGCCAACCGAGGGCAAACGTCGAATCAGAATCAACAGTAATACCTGCCCTATCTCGTGGTTTCAATATTTCCCTGTGACAGAGAGGTATCTCACGCCCTCGATACATCTGTCGGTGTTTAAAAAGCGGTAACATTTGTTTGACGGAGATGGGTGGAACCGAGAGAATGGATCGATACGGAGTTTAAGAGATATCTGTGTTTGAAGCGTCGTTTCTTGGATGGGGAGTTCGGGGTTCGTTTAAGTCGTGTGTCTGACTATAGTTAGGAAGGTTCAATTTTGTTTGTGAAATTTTGGACATATACAATTTTCGAAATTACTGGCACAATTATATCGATATAGTGGCACTGAATTGGTACCAACAGTGGTGCTGAGTACACTTTATAACATTAATCAAGTAACCTATGCCCATCTCTGGACACTCCGCAAACTGTAGTTCCAATATCGAAACGAAAATGACCATCGCAACCTACGGGTATGACAGATAAAGGAATAAAAACGGAATAATTCCTCCAAGAAACACCGAAGTAGAGGGATGGCTGGGGGGTACGCGCGATTAAACAGTCGTTCCCTCGTTCGAAGACCATCTTCGTCCCGTCGTTGCACTTACACGCCGCTCCTGAATAATACAGCGGGACGGCGGTATCCTAGAACAACCGGCGCGGTAATTACCGTCGTTCCATTCAAAAGAAGTTGGCTTGATCATAATTTCGCCATTAGCCGAGCTAGCAGCGGATGGTGGTGGTAGCTGGGTCTTGCTCGAAATCGGGGATGCTACCGTTGGGAAGGGGTGAGGACGAAACAGAAGAAAGAAGAAGACCAGGAGGAGGATTCGGCGAACAAAAGAAAGAGGAAAAAGATTGGTAGAAGTTGAGGGACAAAAGAGGGGGGGGGGTGAGGGGATAAAATTAAGAACAGATAAGACGCCGGTTTAACTTCTCCGTTGGACGAGCTAACGACGATACGATTACCGTCGGGTTCCACCCGCTGTTTAGAATAATTCGCTCGTGCACGACGCGCACCGTTGGTACCCTCGCGTCTTTCAATTTGCCAACGGGAATGCATTAATGCGGGAATAAGTCCTGAATCAGATGGAGATTTTGCGGGGGACAACGGAACGGTTGATTCCCTCCACGTAGAAGATTATCTTATGGGTTTCCGACGTTTTGGCTGGCTCAGTTTTTCTTACTTTGGTAAATTTATTAACGTTACTACATACAGTAAATCAACGAGGAGTGCTCGAAGGCTCTTGTGAACAAAAAAAACTCAAAGATATTGAATCGACATCAATGATCAGTGCTACTAAATTTGTCTGACTCAGTTTTTCTTACTTTGGTAAATTTATTAACGTTACTACATACAGTAAATCAACGAGGAGTGCTCGAAGGCTCTTGTGAACAAAAAAACTCAAAGATATTGAGTCGACATCAATGATCAGTGCTACTAAATTTGTCTGACTCAGTTTTTTTTTAGTTTGGTAAATTTATTAACGTCGCGACTACGTACAGTAAATCCACGATGAGTGCTCGAAGGCTCTTGTGAACAAATAAACTGAAACATATTGAGTCGACATCAATGATCAGTGCTACTAAATTTGTCTGGCTCAGTTTTTTTTAGTTTGGTAAATTTATTAATGTCGCGACTACGTACAGTAAATCTACGATGAGTGCTCGAAGGCTCTTGTGAACAAAAGAACTCAAACATATTGAGTCGACATCAATGATCAGTTGATAAAAGATCCAGACAAACGTTCTCGTAGTTATACAAGTTTCTTGTATTATGCACAACACTTTCCGGAATCACAAGCAACATATCAGACCCCTTGTATCAACTTGTACACCGTTACGAGGATAAGTTGAGCCCGCTCTAGTGATATACGTGCACCAATGAATATTCATAAGCGGAGCGATTCTTATGCGCGCCATATTTCCGCAGGAGGTTCAACGTTACTTATCTTCTTACCAATGAACTCATGCCAGTCTCTGTCACCCCGTTAGGTACCACTAGCATTAATATCCTAATTTCTTCTAATTGCTCTGAAATACAATTACCATCTTCCGATACAACGATTTAATTATCCTTCAACGAATCTTCTCCAGAAAATTCACCGTTCGTCGTACAACAGTTCATAATGCAATTTCAGTACCGACAACACGGACATCCCGATATTTCGATCGCATGTTCCTAAAGTTCCCGCCAGCAGTATTCCGTTCCCAAATCCCGTATTATTGGCAGACCCGTTTCTTGGAGCGGACCCTAACGAATCCCAAGCAGCACAAGAGTTTCGTTCGTTTCTTTCGAGCACGTCTATTAGCAGGATCAACCGGCCAATATGTACGTAAACAATTGCGAAGCGGTTCGAGTTGGCCGGCCTGGCAAAGGCGAACCTCGAACTTAACCAAACTCCGACTAATGGGAACAATGCCAGCCAAGTTCCGGCTGACTCGGGCAGTAACTCGCGGCGAGTCAGGACATCTCGTGACGCAACGGGGTGGGGGAGTGCTCTCGGATCCTTTGGAATGCCACTCAAATGACCGCCGAGGAGCTTGCGAAACAAATTGGTAGAATGAACGGGATCGAGGCTGGCAGCGATTGGTTACAACGGTAACTTATACTGTCCCCTATTGAATCCCACCTATCCCTCGAACAATCGGAAAGGAAACTGGGAGATTGTCCCTGGAGGGATCAACGTGTCCGTGGTGGATCCTCGAATCGATCACCATCCAATATACTATGGTACATTGACTAGAATTGTTACATTTGTTCTAAAGAGCTTGACATTCGTTTGGCGAGTTGTCTACTCTGCTCGAATACAGGCAAAGGTAATAACTTTGATGACGTTAATTGTATCGATCTTTGTCATTTACGGATGTTTATGAACTTTAAGGTAATGTAATTAATAGGGTATATCGCGGGCGTAACGGAGTTGTCTTTCGGTTTTTCTTGATACTTCGATACGAGGTGGATAAGAACGTTTGGAAGTACTATAGAAACTCAGCAATATGTTCGATAAAATGGGTACTGTGACGATACTAGGTCGAATAAATGGAGCCCACTCTCTATCTACAAACTGAGACAAATGTGAAATTTCTAAAATGTATCCAAATGAACCCATCATCCGATCACTTATTGACAAGTTGACTGTCACAGTGAAAAAGGTCGTACATAGCCAGACATACTTTATTTCGTTTCTTCGGGGATAAATCGTCGGAAATGTATGCATTTAGTTGATAGTCTGTTCGGTCTTGTGTTTTCTCTTTGCAATGTACGTGTCACCCAAATTTGAATGACGTGGCAAAGTGTTAAACGATCGAGGGTAAATGACACTCGATCATTCGACAATAGTATACTGAATTTTTTGAGTGGTTAACATTAATCCAATGAACGGATTTTTAACTTGACGTTGTTAGTAGAAGTTGTACCGACAAGCATACGAATTATTTATTTCGAAGTCAGCAACAGGTTCAAAGCGCAATTATTTTCATCGGAGGGTAACTCGCGCGTCACTCGGGATTGCCGCGCGGCAGGTTCCAACTCTCGTAACCCCCGTAATTCGATGCTCGAACAGGCTCCAGAGTTGCTATAATTGTCGACGAAGTTGCCGCCGCCACGGATACGCAGGTTCCGAAGCATCGTTGGCCCGGCTAATTAAATGGTGGAAACTCTAGCTCGCTCCGGCTGTCTCGTGCACCAGAGCGATCGAAACGGTGGATCTAAATTCATAATTGCGCCCAATAATTGCTGATTAATTTACAGGAGCCTCGTTGTTCTTAGCGGCGATGGCTGACCATGTTCGAGTCGTGTAGCGACGACCTACGAAACGACGCTGTTTTGATTCAATTTACGACGGTGCTTGTTGAACAGAACTTCCCGTATTCGATGGTAATTGAATATCTTTGCTCTAATTATTGGCCACTTTAATTTTCGTAATTAATGGATCTTTGTTATTCCGCGCCCAGTCGATTCGAGAGAAATCTACGAGATAGTTCCAGTGAAAAGTGATTCAGATTCGTGGTCTTAACGCTTATGTTCTTGGTGTTCTGAATTCCCTTGAATCGTTGGGTTGTAAACCATTAGAAAGCAGGAACCTCATCTTGTACAATGATACGATACTCTTCGTTAATAATATGGGAAACATCCAATTGTTTGTATAATTTTTACAAAATGTAACAACTGTGGTTGTAACAGGAGAACGTTACTTACGAAAGTCTTCCATTCCATTTAAATTGGACTTCACGGTTCTACATCAGTACGATCCTCCGTAAGAATCATCGTCACATTCCCCTATTGTCTAAAATAATCAACCAACCAACCATCATGACATTCTAATGGATCCTGGACCGGTGACTAACACCCGGATGACTTATCATCGACCTCTACTACTTACAAAACTCTATTCCATTTCAATCGAATGCCACGGTTCCACATCGGTACGATCCTCCATAAAAACCGTCTTCACATATTCCAGCTCATGATAGTGCCAACTCCTCCCATCCGATTGCGCCCCCCAAACGATGGAAACGATCAATGAATTCAAACTCGCGCGAAAGAATCATCGAATAGAGAAGGATCTCAAAACCCGTTCCACTTTCTTTCAACACGCTTCCTCCAGCATGTTTGCACGTCGTTAGCAGTCCAGAAAGCTCGGTTGTTGCCGCGAGCTCGAATCGAACATCACCAGACGAGGAGGAGGCCCCCTCTTAATTTCGAGCCTGTGTCGACGACCGTCAAATCCCGGACGGTGCCGTGAGTCTGGCGAACGAACCGAGGAACGGAGCTTCTTCCGCGTCCGCGAGTCCAATTACGTCTTCTCCACCCTCCCACCCTTGGTGCCAAGTCTTTGGCCACCCCCTACACTGATTTACTCTCGCCGTCTTCGTCCTTTATCGCCTTCCCCGATCCTTCCCTCTCTTCTACGTCTCTGCTGCTAGCTTCTTCCTACTGACTCCCTCTCTGAAAACGTGTTTCCGTGTTTCCCTCATCCAAACGGCACACTCGAGCCTAGGAGTATCCACCCTCTCCCTCCCTCTCGTGAAGAGAGCAGACATAATTAGCCGGCTCGTATTTTGATTAAGTTCTCCATCGAGACCAGCCTCCTGGCCCGTGACGAACTCGTTCCGTCGCAAGAACCGAAAGATCCACCGAAGGACTCTGTCTCTCTTCAGGATCGCAGATGAGATTCGGTGCCACGAATAGCCCCACAGCTTCATTAACGGGACACACGGTAATTAGCCGAGTTTCAACGTGAACCAACGTGATAGTTCGTCTTTTTTTTTTTTTCTTTTTTTCTGTAACGACCGGTGCAGCAGTAATTAATCCTCCGTGACGACGTTGTTGCCCGTTGTCAAGACGATCTGAACGCGATGGTCGTCGGGTAATTAATAACTTTTCTCGGACGATGTTAGCAGCGAGGGAAGAACTTTCGCTTGGATGCTCGTGATGCTTCTTATAATGGCGAGAGGCGCGAATCTTCGTGCCTTCGTTCTTGTTACACGTGGTTTTGTTTTGGGGATTTAGGTGTTGCGTGGAAAGCTTGCTCTGAAGATTATTGCTGAAGGAGATAGGAGGAGAGACGGCTGAATTGGTTTGTCTGGTCTGGCACATTTTTATTGGAGTATTTTCACTCTGGATGTCTGTCTTCGTTCATATTTTATTTGACTCGAGCATGACGGAGATAGGTAATTCTACAGGTATGCAGGGTGATCCAATAAGAATTGGTACTTGAATATTCCCGTTGTTTGTGGAGATATAGAAACAATGTATGAATAAAAATTGTTCAGTATAGAGGGGGCTTCTGCATTAATTGAGATATTCAAGTGTTAATTCCTATTGGGCCACCTTATACATAGTATTGGTAACAAAAATAACCAACCTGCTAATCGAGGAGAAGCCAAGCAAGAATACGCTATACAATCTAACATTTTATTTTCCACCCCTATCGAGTCGATATCGCTGTAATTGCTTCTGCTCTGTTTGAATCTTCGATCGATCAACGAAGACGCCTCGACAACCGTCAGAATGACAGAAGAACAAAGAAAATATGGCGCTTTGCATTCCCTAAGAAACTCCTTATTCTAAATTCTCATTTTTTTTTCCACCCCCTTTCCCGTCGGTGTTCGACGTAATTGCAATTTATCACAGACATTCTTCAGGATCTTTACGACAGAAAAAGGAGGGGCGGGGGGTCACGTGTTCCCCTCGAATAAATCGAATATCGATTCGATGGAATATCCAGGTCGTATCCTGGCTATCTCGGGCTCCCAGTCCATTGTTCCTTAATTGATCGAACAGGAAGACTGTTGTCGAGGTACGCGGCGATCTCCCCTTTCTTCCGGTGCTGGATTAAAGTAACAGGATCGGAGGAGAGACCGTTCGGATCCAGGAACGAAACAAAAAGTGCGAATTAAAATACCCTGGCCGCGGATAACGAAGCGAAAGGAAGGGGCGGTTCCCTCGAACCAACCCGATCTGTTTCCCGTCTCGTTATCCTTGCGCCGGGACAACCTAACACCCGGTAAACGAACGTCTTTGTCTATTTCGCGCCTGTCGTTGCAGTTTCCGTCAGTCTTTTTCGTTAAGGAGAAAAAAGATTACGGTGTAACTCTGTCGTGAATGAAACTTCTGTACTGTATTTAGCTGTACCAATAAGTAGGGCACTATTTTTTTTTACAAAGCATCTATATTCATTTCGATGTAATTCAGATACACATTCTACTTTAACAATATTAAGTATTTACTAAAAACACCCGAAATTGAGGTTAATTTATGTAATTATAAAAATCGTAAATTTATACAGGTGGCTCTAGCAAAATGATCATTTACTGTACGGACAACTTTGTGTTGTTGCAACGCATATTAATAAATCATTCTATTATTTTTATAAATCACGACCTAGAAAATTTATTTACCATAGTACACAATTTCCCCGTTCATTCTCCAGAACATCAACAACCGTCCTCCACCAGCCCCGCGTCATCCCTTATCCTTCCCAGTACGTTTCGACCTGGATAGCGGAAAAGGACCGTCGATTTTCCCAGCATTTCCCAGAGGAAACAGTCGTAGGAATCCGTGTGCAAAGGTCTCGAAACGTCAACGGCGATCGCGTCTCAACAACGTTCGGGCGCACGACGTGGATCACCCGACGAATTCCCACGCGGAATTCGACCCCCTAGCTCGCCAACTATTCCCGTCAAAGCGATCGAGTAGATATATATCACCGAGTACAAATTCCCGTGTACTCCCTCCCTTCCAGTTCCATTTCTCCCCTTACAGACGCTTTTCCCCTTAAAAAAAATATCCAACAACCCCTTGATGGAACGGAGCCTACAGATCGCAGCGATAAAAAATGGCGCTGACAAAGGATCTCCTCTGCCCTTCCACTTTTCCTCCATCGAAAATATTCGCAGACGACGTGGACCAGGGAGAGGGATGAATTTTCTGTTTTCAAGCACGGTGGCAGGACCCAGTCGCCTTATCAGGCCGTTCGGCCACGATATGCGGGCCGGTCGTCGCGCGCTTTTATGCCGGGCTGCCCGTCGACGAGGCGGCGCACGTACGTTTCCACCAGAGGGGGGAAAGAGGGAACGACAGTTTCGACCGAGTTTTCTATCGCGCCGCGAGATTTTTCGTCCGGATAAGCGGCGGGTGTTATCGCCCGGCGCGCCCGAGCTACGAGGCTTCGTAACAACTTCGACGGTATTATCGCGTTCGAGGACGGGGGAGGGGGATGATTCAGGGAACAGTTTGTGCAGCGAGCTGCGTTCGCAGCTTTTTTCCTTCCACGGTATACTATCGATACGGGTGAAACGGAAATTTCTTTGTGACCGTGTGAACTACGCTTCTGTGATCTTTTTTCTTTACTTGGTATTTTGTACGGGGTAACTTACACCTTCTTGGATTAACATAGTGTAGTATGTTACAAGCGTGGCGTATCGACGATGGAAAAGTGATTTTGATGGACGCTCAATGGGTTCGCTGCTTTATCGTTGACCTATACTACTTACTCTACACATTACATTTGTACGGGGTAATTTACACCTCCTTGGATTAACATAGTGTAGTATGTTACAAGCGTGGCGTATCGACGATGGAAAAGTGATTTTGATGAACGCTCAAAGGGTTCGCTGCTTTATCGTTGACCTTTACTACTTACTCTACAGATTACATTTGTACGGAGTAATTTACACCTCCTTGGATTAACATAGTATAGTATGTTACAAGCGTGGCGTATCGACGATGGAAAAGTGATTTTGATGAACGCTCAAAGGGTTCGCTGCTTTATCGTTGACCTATACTACTTACGCTACATATTACAGATATTTTTTTGGAATTGCTCTAGTGCTTCATAGATGATTACTCTCGTTTATCTGGGTGATAACCGACAAGGGAACGTGAACTTTTCTCGTCCAGAGGATTTAATTAACAGGAAACTTCCACCCTAGTGACGAATTGTTTGTGGAAAAAAAAGATACATGTGTCGAGCGTGGTTCGGGGATTTTTCCGAACGTTTCACCCGTCACTTGTCGTTCCCAAACTAAGCGTGACCCTGGTTCCTCCCGATCACTTTATCCCCTCGGTATATGCAGCCGAAAGTTCTGAAAAGCTCCACCTCCGCCTCCAATTTCACGCGCCACCGGCTCGGCAAGCCGTTCGCCCCCGCTTGTCAACGCACTCACATAAAAATACGGGGAATCGTGAGGCAATCGCACACGTCATGCTTGCTAGCGCGCATTCCCGCCGGAGGGGTTTCCGCTTTCACGGGGATCCCAGCCGATAGATCGAGCCGCGAACACCCGAGGAATGTTCGCCGGGAGAAATTTCGTCCCTCCTTCAACCCCCACACGAAGATAAACTGTTCCACCCTGGAGGAGTTCTTTGGAAAAATTTCTGGGTATCCACGGAACTTTCCATTCCCAATACCCGCCCCTTAACACCCCCTCGGAACTCGTCGACTTTCTGGAAACTCCGTGGACATCGCGACGAAACACTGAGAACCAGTGGATTAGATTTCTAGGATAGAAGACAGAATTATTTTTATCTTAAAATACCTCAATATTTTAATGTTGTCGTAGTTTGCTAATGTTTTCATTTCTACCCTAGTATTAATTATATTCGAATGTGAAGATTCTAGCTCACGCCCGAATTATCCTTGATCCATACTACTGCCAGCACAGTGAAACACGATACAAACTTCCTTTCCGTTCACGTCGGCGCGATAACAGGCATAATTTATTCACCACGCGTCATAAGGACATCAGCACGGAGGTAAAACTCCAATTATGCCCCATTCCGAATCTATTTGACCGGTGAGAGAAACGAGATGAATGGGACGGGATCGAGTTAAACCGGAAATTCGCTGGACGATACGAGTAAAACGTGTCAATTAACGCGATTTTATTTGATTTAAATTAGATTGGTCTATTAGCGTCAGCGTGCGAGCGGCACGCGAAGCACGTCGAAATCGAGAAAATTGGTGAATTCGATGTTTCGCAATTCCATCCCTCCGTTTCTACCCCGAAGATATCCTCGATCGTGCAATAATGGTCTCGACAACGATCTGGCCCCAAAAATTTTTTTTTTTTTTTTTTTTTTTTTTTTTTGAGGGGCGAGTAATTATTCGTTCGACAAACCACACTTTTTTCGATTTCATTTTCCACTGGTTTTAGGGGGTGCTTGCGAGCCCGAAATTCTCGGAAGCTCGACGATTTTTCCGCGCGATTTCCCGCGGGACCGGTTGTCGCGAAAAGAATTCCGCGAAAACAAAATCCTGCGAGGACAGCGAAATGGAAATTTGCTTGGCACCACCGGCTAGGTGGAGAGAGGAAGGGGACGGACCTTCGAAAACTCGATCGCGTCCGACTGTCACCCCCGAGTCACTTCAACCCTCTGCTACGACGTAGCTCCGAATCTGACCCATTTCTCGGGGAATATTTTCCTTACAACCTCTCGAATTTTCAAGTCTCCTCGACATTTTCTGGGAATAGGAATCTCTTCTTCTCACTTCTTTTATTCTATCGAGTGTCTCTTAGCGGATCTTTCTTCTCATTTTTAAAATCTTTCCAGGAGCTCGAGTCCGAAGTTCTTCCATTGTTTCTGTTGACGCAATCAGCGCCAGACGCCTGGCGAGGGGATTTAACGAGTTCGAGTGATTTGGATGATGAGAAACAATAATAACTGATTCAAGATCGCAGTCGAATATGGTACTCTACATTCAATCCTGTGCATAAGCTACGAATCGTGGAATAAGGAACAATTCAAGTCAAAAAGTTACTTAAATAATAAAGTAAATGAATTCTTATTAATTTTGCAGATTATAAAGAAAGTGTAAATTATGTTAAGTATCTATTTAATTAGTGCGTCCATTTCATTCAGGAGAAAGTTATAAAAATAACCCACCCCTGATTCCACCAAAGTCCGTCTACAATCACTTTCAAGATACAATCAATTCTTCATTAATTTTTCACAGACGTTCTTATTCTTTCTATTCACCAGTACCAAAATGATCGAGTCTATTAAATTGGCTGGACTATGGACAGTGCATGAAAATATGAAACTTACAATTTTCTCTAAGTAATTCTGAAAAACATAAAAGTACTTCAACTTAAGTCTTTCAGAATGACTTGAAGTATTTTAAGAAGACTCAGCTGCCTATCCTAATAATAGAATAAACAATTGGCGAAGTTGCTTTATTCCCATTTACTGATTTCCATTCTTATCAAAACAATCACGTATCCAGTTATGTACGGGAATGTACACGAATGCTTGTACGAGCAACAATATTGAGTGTGTTGATATTAGGTACGCTAATAAATAATGATCCATTTCAAGGATAATGGATCTCCAGGCTGCTCATTCGATAGGCACCAGGATCGATCTTGTTTTCGCCCTGGGGGACGCGTCTGGCCAGCGACTGGGCGTGACTACTGCGAGACAGAGGGCACTCGTAATTACAAAGCTGGGGCCGTTTTATAGCCCCCGTTTTACGGCCGGCCATCTGCATACGGTTCCATCTGGATTGTAACGACGACTGTTACGTTTTTTTTTTTTTTTTTTTTTTTTTAACGCGACCAACGCGCCTTCGGCTGGCGAGCTACCAAAATTTTTCGCGCGGAGAACTTGCCGCGACGCGGATTGAGTTGTTTTTCAAGCGACCGGCACGAGCCATTGATTCCGTCGACGTCGATGAAACATAGAGCGAAATGAGGGAAGACACAGTGAAATTGAATACTTAACAGCCGCTTTTACATCATCGATGAATGGTACAGTGATGTTCAAAAGTTTGGGACACTTCGTTCTTTGGAAACCTGTGATTCCTGTTGCATAGAGTTCTGTTGCAATTAAATAGTAGAACGTGCTATGAGAATACAGTAAATCGTTGATGAGTGCTCGAAGGCTTCTTGGCACTGAACATTCACAATTTGACTACCATGGTAGTTAGCACATATTACCATTGTACTGTATGGAAACAATATTCAACCTTTAGGTAGGAACATGCAAAATTTTGTGAATATTGTTAGAAGTAGAGTAATAATTTAAATGATGTTTATTAAATCGATATATTCTCTTCTCGATAATAATAACTTGGGCAATCAACGTGTCAATCGAATCAATAAGTGTCTAGAATATTCTGATATTTATCTTGGAACGAATTCTGCAATTCTTACAGAAACTATTTGATCGTTCTAGGTACTCGTAATATTGCTCTCGAAGCTTGAAATAAAGCTCAGATTGTACCCAGGTCCCGCGCAATATCTCGAAAGCTCAGATTTATGGGGGACAAGCGCCATGGGCCCGTTTAAGATCGCGTGCCGGTATAAATCACGATCGAACGCGTGACAAATGTCGGCACTGATGCCTGGCGAGTGGACGGCCACAGATAAACAGAGCGGAGGTTCCCTTCAAAGGGTCGCCGAGATTATCTAAGGGTCCAGTGTTCACGGTGGCTCGTAAATTTACGACGAATCGAGGGTGGGGAAGAGAAATCTCGAGTCGTCGAAACTTCGATGGACGAATGTACCAGTGTCGATGGTCCAAGGACAGAACCCTTGTGAGGTAGGAGGGTTAAAAAAATCACCTTTAGTCGTGTCACGTACTTCATTACAGGAAAGCACGATGTAAAATTTTTTTGAAGAATTCTCAAACATTCTGAAACGTTGGATGACGCGGAAAGAGTCTTTTAGAAACGAAGACATTGGAAAGTCTAGAACAGCTTCAAGAACTCAGATGTCTTAGAAGCCTCGAAAGTTTCCCCGAAGTATAATAAAATTATCCGCCGCGAGTTAGCAGCCTCTGTGAAATTTATGACTCGATGGAAACGAAAGACTCGGTGATTTCATTATTCTTCCCGTGAGTTCTTCGACTCCCCTTAAGCCCTTGAATCTATTAAGCTCTGTCGAAGTTTCATTACTGTCAAAAAGGGAGCTAACTATATCTAATTATTTAATCTGTTCTGACATCACTTAATCATTTTCCATTAACGTAAACGAACTTCTACTTCTGCTGGTAACATATTTAATGCTCGTTCATTACTATCGAATAATACCAGCTTGTAAGAAGAATAGGAAATTCGTCGAGATTTCGCGGAAAGAGTTTGCCCTCGATGGAAGTCTTTCTCTTACTTGTTTTTTTTTTGTTATCGGCCAACGGCGGTTCCTCCTTTATGCGTTATTTATCCAGAAGTTCGCCGCCTAATATCCAACAAGCGTAATGAAGATAAGGCACGGGAAACGAACCGAGTGGCTGCACTGGAACCGTACCGAAACTTTTCGCATAGAGCTCCGCGGGAATTGCCGCGATGCTTTCCGCGGGAACGCTTCGAGATAAAGCTCGTCGAGGTCTAAGGGGGACGAAATGTTATTTACAATTACGTGTAAACCGGCATTCCGTAACTCCCGCGCTTTTACTTCTCCGTTGCCGAGCTTTTAACAAAATTGTATCAGTTTCCAGTCCCTGATAAGTATCGTCAAATATTGTGTCAACTTTCCGAAAGCACGAAAGCTGTATGGGAACACGCAGATGTGGAATAGCCATCTAAACTTTGCATCCTTTTGAATTATTTCAATCACTGGTGGATACTTCAACTAAATAAAAATGTAGAAATTCAAGGTATTATCATCGTTCTAGGTTTTTCGTTGTTCTTCTTTAGTACACGAGATATTCAGTAATAAATATCGATTCTTCCCGAAAGAAATTACAGTAAATCATCGGCGAGTGTTCGAAGACTTTTCGACACTGAGTGTTCAGACGTCATCCCCACCACTAGGAAGGTCCAAAATGGGCCAATCAAAAGTCCAATGGTGGGGACAAGGCCTGAACATTTTGTTCATGCTAATTCATGGTTCAATTATTCCATTGACGATATCGAAGAATATTAAAATGTGTCAGAAGATACGGACGTAGGAAGAGAAACTAATAATTAAAAAGCAACGACCTAAAAAGATGACAGACACGCGAGATAAATGAAAATGCTCTTCAAAAGAAGAACAAAGCTGGGAATGCAAAAGATACCCCTCGACAGAATTCCCAAGACACTTCCTCCTGTGGCTCGGTAACGCCCTCAACAATTTAATCAACCCATCTCCGTCGAAACAACCCCTCGGTTCGATCGGCATATTACGATGGAAATAAAGATACTCGAAGGGCGGATTAAGCGGTGTCGATAAACCACTTGTCGGTTTGGGGAGGGGGGGGTGCTTTGGGAATGGGAGGGGAAGATCGGAGCATTACCCGTGCTTCCACGCCTCTTCAAAGGGCACCTCCACGACCGTAAAGGGAGCAACGTGGCTGGAAGGAGTTGGAAAGGGTTGGATAAGGTTGGTTATCAAAGACGAGGAAGAAACCGGAAGAGGGCTCGACTCAAGCTCCCGCCCGAAAAAGAAGGTCCTCCATTGTTAGCCGTTTTATTTCTCCTACGTTTCGTTTATTTTTTTTTCTTTTTTTTTCGTCCCTCACGAGCTTTCGCGGAAGTGACAGACTCGTGTGTGTCTTTGTGTCGCGCGTGTGGCCGCGGGTGTGCTTGAACAAACGACAGACAAAGGCCAACACCACCATCCCTCGTTCGATCGTGTGCAACGGCCGGCGAAAACGTTCGTCGGGGCACGTACGATTCTACTCGCCTGCCAGACGAACGAAAGCCGATAACAACGGTTCACCGGCGGAACAGCGCGACGAGATTGACAGAAATCGGAGGGGGTGTAGTGCACGGTCAGGTGAACGGGGCGCTCGACCACTGGCGTCTTTCGTCGATTTTTATTGGATCGCTCGGAGGCTCAACGTATCGGTCAACCACGGTCTGTGGAAGCGGAACAACTACACTTTCTATGGGTTTCTTCGTTGTAATATTTATGTGATATATTACAGTAAATTTTCGATGAGTGATCGAAGGTTCCTCGGCACTGAACATTAAATATTTCATAAACTAATGGCCATATGTGGCTGACAAAAATATTATTGGATGCAGAATTGCAAACTGTATCACTGTGCTAAATAAAATTGAAAAGTCAGTGTTATACCTGGTGACCTATCCTTGTCAGTGCCGAAGAACCGTTGGACAATCATCGATAAGTTACTGCATATGATTTACTACGTAACAGATTTGTCTTCGGAGATTCCAAAGATCAATTCCACATTTTATAAATTTCTTCGTTTTAATATTTACATGATTTACGTAGTTACATATTTAATGATTTACTCAGTAACTGATTTGTCTGTAGAATTCAAAACAGTTTTAGAACAACAGGGTCTATGATGTAAACGACTTCCGCGTCTCATTTCATGAAGTTGATCAATTGTGACTTGGAACAATGAGAGGCTCAACTTTACTACTATGGATACAGAATGGGGCTGGACGTGTGGTACAATCGTATGGTAGGTCATTCTAGATGCAAAAATAAGTCGTAAATGTAAAATACAATTTTTTCATATGATGCTTTGTTTTTTAGGTAATCAAATTTCAAATCAATTGAATAGGACTGGGCTAACGTGTCTGATCATTACATTCCGTTTCTACTTACTGTCACTGTCTAATTCGATTATCTCGAAAACGAAGCATCATACGATAAAATAAAAAGGGTAGTAGCACCTATACGATAAAATAAAAAGGGTAGTAGCACCTAGGATATCTACCCTACACTGTATAAGTACTTCTAATATATTTTAGTATTCCACTTTATACTTATTTCATTCCCTGCATTAGCACGAAAAAATCCTCATTACAATCGTTATTAAGATCCAGCAACAAATACTGTTTTCAACCCCAATTGGACAAAAATAATTACCAAAACAACCATAGAAAAATATTGAGAAGTACTTAAAATTGTGTAAATTCTTAAATCATCTGTTCGAAATACCAAAATGTTTCAAGATTGAACACCAGTGAAGGTTTGATCCAGTTTAATTGAAGTTCCAACGATAATAATTAACGTGTTTCCGGTATCAAACGCCATAGCTCGAGTTTGTATCTAGACAGGAGAGTCCAATATCATCGCGGCGCCTATTGTCTGCGTCTCTTGTCGCAGCCAACGGTCTCCGGCGCGATCAATCACACGCTCCGAAAGGTCCTTTCGAAGTCAATCGAACCGCGTGATGGCGGAGATTCAATTTTTCAAATATCCAAGAGAAGAATTAGCTGATACCGTCCCGTCGAAAAACGCGAAACAGTCGCGTTTATTCTTCCGACGTATGAGCGCTGAGGCTACGGTCCGACTGAGAGCCTATCATCGACCCAATACAGACAATGCTTATCGATCCCATCGCGACGCTTTTCAACCGAGATGAACCTTGCCTCGCTTCTGATCCGCCCGACGGATTGTTTCCCGAGCATTATTCAAATATCGCGACCCTCCGCGGGAACCGTGAGAATCTAATTCGAAGTAAGGTTCCCTTGGTAATCCCACGGAGGATCTGTCGAAACTTGCCCGAATGCAATGGATATTCCGATACTTTAATATTTCTCCGGGAAAATTGCGATATTCGCTGGTACTCCTCGGAGGTATTGTATCGGATAAGTTACCAAGTAGGTGTCAAATATTTACATTAGTTTGACGAAATATACTCTCTTTCATAGTAACAGTCTGAAGAGTTCATCTTTAATAGGATTGAATACTTGAGGAATTTGTTTTTCTCAATTTCAGTAGTATATGTCAATGATACTGCGGCCGAAGCTATTGGGCACAGTCATAAGTAGATTCAGGATTTTATACATTTATAGCATAAACTATTATCCAGAAATGAGTATAGTTGAGAGATTGATACAGCTTAATTAAATACCATTACAACACTTTTCTATAAAATTAATATCACAGTATAATTTAAAACAAGACAACGTACCTCTATTGACTAAACGCATACACATTCGACTATAACTTAAAAAACGAAATAAAGTGTGTCTGACTACGAACGACCTTTTCCACTGTGCCAGTCAACGTGTTAACGTATTAATTCTAAATGCGTTGGAACGATATAAATTGTAACAAAAAAACAAAAGCCATTTACGACTGAATCCAATATTAGAAACAGTCGTTCTACAGTGAATTGAACGGTGAATTCTTTCGAAATCTACGTAACACGTCCAAAACTCTTCCCATTCGAACCTCCAGGAACGTCGAGATTCGGTGCCGTACGTGATCTTCGATCGATACCCGCCGTGCGCCACGCTGCAGGGTTTCAATTAATTTTCAGCCGTCCCGTGGTAACAGGTGCCCATTGTTCCAAGCGACGCCGACGCCACAACGGGGGAAGCGCTATTCCGTAGACGTCGCGTCGCCGCGTTCGCACGGCTCGACGAGAAGCGTAAACATTGAAACCGGTCTCCAGGAACAATTTTTAAATGGGACCACACACACTCTTCCTGCAGCTGCGTCGAGCACAGTGCAAATATAATTTTCCGTTTATGCGACGTCGATCCACGCCTCGTCGCGACGTCGCGGCAACGTGGTACGATCGCGAATCGAAGTGTCGCGAAAGGATCGAGAACTAACTGCGGGGTTTAAACGGATCCTGCGAGACGAGGCGAAACCACGATTTTTCCCAACCTTCTACCAGGCCTGTATAATCAGGAAAAATGAGAAAACGGTGGTTAAAGTGGGGGAAAGTTTAATCGGGATAAAGAGAAATGAACGAACGACGTGAAAAGTTTCGGTCCCGTCGAGGGAACCTACCAATCTTGCGGGATGAGGAATAGAAGAAGTTAGGGCATAGCGGAATGGGGCTGTTAATAAAAAAAATTAAGAAACTCCCGTAGGAAGTGGCCGTCTCGATGGAAGTTTCGTCGATCGAGTCGACGGCCAACCGCGGTCAACCGACGCGACGCCACTCATTCCGTCGGATTATTGGAGAACTGAAGAAGTTCGAGGATCATTTCCGACCCCCCACGGAAATAGGGGTGGACAGGTGATTGTGTGGACAGGGGTGGAAAACACTTTTACCTTGTTAGAATTTATTGGTAATTGAATTGAATGAATCGATTACTAAATGACAAGGTAATTATAAATTGGTACTATTAAATTCAACCGTCGATAATTGGAACTTCGTGTAGAGTCTGTTTCCATTAGGGAAGTTGATTGGAATGCGAATGGAGGGAATTAACGTCGAAAAGTACAATTAACAATTTCCGACGGTGTTGAAAAACGGTGTGATGACTTTGGTATACGTAAATGATGTACAGTAAATCCTCGATGAGTGTTCGAAGGCTCCTCGGCACTGACAAGGGGAGGTCCCAAGATGTATGACTTTTTAATAAGGTTTAACGCGGTGACAAAGCTTGGAATTCTGAAGCTTATATTTGTTTTAGCCGCATACGGATATTAATTTATCAAATATTTAAATTTTTCATGCAGAGGAGCCTTCGAACACTCATCGAGGATTTACTGTATGCCTCTGTGACAAAGTTGATAGAGTATCTGACTTCTAATCCATACATCGCTAATTTGTACCTCATCGGTCGTAAAAATAATTTTTTTTTTTCAATTTTTTTCTTATATTCTATAGTTTCCAACTAATACATTCAATTCTAATTGAACATTTCTGAGTTAATATTCTTCAAAAGTTTGCAAAAATTCTACTAACCAAAATTAATTACCAAGTTCCCCCACGCAGCAATGTGATTACGTAGGGGACAAGAAAAAACGATCATGTAAACGAGACTCGTATTTCCATAAACCAGCGTACAAAACCCTGAGGATCAACGTGGGTTCAAGGAAAATACCAGGGGAAGAGTACCGAGCGCGCGCGACCTCCTACGAGACCTGTTTTCCCGGTACGTTTCCCGCCTGAAATGGTTCAGACGACGTTGACGCATTCCGAGATCGCTGCCCTTCTCTTTCACGACGAAATGCCTTGTACCCACGGGAGTTACCTTTCTCGGCCCTCGTAATATTCCCATGAAAATACGGAGTGTAACATTGAAAAGATAAAGTAAAATGAGCGTGAATATTAAACGGCCGTCGGTGGACCGTAGGGGACATTCCGAATGTGTTATTACGCGTGTGCCTTTAAATTAGAAAAATGTGAGGACCCATGCTATCAATCTGGCATATAAGTGACGTGATCATGGAAACTACTGGAGGCATCAGTAAAGCGTAACACGCGTTAATGGATAACGTTTATCCAAAGGTAAAATATTACCCTCGAATTCCACGAATCGATCGGTTATTAATTCGTGTTCGGTATAACGTTTAGTGCTCTTTAACGTCCCCCGTTATTCGTCGCCGGTTAATAAATAATAATATCGATTCACGCGGCCGCAGTACAAATCACCCTGGATGTTCCGCCGATGTTCGTTAACGAAATTTCAGAGGCGTGCGACGAGTTCGACGAGGAAAGGGGACAGAAACCCGACGAGTTATTCGCGGTATTCGAAATTAGATCCCGTAAACTTCGTCCGGGGGATAATTTATCTCGGTGTACCCGGCAAGCATCGCGAGCCACGTTTTTATCGCCGAATTTCCCGCAGAATTCTCGCCCGGAGTCTGCGTTCTTAAGCACTGACTATAACCGTAAACTTGTTTACAGCGAACGAAAGGACGAGGAAAAAAAGAACCCGAGGGGCTCACTTCCTTCGTCTAATTACCCTCGTTTCCAGCGTGCCAGGTTTGTAATTATATCAATGAAAATCTCGTGGCCATACCACATTCCCTTAATCAAATCGTGATCCTTTAATGTATTAAATTTAACTCAGATCGATCTAAAATTGTCGCACCAGTGTCTCCACAATTCGATTGAAAAGGAGTTACAGTAAATTATCGATGAGTGTCCGAAGGCTCGGGAGCTTGACTGGTTTCACGGAGGACCCACCCAATAGGGGGGAATGACGTCTGAACACGCAGTGTCGAGCAGCCTTCGAGCAGTTATCGATGATTTACTGTACATCCAATTTGTCGAGTCTGACCAATGACCGACCTATTCTACTAACGCTGCAAATGGGTTCTCGTTTGCACAGCGCCCTCGTTCACTCGACCAAGGTAGAATCCCACATTAATGACACTGTGATTCGTCCGGAAACAAGGTGAATCTCCAACGATTATCACGTTCATTCTTATCGTAGAATTCTACAGTCGGTCTAACCACGGTCGAATCGTACGTCGTTGAAATCAATATCCCCACGGAGGGTTCGATTCTGGGCAAAGGCAATTCACGATCATCGTAGCTGTCATTATTTCTATAGGCTGCACTCGTTGCGCGACGCTTTGGAAATTGGATCCACCGTACCATAAGCCATGATTCATGGCGGCCGGACGTTAGGTAGCTACGACCTACAGTAATCTATCGCGAAAGTAGAGTGAGAGCAACGTCCATCGAACGAAGGGAGGGAGAGATAGAGACAGAGCGGGAGGGACAAGGTTTGCCGAAAGATCGTATCGATCGGTTGCAGCTGAACACCCTCTCTGTTTCGAACTTCCAACCGTCTGACGATATTCGCTGAGAAAGGAGGAACAGACGAAGAAGAATCGGGGAGAGGGCCGACGAGCCTTCGACCAGTTTCCGGCGACCGGATCCGCGAATAGTTTCATTCTCGCTGGCAATTTACTCGGACGATCTTTCGTTGTTACGGCGAAATGGCTGCTTGAAATTCTGTGGAAGACGTTATTACGCATACGCCGACAGTGAGTGACGTGTTCGCTCCGGACGAGCAATTGGACTGAAGAAGCAGGCGAGTCCATTTTGAATTTTAATATTTTTGAACTTATGGTCTTGAGATAACTTGCAGAAAATTAAATAACATGGACATATTCTTCGATCATTAGCCCACGGTAGATTTATCAGGGTGAGTGTATACTAAATTAAATTTATGAATATAGCATAATACATCCCGCGGCACAACTATAAAACCACCCTAAAGTTTTCAATACTTATGTATTGCGGTTGAAATAAAAACGAACCAAGTTTGCCGTGTTTGAAATCGTCTTGAGAAATAATGTTTCTCCAGAAAAGTGTACACTGTATTCCCAAGAAAAATAGTAGTTGTCCGTTTTTATTTTAACCATTATATATAAGGGTTGAAAATTTTTGTCTAAATAAGTATATAATGTAGCATATGATATACATAATATATTATATACATAATATATGATATACAATAAATTAAAGGTCAGCAGATATTCCGTCGAAGGCATCGTTATGATTTGAATACTGTACAATAAGAAATCCGTCGTTTTCGACGGATCTGGTAACTCCAGCGTAAAAATAACAGGACACATAGAGGGAACAATTGTTAAAAGAAGTTTGTCGTTTTCGTATTCGTCCATTGTCGACTCGTCAGGTTCGTATGCGACAAGATCGATGGGACGGGAGGTGAACTGCGGAAAAACTCGGAAAGAAAAAATGGCAGTTTGTCAACGACGATTGACTAGACGCGGTGAATTTCGACGATCTTTGTTTGATCGTCCGCTTCGTCAGTCTGGGGGGGGGGGCGACGGGATTCGAGCGTCGACTCTGTTATCTTCCGGCTCCTTCTCAATCAGCAGTTGACGTACAGCCGACTTGTTTCGCCATTAAATTACATCCGCATCGGTTTGCTATCCGGGATTAGATTGTCAACCGAGAATTATTGTCCCCCGTGCTGTCGCGGCATGACTGACGTATTGTAACGATTTACGATAATCGACTGTAACGGGCGCGACACGTACCCGGGATATCCACCTGATAAACCAATAATAGATCAGGATATTTCAGGCTATGCGAGGGCTGACGTAACTGGCCGCGTATTCGTCGACAATGAAACAGTCGGACAATAATTCCTACCGAACGTGAACTGATTAAACGAAAAAACCGTCAACAGTTGATAATTAAAGTATCTGCAACAATTAACTCCGTGAAAGAATTTATAGTTGCGGAAAAAAGTGGAAAAATAGTTTGTCTGATTAGTACGGGATCTATTCTACTGGATTTAATCACAACCTGAATATAATATTTGTCGTAACAAATTGAATAGTCACTGAGTTCCATTAGTTCTAACAAGGAATTCTTGAACTTGTATTAGTTCTTCTAGCAACGTCTGACTACTGAACGATCTATTCTACTTGCACAATTAATAGGGTTTTCGACTTTTACTTCCCTTCTCGAGCATACGTCGCACGAATAAACGACTTATTCTACCGAATCTGTAGTAAAGTCCATCGACTTCGGTAGATTTCGGTATAGCTTCAGTCTGACGTATCATTGGTATACTCTACTGGATCAACGAACATCCCCTCCGATCTACGTTCCTCTTTCTCATACGAAGTTCTTTTTATCTCCCTACAAAATTTCAATACCGAAAATCCCACGACAAGGTAGACAAACACTGGGTTTTCGTTTCGATCAAACCCAAGAAGCGAAGATCTACAAAAGTATCGAGTTGCAAACGAACCAACCACAACGTTCCAATCCGCAATAAACCATTACACAAAATCGACGTACCTAGCTGTCTCTCACGTTTCCCTGGGACAAAGCCCGACTCTTCGTGACGCCCTCCCTCTCTCGGAAGAAACTGAATTCGATCGTCTTGCGAGCTGCTGCAGAATAAACCTGGCGTCGATGCACGTGGTAGTTACGTGACGACTCGTCAGAATCCAAAGATTCGTTTCGCTTGGAGTGTACGGAGTACGAGAAGGATATGTTACAAGACGGGTGAGGCGTTAGCGTAGCGCCTAATTCGTCGAGCGCAAGCCTCGCTACGAAGTAAACTTAAGCCCTCGCCGGTTCAGTAAATCGTGCAACGCTAACTCGCCTGCTGGTTCACGGTTCACGTACTCGTTGGCAATCAGCCTGAGACGCGTCTCGGTACACAAACCCCGTGACGATTTTCCTCACCGTCCCCCAAAATTATCTTCAATAACCACCAACGGAGAGAGATCCTCGACGGTGTTCGAGTAATCCTCTCACGTGCCAGCCTCACCCATCCCCCATTCGATGCCGGAAATAAATGACACCGCGACACGGTGTAACCGCGCCCATTGTTTCCGCTGGAACACCGGTGACCGAACAGGCTGACACTGTGTCCGGGCCTCTCGTCATGGGGATGGAAAGTGGAACAATAAACAGCGAAACGGGAACGACAGGCGACGCGAGATACTGCGGCGTGAGCTCGTCTGGTGTCATGACTGGTCGGTTCATGTCCGTGACAATGTTATTTATGGAATCGTTTTTGGGGTTGACGTGGGAAATTATTTTATGTCGATTTCGAACGATGAAATATTTTGAGGATGTAAGCGTGGTTTGGAAAACAGTACGGGTTTGTTTTCGTTGTGCAAGTAGAATAGGCTGGGGTATGGTCAGACATACAGGGTATTGGAATGACTTCAACTGATACTGATGTGTCCAATTAAATGTCTGGAAAGAAGTTGCAACAATGATGTGAATTTCTGAAAGGAGTTATAAAAAGCTTTCTGGAAATCAGTGGAACAAGTCAATGTATGTACCCACACATACAGATGTAACATTGATTTATTTCCTTGGTCTAGTATTTTACCCCTGTTCCGTACGACTGTATCAATTGAGGTTATTGAAAGTAGATACCCTATATATGTGACCAACCCCTATTCTACTTGATCCAAAAGAACGAAGCTAAACCACTCTTTTCCAAGAACCCCTGCATCCCCCAAATTGCTGATCGTTTGAAATCAACACAAAACAATTTCCCGCTAATATCAAGATACAATTCAGCGAATTCCTATTCAAACCAGTGGCTTCCTACGCACAAGGCCCACTTGAGACCCATGTCTCACTAATAATTCCTCACAAACTAACCCTCCCCTCCACAAGGGTTGAAACACCGTCCTACCAGCAATCCATCAAAATCCCTTAATCATTCAATTCCAAAGTTCCAAAACCCCGAATCACTTCCCCGAATTAACTTTCTCTAGCTTCCAAACACCTCCAACACGCTCTCATCCACAATTTTCCAGATTGTGACTTCCCCCCAGGTATTCCGTAACATTCTCGGTACACGGCTGTAGCGAAAGCTCGAAGAAACGCACATGGAATTCACCGCCACCAGGTGAAATCCAGAGGGTGCACATGCAGGGGCGCACACGCGTAACCAAAAGTCAAGCCACCCCCGAGGGGGTTCAAGCTCGGAAGTTCTCGTACGCTTGCTCGCGTGGATCCGTGTTTGTCCGTAATCCACTCGGCCGGGCGCGTAATATCCCGGCGTGTTGGCGTACCGGCCGCGGACAGAGGCGAGCCCTGAGGGTGTTCTTGATCGTCGTGGAGCGGAAATTCTCGCGGAAATCGTCCTGTACCCACCCCCCTCCGGTTATTTACATAGATATTCGTCCCCACGGTGGCCAGACAACGCGGATTAAGGTCGACGTCGCGTTTCGCTAGACCGAACGACGCCTCGCGTGGCCGGCCTCGACGGTGAATTCATTGCTCCCTCGTCACCCTCCGCCCTCCTTAACCCCCCTCGGCGATCCATCGTCCGATGCAGAGGGGTGGAGGTCGTTAGAATGGAAAGTGGCTTCTCGGCGCACGAAACTCGCGACGCCACGGGGCGAGAAGTGTGGAGGGAGAACGAGCGATGCCACGAATTGCGACGACTTGGGACCCTGGGTTATAACTTCGTCTGCCGGATATAGAGTCTCGGTTCTTTGGGAACGGCGTGGAAGTCGCGCCGCCGTGTAAATTGGGTGGGTACCAAGGGGCGCGTTTTGGGTGATGGAAACACTTTGCCTGCGGATGACTCGGATGTATATGTACATCTATCCGGGTCTGTGCTCCTTTCTCAGACGGGGTTTCGTTTTTACTGCTTACCGGTGGAAGTTCAGGAAGGTATTCTTGAGGTGAATGCATAGGGGGTTTTGAGGAATATTCGGGACGAAGTGGATTGTTTAAATAAACGAGAGATTCGGGTCAGGAGTAGAGACGAGTTGAACAAAAAAGGTCGCAGTAGAATGAGACAGTAATTTGTCAGACGATGAATGAGATCACTAAAGGGTTTACACTATTTGTATTCAGGAATGAATACGGTCCTATTGTACCCAGATCTGATAAAGTATGCTGTAAGTTATACAGGGTGTTCTAAAAAGGAGGTAAAAAATTTAGATGCATAAATGCGATTTACTTCAAAACCTGTGCTGATTAGACATTATTTACACTTCTCGGTGAGGTCTATAAGCTCCTAAAGCCTTGAACACTCTTTTAACCACTCTGAAAAGGTTTTCAATATGATCCTTCAGTTTCCCGTCGTTCGGTGAATTAATTCTATCTATCTGTACGTTCTATAACGTTATTTAAACAACATGCGACGAGTTATAAATAACGTAACATTCACCTATTTATCATTCCCGTTTGATACTTCGAAGGTGGAAACCCTTTTGGAACGCATTCGCAGATGCAACTATTCGCGAAAGAACGAATTACCGTGGCGGTACTTCATGCTGTTGAACGTTTGTACGTCGAAACTTGAACTGGCGCATAGCATTCGAGGTCCGTGAACGATGGAATTCTCCGGGAGCAAACTTTCCCACGTATTCGTTACGTAACTTCGCCCTGGGGCGGGTTTCCGCGATGGAAACAAATTTACCGCGGTTATAAAAGCGACGCAGCCGTAAAAGCGGCCGATCAGAACTGACGTGACCGCCACGATGGTCTTTCCTACCACTCAAGAGAATCTATACTTTCCCCGTGTACGTCAATTCGATTTCACCGTGAAGTCAATCGTACCGTGAACCAGACACTGCTCACCGTCTCGCTCACCCTTTCGTGATAACGTGTCCGAAGTTTTCTTGAAAATAAAATGAAATCCGTTCGAGAACCAAACCTGAACACGAACGCAATTAGCCGACTCGAACTCAAGTGAATAACGAAGTAGAGTCCTCACGATTACGAAAGTACTCGACGGATCCTGATGATCCCGTTTCCGTCAATGTCCGTTCGGATTAAGTTCTCTGAAAATTGGATCGATTCGTTCAATTACGGTGATATCATGCGGTGGGCAACCACGTCGATCATTGGGATGATCAGTCGGTTAATCTAGACATATTCCAATGGAAGATATCCCATGTAATATAGATATATCTAGCTTTCTGGTACATGTCACAGTCCAATATCCACGCTAATTTTGTAAATCTGTTCGAAATTAAATCAATTCATCATTTAAAGTATGCTGTAAGTTATACAGGGTGTTCAAAAAGGAGGTAAAACATTTAGATGCATAAATGCGATTTACTTCAAAACCTGTGCTGATTAGACATTATTTACACTTCTCGGTGAGGTCTATAAGCTCCTAAAGCCTTGAACACTCTTTTAATTAGTCTTTTAAACAGATAAGCCCTTAAAATTAGTCTTTTAAACAGATCCATAATAGTATTGGACAAATATCGTCGGTCACAATGGTAACACTCTTTATGCCCATCTCTGATTCGCGGTCCAATTTCAGTAGATCAGATCCCCGAATAGTCAGACACCCGTAGAGTACTACAAATCCATACACGAGGAATTATGTCAGTAGTGTAACCCCGTCTGTACCTATCCGTCCAGTTGGTAGTATAAATCCATTCTCCATCACTCCAAATTTGATTTCACACCCGTGAAGCCGAATGAAATCCCTCCAAATTTCATTAAAATTTGGACCGTTCGATGAACACGTGGTAACAAAACCTCCCCCCTTCGTCCTTGGACCTTCTGTACCAAGATTTTTCGTTAAAAAGTCCTATCTCTCCCACCAATTCGCGACGATACACAGTGAAAGTTCTCGAGACGGTCTAACATTGTTCACCGTTGTAGGAGAGATTACTTGGACTGGACGGACGCGTTTCGCAGTCGAGAAAACATTTCGGTGTGGAGGACGCGCTGACGTGTCCACGCTTTAGACGATCCCTGTGTAAAAGCATCACGATGGAGTACGGGGAAGAGGGAGGAACTCGTTGAAAAGTTTTCGCGCGGAGCTGCCACAGCAGCCGCCTGCCGGCGCCGACGTTTCAACCGTACCGCTTTCTCGTGCAACACACCCCGTATACATCGAGTTTCCTGCGTTCTCGAGGCCCCCGCCTCGCCCGTCAGTTTCCACTTTTGCCCCTTCCCTATCTCCCTGGCGTTTCTTTCTCTTGAACCTCGCGCTTCGCCGCCCGTATCCTCGTGAATCTTCAGACAGACAGCTCTCGCGACTACGAAAGTCGGCGGGAGGATAGTTCGTTCACGAACGGATCTGCGCTCCTTGGGCCTCGATGTGTGCGTGGCTGGGAAAGTGTTTCGTTCGAGTGTCTGAGTGTCGCCTGGGTACGGTGAACGGATTGATTGAGTGTCGGAGACGTTCGAGTATTCGTCGAGATGTGTACGAGTTACAGAGTGTTTGATTCCATGTGTATTTGATATATTGAGACGTTCGAGTATTCGTCGAGATGTGTACGAGTTACAGAGTGTTTGATTCCATGTGTATTTGCTGAAATGGTGAGGCTTGAGTTGGGCATGGGTGGCAGATTAACCGTCTGCGTGTGATGCACTGTTTTTGGAACAAAGCACAATTTGTGGTTGGGAAGTATTGCGATAGTGAAAGAAAATCGTTGTGAGGGGTACTGGCTTTAGGAATAACTAGACTGCATTGTTTTATGCATCGTGACATTTCAAACAGTACTTCACCAAGGAAAGAGCAAGTTTAGAAATTTCTTTTTTCCCGTAACTATATTGTGTTCAGAATAAAATAGAAAACTCGTGTTGTGTATGTTAACAGGTTTCTTCTTTATGATATTGCACAGGGATCTATTGGGTATTGATGCATAAAATCGGTAGTCTACTGGTGGATACGAATTGTTTAAAATGCGTGGTAAGTCTGATATCCTTGAAATATTACAGAATATATCGAAGGAGCACTTCCTAAGTAGTATCAGACAATATGTCATCAGACCTACTAGCATTATTTTAGGTATCGACCTAGTTTCCGTACAGGTGGTAAAAAATAAAGTCCGTTTAAATGTACTACCAGTGACATAAACCATTTGTAGTCAGATAATCTTCCAGTAGACTAAACAACTTTCTCCCCATCCCTGCGACTATTTCCATTCGAACGTAATCACATGTTGACCGTCTAAGGTAATACGACTTTTATTCAGCCACGTCCCAAGTAGAATACACGTGTGTTTGGTCTACCGAGGAATTGGGAGCATGATGTTACATTCGTCGTGAAGAGAAAGACGAACGTGTAGCAACAAACAAACCCCGCGAGACCCTCTTTCAGTTCCCCTTAGATCTATTGAGAGTCTCCGAGCCGGGAAGTATTCAAAAGGGGATACCAGAGCGGGGAGAGATAAATGGATAAACAGACGGCACGGTGAAAAGCCGCCGTGAAGAGAAAACCGTGGCGCAAAGAAGTGCGGACTCGGCGTTGTCAAAAGCAAGAAATACCCCGACGAAAGGGGAGGCCGAAGAATAGCGGTTAGAGGTTGAGAAACCCTGCTGCTGCCCGCCTTTTTGCGGCCCGTATTCTCGACGGTTTTCTTTATCGCCAAAGCACCGCGCCAGAAAATGCCGCGCGACGTTGCTTTGCCTAGGCGCCGTTAATTAAATGCGTGACTTTTTATCGAATGAACAGCCAGAAGGGAATAATTGAAAAGTCAAGTCCTATCTTCAGAGACACTTGGAACGGGGATAAATAATTCTTCCACGAATAATTATTGTTTCGGCGATTCTGTATACCGAATACACAAAATCATCAATTTGTGTATACAAAACATCGAGTCTGTAAATATAGGATTTGACTTCCACCTCATCGAAAACTTACTGTATATAGCTACAACTTTAACATTAAATATCTCATAAACTAATGGCCATACGCGGCTAAACTAAATATCATTGGTTTCAGAATTCCAAGCTATAACGCTGCGTTAAACCTCATTAAAATCAGGATTACACCTAGGGACCTCCCCGTGTAAGTATAGGTAAGTAGATTAAGACAGTGTTTGATCAGACACGTGGCAGACACCACTCGCGATAACGAATTCCCAGTTTTTTCCAACCTGCAGTAATCCAGATTAAAATTCATTTTACATCGTTGGTCGACTCGCTAGTGAACCCTGACCACGAAGAGAAACCGGAAGCCACACGTTCGACTCGTCCGCGGTATCCTGTTAGGGGTGGAGAGGAAAAAAAGAGAAACTCGAACCGGCGCCGATAGATTTGCGGTTTCCACTATGCGATATTCACTCCGAGGGGACGGTCCATTGACGGGCGTTCATTCGTGCCTCCGTTCGTAGACCCCCCGTCGTCGACGGCGTATCGTTCGCTAAAAAAAAGAGACTTGAAACCACGGACGGAAAAAAAATAGCATCTTTTGCATGGCGCAGACTTTTTATCGGCCGACTTCCGCCGCAGTCGCGTCGACGTGAATGCGTGAACTTTCCTATCGACCGACGGAATATCGAGCGCCTCCTCTGTCCCCGACATTCTCCGATACCCTGGGAAAAAAAATGACCGAGCACCGTATTTCAAATAAACCGTCGACCCGAAAAATCAGTCCTCAAGATTATATACCAAGCTCATCAACCCCTGGATCAAGGGATAAATATTAAAATTACGAGGTTCATAAGCGTCGAGGATAAATTTCATTGAACGTCGAGGCACTCGTTGAGGTTCTACCTAGGTCATCAACCCCCCCTGGATCAAGAGATAGATACTTAAAATTACGAGGTTCATAACCGTCGAGGATAAATTTCTGTTCAACGTAGTGGCACTCGTCGATACGGAACCAGCAATCTCTATCGTGGAACTATTTCCTTATCTTCGAAAACACCGGAAATATTTAAGGGGATCGCGATAAAGGGGTCACCAACCACCTCTCCCCCTTCCTCTATAACGGAGGTGGAAAAACTCAATCGGAATCGTTGCATATAAATTGCAAGAGTCGCGCGGCGCGGGTCGGACTTATCGGACGGGAACCGACCGAGAAAATTGCTGATCGTCCGAAAATTTCGGTCCGCCGTTGCGGAAATAGATGCACACACGTATCGCTGCGGCCGTTCGACCCGCAGCACTCTCGAACGAACCCCCTCCACGACCCTTTTCGCCCGCCACGCCAATTGGATTTCGTCTTCGGCGGCTGATAAACTCGCCCGGCTGGAATAATTCCACTGTACGTATCGCCGTGGTCGGAATCCTATTAACTTGAGAGGGGCCCCGCAGCGTGAAACAGCTTTTTGCAGGGGGTAATAAGTCGCCGGCAAATTAAGCGGAAGGGGTGGGGAATTATCGAGCAACGAGTTCGGTAAGCCCGAGATTCGATCGTAGCTTTGAAGGCCAGGCGCCGTGGCACGACCCCCGGAATACGTGGTATCGTTCTCCTGAAATCCCCTGCAATTCGTTTAACTAGCTAAGCGGCTACTTGCTTCTCTTTTTACGTTGTAACGCTATTGGTATATCCGGGAGGTAGAAGAGATCGAATATATCGAGGGGAAATGCGCGTTCGTTCGTTTGGAGGGATCATCCGTTGGTTATTCTGATTGAGAAAAATGTATAAGTAGTATAGGTCCGTAATAGATCAGACGGGGTAAATTTGTTTGGGGTATTGGAAGAATTTAAATCTTTCAGTAAATGAATTATAGTCACGCATGTTAATGATTTGCCATGCTATAACTAATGTTCCATGCATATACATAACCAGCAATTTAGCACATTATTTTTAAGAAATGTTTGTAGAGGGACGCTATTTCGTCCCGATAGCTTTTATATTTTACCGATGACTGACAAAGATTAGAAACAGTGGTGGGGATGAACCAGAAGCATCTAACGTAGATCTTATCGAGAAATTACTGTCGTCTGTTAATTTTTCTGTGAAATCGCTAGAAACTCTTTCCACAGCATCTTTTAATCCACCCTTTCCATCGAAGCGTCTACATAGATAGCGAAGGCGCAAACGCTGCATTCGGATTACACGATTGTCGAATTCAATTCTCCCCGGCTGATTGAATCCGCAAGAATCGTTCCTCTCGTGGGAACGCGAAAAGCCGCGACGCCACGGACGGTTCTCCAATAAAATATAACGAGGACCCCAAGTTGGAGCGTCGTAAAGATGGCTACCAAGAACCATTCCCCTGAAACCTGATGAAACGTCCTTCGTCTCCAGTTCCATCGGCCGGTCCTGTCGTCGAGTGTACGATAAGTGTTTTCCCATCGAGCTTTCCATTCGGATTTTAATGGCGGTACGCCATCAACTTCACGCCCGAATAAAGCTTCGTTCGGATAAATGGACTCGTCGAGGTGGAGGACGACGACGATTCCGCGGGACAAAACGCCTCGATTACCCTCGAAAACATTACATCGCACAGGGGGAACACGTGATGAAACCAATTCTTTTCTTTTTTGTCGAAAGCCTAGGCGACTCTTTGCTCGAGATCCAATCAAGCTTATCCGGCGTTCAGGATCAAAGTCATATATTAAGGAGCGCCACAAGCAAGGCAAATGCTGGAGAGGGTTTACGCGCTTTATTCCGGCCTCTTTTACCCCAAGTACGAACATTCATTATACTCAGCGCTCGAATTTCAATCCGTAGTCGCGCGATTTGAATCGCAAATGCCTCTGTCGCGAGTCACGCGACCGTTCGGCGAATAAAAACTCGCGTCGCTTGGGTCACGGATATCGCTGCGGTGCTTTGTTAGTATGGAAATTCAATTAATTAAATAGACGACCGAGTGGGGTGGATGGAGGTACAAATTCCGGATTGGAGAATTCTGTTTCTCTGTTCTCGGTGGACTGATATCTGGAGATTGGTCAGATTTCGATGAGGATATCGTTCTGATGTACGTTCTCTGATTTGGCGACGATGCGCTGCCAGAAGTTGGGTGAATTTATCGATCACGGAAACGGAGAACCACGCAGAAATCTTGGGGAACGGTCAAATGCAAGATTAAGTGTCCTCTATCTTGCATCAAAGGATCTTCCTACTTGGACAATAAAATATTTTCTGGTTGTAACTTTAATATGAAGATCTCTTAGATCTCAATTTTATTCAGAATCTGCATGATGTCCTTCTAGTGAAATTTTTATTCTGATTTCTGCTACAGTTCCTCGACAGCAAATTCGATAGTTCGATAACTTCGACACTATCAGCCCATGTGCTTCGTAGAAGCTTCTAATCAAAATGAAAATTTGTGGAACATCGTTCCTCCGTTGGGAGAAGCTTAGACTCTATGGAACGCTCGGTTATTGGGTAAATTTATACAGTCCGCTACCATCCAAAGTAATTCCATTCAGATGTGCAACTTAATTAAATTGATTTAACCCTCACCAAGTAATTGTCTTGGTTTTCTGTGCCAATATTAACACGGAGACCTTAGTCGTCACCCTCTCCAGGTTTTTCCTTGTCGAAGCTATAATTTTCAAATTTGTTGATGAATGTTTGATATGTAATTTCTAGGGAAGGATAATGTAACACAAGCATCGGGGAGTTAGGGCTCGAATCAGAACGTATAAATACGTGAGTAGGGACCGACATGTTTTGCAAATGCTACGAGCTAGGTGGAACGTAAAGATTCGGGTGAGAAATTGAGCATGAAATTTCTTAGGAAAATTGCGGGGACTACTGAAAAACCCAGGGGAACGTATATAGAAAGCTCATCGTCTACTGCAGCTCCATATCGACATCAATAGGTTGTAAATAAGATATAGGATACAACGTTAATTTTTTCTCCATTGAAAGATGCAGTGCTGAAGCAATCAAACCAATAATGCAGTAATCTTTCAAAGCCTGAAATTCCAGCCAAATTGTGTCACTTCTAAATTCGAGCATTTAATACACATAAAAGAAATACTTCTCCCCTCATTCAGAGCTTCAATTCGTGAATCCTACTTCCAGCTTACCACACGTAATTCGACTCCCACTTCCCCTGTTCTCGACAACTATTGACCATCAGACAGAATTATTCAACGACCTTGGTCGAATTCACTCAACGATGTTGCGAGCACCGAAAGTTTCAATATTTCCTCGTGTGTATTTTCGTCAATGGAGAGACTACTTTTTTGGGTTTTCAACGAATCGAGACTCGGTAAACTTCGTACATACAAATAGTTGCGAAATTTCGTTTACTGGTGCAGCACCAGTGGCGAACATAAATTTTCCGTGAATTTTTTCGTCGACGAGGCGGAAAAATTCACCGTACGAAAACACAGACACACGGCACCGGCGGCTATTTTAAACGATTATCTCGAGGGAAAAGTTTCCTGTGGCGTGACCCAGGAACTCCTCCCCGTGGAGAGCGCGAGATTTTAAATTAATTATGCGCGATGCAATTGCGGCTCGCTGCGCGGTGATTAATTGGATGGATTCGAATGCAATCGTTCGGGACTGGTTGTACACACCAGCAATCAAGAATTGAAGCTACTGGAATATCTGATTTTAAATAATAATGTCGCAGAAAAGGAAATATCGAAGGGTTTATTTCAGGTCTACTTTGAAGCAAAACATTCTTATGTTTCCTATGATATTTGTGTTTCCATTAACTGCCGTTATGCTGTACTAATTACTACTAGACTACATAGTAACTAGTACTAGTAATTCATAAAGACAAGGGAGATGTGAGATATGAATCAGAATAAAATAGAAAACTCGTTGCATCTGACATAAAAATTTTGTCTTCTACCTCAATTTCACAGAGACGTATAAGCTATAGAGGCATTAAATCCACAGTATTTAATATTACAGAAGGTATAGCACTCTTTACTATGTTAACAGATACATAAAAAGAAAAGATTTTATTCACGACCGTTTCAATCCTCAAAGAATGCATTTCCATGTAACAAAGTCATACATAATTCTCCAAGTATTCAATTTCATCAACTTCCATCTGTAAAACAAATATAATCCCGTTCAGTGAATATAACCACTATCGAACGCAATCTGACCAAGACTTACACGGATTCCCTGTAATAAACGCGATCATTCTTGTGCCAGCTTCATCGAGCGAACACAAACAGTCTCGACGCAAGACAAGTTCGTCAAGAACCAAGAGATGGAAGTGAGGCGTGTAGAGCACAAAGACCAACGTTCGAGCGGGGCTCAGATCGACGCGGTGTAACTAATTAACTAAATGCAGCCTCATTACCGCTCATTTAATAATGTCCACGGCGGGGGAAACTTCGCCGCCTTTGTTCCCGGCGTATTGTTTCCCCTGGTTGCCCCAGTGAAATACGATTCCCCGTCTTCACCCCGTGGCGCCACGGAATTACAGGCGAGCGATCTGACGATCCTCTGGATCCGATCGAAAAGGGTAGTGGATTTGGTTCGGATAAAATTAATCAGCTGTAAACGACCTGCACAGAGACGACGCCTCTCTCTCTCTCTCTCTCGCTGTGAAGAAGACACGCGAACGAAATCGTTGCAATTCGCAATCAAGCTCCGTGAAATCTCGTTCGATCGGTTGGCGTCGGGCAACCACCTGTATCTGACCTCGAAACAACCCTCTACCCGACACGTAACGCCTCGCGTGAGTGCCACTCGAGGCGACGTACCTTCGGGGACTTGATCGCTGGGTGGGAGTAGATGACGACTAGGTTGGAGGAGCGAGAAAAAAAAGGGGGTAATTATAGGGACGTCCTCTGGGATGTCAATGACCTTGAAATGTGTTGCCAAGGTCATCGTTTTGAACAACCCTTTTCCTATAAATATTACCGCCGATCGTTTTTAGTTTCCAAGATACTCGCTAAAGTATATTCGATACTGTATACAGTAAATCCTCAATGAGTGTTCGAAGGTTCCTCGACACTGTCACTGGGTGTGACGCTGACTTTTTAACACTAGAACTACCGAACCCGACAAATTGCTAGAAAATATCCTAGAAGTACTTCCATCGAAATTTATGTTAACCTCTACTTTCTTATACACTTTGCATTTATAATTTAATTCGCCATACATTCAATGCTGGTAGTTCTAGTGGTACGAGGTTCAGAACAGTGACAGAGCTTGGAATTCTGAAGCCAACGAAATTACCTTCAGCCACGCGTGTCTATTAATTTGTGAAATATTTAATGTTACCTTGGACACTCAACCAGGATTTACTGTATACAATATCGAATAAATTTTTGCAAATATCTCGGAAGGTAAAGGCGATCGGCGGTAACATATACAGAAAAAAGTTGTTCAGAACGATGGCCTTGACAACATATTTCAAGGTCATTGAAATCGGTGAGGACCGCCCAATTCCGAATAATTACCAAAAGGGGTAAGAACAGGAAGAAATGGGGCTGATTTGCACGCATTGATCGTGTGCACCGAGAAAGTCTGCTCGTCGACAACTACGGGGCAAGGCGTAAGGGATGGTGATAGTCGAACGAGAAAGTTCCGGACAGAGGCGAAATGAAGGAAGTTCCGGGCGGAGGCCGCAGCGCCTGGGGCCTCTGAAAAATTTATGAGCGACGGTTTCGAGAGCGGACGGGAGGATCCGCGCGCGGTTTTGACCCAGTTGCCAGAGATCCTTCGCGCGTTAGATCCATCTTCGCTTATTCTCGGCGTATTCGGCCGTTCCGGGCTCGTTAAAAAAGATCGACAAGGGGAACCACCTGTTTTCCCAGGGAGGGGAATGCCTTCGATGTTAAAATTGGAGGCGTTCGACGGTGTTCTAGGTTGGGTGGGGCGCGATTTATTCATGATCCGGGGGGAATCGGAGGATTTCTTTTCATATTCACACCGAATGTTTTCGTATTCTTGTCGTTATGGCTTCGGAAGTGAATCTGTGAATTACGAAAGAGGATATTCAGTGATTTCTGGATCGTTGATGCTCATAGTTGAGACTAGAACTACTAAACCTCTTAAAATGATGGATTTCAAAAGTTCGTATTTCACAATTATTGAAATTGTGCAATATATGTTTGAGTCGATATATGTTTTTTATTATACTCTGATGTATTATACTGTACTATGCATTCTAAAATTTATTTCAGTATGCATTCAAAGCTAGTAGGTCTAGTATTAAGAATTTGTTTTTTATTATTATTTCTATCGTATAAAATAACTGTCAAATGTTTACGTCGAGAAAGGGATTAAAATCCAGTGGTCACGGAAGCATCGCCGCTCGAAACATTACGTTCCCAGGCAGTCGAAATAATACCACCGCGTCAAGTTAATAATCTCCCGTTTAATTTCACGAATCAAACCGTGACGAATGTCACGAAGGTACACGGGAGCACCGAGAACGTTCTGCTTTGGTCTCTCGCAGCAACGCTGTTTCCGTAATTCCTTCAACTCCGTTTCCGTTCGCCCGTCGTTCTCCACCCCCTTCCCGCGTGCGGCTCGCAATCTCGCCCGTGTGTCAGAAACAAATGTAATTGTTTCCTGCCACCTGGCGAGTCGCATGGCGAAACTCTGACCACAATTAAAATTGTATAATATATTTGTACAGCGAGACGAGTGCATCCATAGAGACGAACAGACTTGGAACAACGGTCGGCGGAATGGAATTTGGTTAGGTCTACGTGTGTCCCATTAATTTATCAACGTGTGTATTACATTCTCGACCAGTCGCTATTTAATATATTTCTTGGTCCGAGCAATCAACAACCGAGGACCTGTGAATGAACGATATTGAATCATAGCAGAAAAATCGTATTTCTAATTAACACTAGAACTACCAAACCAGTCAAAATGACTGGTCAATACACTCTTATAACGACGATTAAAATATTATGACAATACATGTTCTCAGATAATTTGCACCTTTTATTACCATATGAGAGTGAAGAAATTAGTAAATTTCTAAATTTTCAAAAGTTTTGCACATTTATCCAGCGATCGAAGCAAATATGCGTTTATCGTCGGTAGTTCTAGTGTTAAGATCCTAAGATCCAATCCCCTTAATTTTTCATATTTAAACATTTTTCTGATTTCAAAATTCATGTTATATCCCGCATCAAAGAATTATTAGTCAATTGATCCAATCTAAAAGAAACGTTTCACCTTCAACAAGGTAATACCAGTACACCTCACAGGTAATTTTACCTGAACATATAACTCACAGGCTTCTTAACGATAATTAAACCTGTCGACACTCTATGCCAGTTGGTAAACGACACACGGTTTCGCGGAAAATTTCGTTGGTCCACGGGCGTACTTACGCTCCCGGGCCATCACTTTTTATCTGGTCGGACGTTACGCCGCGATTACAACTTTTCGACTAATTAACTTACGCGCGGCGCGATTAACACGCCGCGCCGGCCCATTACTTAGAGTTAGCTAGGCGTTAGCTGCGCCACGCCGGCTGCGAGGCAAGCCGCCTAAAGGCAGAGGGGCGAGGACAGAGTCGGAAGTAGAATGAGGTGGTGGAGGTTCGTCGAGAGGGGGATGAAAATAGGGAGGGAGGCGAAACGGTCGCGCCGTTGGAAGCCGCTTAAACGGCGGATAGCGTTTAACAAAGGCGAGGCGGGGAACGAAGTAATCGCAGTTCGATTCGCACAATGCTGTTGGAAAGTGTACCGAAGAAAAATTACCGGCTTGAATGGGCCACGAAGGGAGGCAACAGCCCACTCCCCGTCTGGGACTTTAATCGTCGGGCTGGTCCTAGGGAAATCCCCTTTCCGCGCTACACCACGATATTTTCCTGTACAGACTACATTCTACGTATTCCTTTTCGATGGAACTTCGCTTCAGTTCGTCTATTCGCTGCGTAGAAAATATATTCGAATGATATTTAAAAGCGGACTCCATTCCTCATGAAGAAATAAGAAAAAAAATGTGCCGTAGAACTTTGTCATTCTCGGCTTTGTTTTCCAGAAAATGACTTGGCTAACGTGTCTGATCAATTCATTCCGTTTCTACTTACTACCATGATAATTTTAATATTTATGCATTGAAGAAATAACTATGGCATCTGAGACAAAGAAGTAGTCGAAAAGAATGATCCTTTAAGATTAAAATGAAGAGAACAATCAGGTAAGTATAAACATTCTTTTCTGCTTTTAAACGTTGTGTACTACAATCTAGTGAAAATAATTCTCGATTACCACTTAGGACACTTGGTTACCATATAACCAATTCTCGAGTTGTGAATACCTAACCAGATGTTCTAACTCTAAAGCAACGAGCTATCAAACGCTTCCCAATAAATTTCCTCGCGTTATTCTAATTATCTCCGATTAATCATCTACGAATACCGCACACTTAACCCTCTCCTGACCCCTTTCCTCTCAATTTTTCCCTCTAGGTCGTTCTTTTTCGCCCTAGTCTTTCTTATTTCAGCGTCCTTCGGTACTCTCCGCCGCACTATCCACCCCTCATAACCGCTCTGACGTCTTAGAAACCACCCCCAACCCTCCGTTTTTTTGCGAGTTCCACTTTGTTCAGCCGCGGTTGAATCCATCCGGGCGTCGTTTTCCCGCCCCTTTTTTCACCGCGGCGAAGGTTCTAATTAATCAGCTCGTGGCCCCTTCTCGTCGTCTTGTTCGCCGAGCAAATTCAACCGGAGTGGCTCCCGCTAAGGGTGAGGGCCACGGTTAGGGGTGAAAGATTCCCGTCGTGGTCGCCCCGTATTCCACACGGTCCCGTCTTTTATTTCGAGGAGAATCGGCGATCGTTCCGTGCTGACCTGAATTTCCGACGAGTGAGGGCAGCCTAGCAGGTGCCTCAATTGGATTTTCCGACGGAATTATAGGAGAGGCGTTATGTTTGACGATCGGTTCGCATTGCTCGATCTCCTTGGACGATTAGTGACTTGAACGGAGGGAGGAAGGGATTAAATCGCACTCAGAGGTATCATACTGAGTATTTTTTTTTTTATTTCTGTTAGTACTGAGCGATCAGAGAGTTAGTATTTTTAATTGTTGAATAGACAACAGTGCCTGTGTCTAGGTGGACCTCTGTAAGTCTTCCATTTTGAAATATACATATATCTGTAAGAAAAGTTCGTCTTTAAGCAAACATAATTATTGTCTGGAATTAACCCTCTTAGTCTACACTCTATTTTTCATTAATTTCTTATTATTCTTGTTTTATGATCAATCTTCAGAATCTGAGGGATCAGTAACAGTAGGTTCTTATAGAAGGTTAGTAGAAATTGTAATCCAGTCTTTTCCCTTTTACTTTTCCTTTCCTATCACGGTACTTATTGCAGAATACAGTAAAATTACCACCTACTTTTAATTTTGAAATTTCTATACACAAAGAATTACACCATATATATTCCAGCAGCATATTGTCCAACAATTCTACTCCCTGAATTCAATTAATTATCGTCCCCTGCTTCAAGATCCACTCAAACTACAATCTAGCACAAGTATAGTTAATGACGTGAAAGAGTAGTCAGCAGTGAGTTCCGTTTTTACATTTACTTCTACAAATCCCCTCTGTCATTCCAACGTCTTTCATCGACGTTAGTCTCACGGTTCCGGAGGCCCGTGTACAGGACGTGTCACGAGGTCGACAGATTTTCTTTCCGCGGTCGCAAGAGAGGGCGGATTAACACCGAAGGGTCGGACTGATTCACCGCGCTGGAATTCATGCAGTTCGTCCCCGCGAATGAAATCGTAGCTGACGATCTGGAATAACAGACAGCCGAGCATACGACAGAAAACCGTTTCCAGAGGTATCCAGGATCGAATCGAACAGCTCCGACGTTGTGTAATTCGATGTTGAATTACTAATCGAGTCTGGTTCCACGAAACGATGGGGTCGTGTAATGTAGTAGTGTTTTTGTTTTTTAATTTTCAATTGAAAGGAAATTCAACACGCTTCTTGTCGGTAAATATCGACTATCGAAGAATCTATTAACGGGTATCTGGGTAGAGAAGTGTCCGAAATAAAAACAATAATAACTGCAATCTTGTAAGGGAGGGGATACTACTGATAAACACCGAATAAAATTTCCCAAACCGCTTATAATATACATATACCGAGAATGCTAACTATCGAATAACCACTTGCTTTCAAACTTTCAACTAAACTTTCCAGCCAATCCAATATTTACGGTATTAGCAAAATTATACCATCCACTGTGTAGTTTGACAATTTCTTCTGTCCCGTTGACACCAAGCTTTGCATAATTCCATAATCCGCATTATCAAAGTGCGAAAGAAACCCGGAGAACTCATCGACAAGGCCCCAAGATTTCCCGAAAACTGCGATGGTGAACGCGAGTTCCTCCACGAGTTTGCCCGGTTAATACCCAAAACTTCCGGCGGAGCTCCCGTGTCAATGGGGTGGCGGTACGGGAAGCCAGCTCACCGAAGGGACAGAAAATTGGCCGTGAATAATTAACCGACTTGCCGGCCGCGTTTGAACCGCCGCCACGCTGGTTCCAAAGCCGCCCTTAATTCCTTCATCATCGCAGGGGGTAGGGACAGACAAAAGGGCGCGAGTTTTTACAATTACCTACTTATCAAACGACTCGCCGTTTCGCGCGACGCAAGAAGAGCATCAGGGAGATGAAATTCCGTCGCTTAATTTCGTCCCGTTGCCTTTTGCCAGGCAATTATTTACGTTTACGTATAACCCCCTGGTTCGCGTAAAATTCATCGTTCAACGGTGTTTTTTCCTCTCCGTGAAACCACCCCTCGTGGTAGAGAGAAAAATTCGAAACGAAAATTAATCGTACGTCGACTTATTGGATGTCCAAACAAGGGACGGGTCCCCAGATGTAATGCTGACTTTTTAATGAGTTTTAGCACAGTGATAGAGCTTGGAATTCTCACGTCAATAATATTTATTTTAACAGCATACAGCCATTGGTTTATGAAATATTTAATGCTCAGTGCTGAGGAGCTTTCGAACACGCATGTACGATTTACTGTATTCGTTATCACTTTTTAAACATTTACGCTATTTCTCGGGCAGTTGGTAAACCCCCTCCGAAAATTGATGGGGATTTTGAGTCAATAATTAATTGTGGGTGTGATGAATTAATTTGTAACCCTCTGTTAATTTCTTCTCGAAGAATACTGTCTCAAATACTCCTCACCTTAATCCTTTTCTTTCCTCCCACGTTCGAAATACGCCCGAGAACTGTTCATCCCCTCGGTAAAATCGATCTTCCACCGAAGTAAAGAAGGGGTGGTTCTCGTGGAAACGGTTCAGCGAAGAAATCGCGGAGGTTAACGAATTTAAACGGAAGCTAAGGGACTGCCGGTTGTCAGGCGGCGCTCGTGAAACAAAAAGTCACACCGCCACCTTCCCTCCACTACCCTGGTGCTCGCAAAAATCCTTTATTAAATGCACCCCGGAGAAACAGAGACACAGGGGGAGGGAATGATGAAGAAAAAAGGACGGGGGGAGGGCTCTGGGAGCTGGAGGGAAACGAGCGCATAAATTATGCTTATGAGCCACTTCGTGTGGTGCCCGACTTTCCGCGACGCCGGCTCGCCACCACGTATCATCCCCAGACCGAAATGCTAGGACCCACGAAAATTTGTTGCCCGGCCTAAGAGCATTATTTCGTTAGGAGTACTGTCACTGCCACCACGACCCGTGGAATAAATTCACCACCACCCAGTTCCCATCCCTTGATCCCCGTCGGCTGAAAGGAATCGCCGTATTTATTCGTTCACAAAACTGAAGCAGCTGGTCTCTTCGTCTGCAGATGCACACCCCCATATGCCGGCCGGTGATAACATTTATTATTGCAAACGGAACTGGATTCCGCTGGCTGCGCGACCCCCAACCTTCTTCCAGGTCCCTGTTGCGAACTTATCGTTCCGGGGAGGTTAACTCCGCCAGTGAGAGATAGTTCCATAAAGCTTGCAGGATTTTCTTAGCATTCGTCTGCGTCTCCCGTCGACGTCCTTTGTGTCTTAATAATTACGCTAGCAAAAGGGTGGGGGTGAGCGACGTGTTTCAGACTTGGAACTTCTGCAGCAACGGGAACCTGGGGTATGACGAATTAATAATAGTACCCTTTATGATTCTGTATTTTATATCTTCGTTCGTTGTGAATTCTCGACGTGAAAGTACACCAAGATTGTTTATTGTTTTATGGTCACTGGTTGTCTTTTGAAATTTTCAGGTTTGATTTAGAAGGAGGTCAGTCGTCGAGGGCGTCGAAGCGTAAGAATAGGGAAGGAGGGATGCAGTTCATCTAATCAGTTTCAAGGTAGATAGATTTTTAAGTTCCGGAACGTCGGTGAAAAGTTTCCTTCGAGAAAGGTGACCCGGTGGGTGGTTCCCGGGCTGCCTGGGAAAGAAATAGGAGTAGAATGCAGTGGAAGAAGTATGTGATCCTCGGTAATGGCCGACGCCTTGCACTTCTCTCAAAAACTTTCGACTCGAAGGCGAGTCTCTCTGTTTCCATTCTCTTCCTCAGAGCCTTCTATGGTTTTTCGCATCCCTCCACCCCTTTCTCGATCTACGTACGAACCGTTACCTAGGGTGGTTTTTTCGCAGTTCTTCTTCCCCTTTATTCGAAGGCTTAACCGGTTTCCTTATCCGCAGACTTTCGTCATTGGAAGAGGAGCAATTCTTCTGAAAGCATGGTTGCCCTTCTTTGGATCCTCTGTCTTTTTTCGTTTCGATACCACAAATGTGTACACATTGGCTCTTGGGGGTTGCTTTTTCTGGAATCTAGTTACGTTTTCCCAGTTGTTTCGTTTCAGGACCAAATTATAGCTTTCAATTCGAAACTTGAGAACAGAGATGATTTTTGGATCTGTTTGAAATTCATCCAATGGCAAATACCTCCAGTGTTTCTAACATTGTTGAAATAGTTCAGTACTCTTGCCATCCGAATTTGTAGTTTCTTCATATTTAGACTCGACACACATGTCATTAACCAAACACAGGTACAATTCCTATTATTATCCTTCAACTCTGCCAAATTACTTTTTTCTTCCTCTAGAAGTTCAATCTCCTCTGATCAGTAAATATCTAGTATATTTATATTTCAAGCGGAAACCATTCCGTACATCGCCTATTAGAGTTGGAAGTCACTAAATAAACGGCCAATAAGTCCCGCTACATTTTTATAATCCAACGAAAAATTGTTTCCTGCACCGGGACTCGAACACAGAACCCCAGGAATAGAAAGCAGCCGTGTTATCGACTGAGCCACGCGATACTCTGTACGTATTTTACTCTAGATACTTCTTCTTCTGTCTTGCTTTATCCTAACCGTGAGATATTCTTCCTCCTACCAATCTCGAGGGTATTTCACACCCTGGGTGGAAATATTTCAATTCCTCACGGTTCATAATCCCCTGAATCCCGTCAATATCAAATTTTAGTTAACTATTTTCCGTTTAACAATACCGAAAATATCGGACATCCCAATTAAAAATCCTTTCAGTCATTACAGCAGCAGTTTCACAACTCAATCGTATCCGGTCAGTAACTTGATATCGTCACGATATGCAAAACGATATATTGCTCAATTTACATGATTACCTTTAACCCTTGACATAGAAAATTCGAAAAATATGACCATAAACAAAATTTTTCGTTTATCACAGTATTTGCCTCTTCCAACCAAATTATATACAGTTACATTTGAGGTATAATTTTGAAATACCGATTTAAGGATCTGGGCGTTCAAGGGTTACATGTTCATCGACAAAGTCAGCAACCGTTTCCCGCATCACTGCCAGCAACAAGTCTTTTTTCGGGCATAGAACCCCCGAAACGAACGTAACCGGCCGGCTCCGGTGGTCCGTTTCTGCTCTCAATCTTCCCTGGCCGGGGCGATCTTTTCTTCTCCCCATTGTTTCTCTACTTCCCGAAGGCTTAACGGCTCTTTTATCGTCGGCCTTTCTTTAACAGTGCGCGCGCGGGCACTGGGTGCAACCGTTTAAAAGCTCCCAGCTAGCAATGTAAGAAAACGTGCGATCTCAGCGCGTTCCCCGAGCCCGTGAACAATGGAAAATGGAGCCAGCCAACAATCCACGTCCTTCCCTCGTCCCACACCTCCACCACTGCGTTATATTTCAATAGACGCCGGCGGAGATTCTCTGTTCAGATTATTGTAAACATTCCGCGGAGCTGTCGTCGGCCGCCGGCTATTGTGCCGTTGCGAAACAGGGGTGGAAAATTAAAAGCATGGATCAGATCGGCGAGGATCCTTTAAAGGGTGGTATTACTCGTGAGTACCGAGGCCCCTGTGGGACTATAGATGTCTGAAATTCTTCTTTTGTTCGGAAAAAGGTGCATGAAATATTATTACGAAGTAGTAGTGGTTCGTAAGTGGGCGGACAAGTAGAGTAGGTTCGTGTATAGTCGGCCAAGGTTAGATACGAGTAGATTAGAATAATATATAATCTGCCATGTATTATTAGAAGGATTTTTGTAGAAATAGGTAAATACTATTGAAATCGTATAATTTCGAATACGAATAATTACATAAATTCTATGAAGTAAAATTTGTCCCCTTCGCAATTCGCCCTTCAAAAATCACTTTCAAAGTTTCTCTTCCGCAATTTTCGAAAATCGTGACGGTATGGATCAATCAGGTTGCAATCACGGGAAATCAGGTTGACGATCGTTCCAAGTTCCGCGTGAATTTCTGGAATACCGATTTCACTTGGCTCCATATTTCCCAACTTCTCTAATATCCCGGCTACGCTCAAAGGAGGGCAGGTCTATGTGTTTTTGAATGGGAACGGTGTCTAAGACGTCAGGGGGCGCATCCGGATAGGAACACAGCCGGGAATTTTAAGCAGAAAATCGCGCGACCTTATTCCGCCGCGAGGGGAGCAACAATGCAAATTAGGAATGTTCTCCGAGCGAGGAAACTGGTAAACAAGTGTTCGTAGCGGTGGCTCGAGTGGAGGGTAAGGATTTATCGCGAGAGGGGAATCGTGCAGAATGTACCTTATTCCGTGGCCCCTCGCCAACCGTGAATTTTGTTAATAATTTTGTGTAAACCGTGAAATGTTTGACATAGAAATCCTTGGGAATTAATAATATGGAACACGTGATATCATTGAAATATCTGTGACACGTAAATTGCATAGAGGGTGGACTATTAAAATACTGTTACAAAGTTTTGCGTACTATTACTGTCACAATGTAACTTGAAATATGTCTGGCTACGTACGGCCTTTTTCACTGTGACAGTCGACGTGTTAAAGAGTATCCCTAACAAGACAGATACGCCCACGTAATTTCATCGAGTACCCGTTGAAACAAGTAGAATGAATCTATATGCAATCAGACATGAAGTTCAGATCTTGACGGTCTGTACCAAAAGTTTTCAAACTGAAACGAAAACAATAGTTTTCCATAAAATGACGAGGCTCTTCATCAACGATATTTAACATATCACATACACAGTGAACAAAGATTTCTTAAACAGAAATTTAAGAACTTTAGAGAAGTTGAAGAGAAGAAAATTTACAGAACAGAACTTCATTATCCCTTCATCTTTGAAGGTCACCTTGATACCTCATAACCAAATAGACTATTTATAAAAATTGTTCGTGCACCATAGTTCCCTTCGATGCCGTCCAATCTCTCAATAGACCCCTATTTCCTAGAGCACATAATTTAGAAGCACCTCGGAGCGAACAAGTTACGTGACTCGTCCCGTACACAGCGAAACAACCAGAGTCGCCTTACACATCGCACAGCCAAAGTATAGCCAGGTCTCGACAAGACAAGTAAAAGGCGTATGTTCCTTGAGTCAACTCCTTTCGAATCACGAAGAGAATTCGAGCCATCTTGCGTATCGACTCTCTGCAAGGCCAGACGAACAGAGAGATACCGTGGAATAGAAAAAAGATGAGAGAATCCGTCGTGGGGGGGAAAAACCGTGAACATAAATAAGCCGACGGGACAGCGGCGGGAGAAAACGGGAAATGCTTCCGGATGTAATTCTCCAAATAGGTTCCGGTTTCGGTTCCGCTCAACCGAGCGTGACCAACAACGACGGCGCTTCGTCCAGCGTGGAAGGAAACCGCTCGACGATGTGTGTGTGTGGGCGCACGCCCTGTGGTCCAGGCCGAGGTGACTTTTTTTGCGGTTCAGAGAGCCAGAAAATGGTCGCATACGGAACCTTCTTTTTTTTTCTCTCTCTCTCCCTTTTGGCGGTCGACGTGGCGTCCGCCAACGGCGAATAATTTCATCGACGGTTAGGTGTGAGACCACGATTAAAAGGGTCGGCCCTCCGGCCTCCCTTAGGCACTATGCGAAATTACTCTCGTTCCTTGGTCCGTTCGTTCTTCACCGTGATTCCCGCGGGCCACCCCTCTTTTCCGTGTTCGCTCTGATTTAATCGTGGAACCGGCTGATTGGAAGGAACTAGGGGGTGGGGGTGGAGCATGACTCGTTATGAATCGTCGTTGACGAGCGTCGTTTGTTGCGCCGACGAATACCAGGACCGCGGGACTGAAATCCGTGGAATATGTCCCCAGGACGATTTCATCTCTGCTACCCTCCCGTTACGAACGTTTTGGGGGTGCAAGAGGTGTCGAACAAATGGATTCAGGCGTGAAAAGGTCCCCGTGAACATTCCACGGTGGGTTATACCGGTCGGAAATTTAATTTGCTGTTTTGGTAGCCCCTGGTCTGACGGAGAGTTACTCAATAGTGGATTCAATGAAGCTGGTAGTAGTACAGATTCAATTTGGTTGGGCAGGTGGAATAGAATTATTTAAGGTGCTGGGACAGTAGAATAGAATTTTCGGAAGGTTTTGTGTAGACGAGTAAGTAGGTTTATACCGCACCTGGGCAGACGGCCAGGTACTGTCGATGTAGAATATTAAGTAGATTAGGGCGGTGTGGGGTCAGACGTACTCAGTAGAATCTTATGGAAATAGGTTGGCAGATTAATTTGTGAGATATGTAGGGTGTAAGTGTGTCATGTCAGGCGATGTGTGTGTGTATGTTGGTAGAAGTGAGAGCGAGAATGCTTGAGAGCAAATGAAGTAAACCCAAAAGAAAAGGCACGACGCTGTAGACAGTTTTTTTATGAAATACGTTAGGGAGTATTGAATATTGAATCCTTCAGTTATTTTATTGTGCAAGCTCTTTAGAGATTAAAAATCATCTAGCACCCAAAAACCGAAACACAAATTAAAAATCCTAATACTAAAAGTGACGAATAATTATTTTACTTTTTAGAAAAAATGTATTCATTTTAATGAGTGTCCTGAAAAATACGGATTATCCAAGGTATTTGTAGATAGTACACAGAAAAATTGTCAAATACTAAGAGGATTGAGATTAGAGCCTTGAAATATCCTATAGTGATGGAATCATGTTCTATTTAGTAGATTAAACATATGCTCTAGAAGACAAGCAAAACAACGTCACAGAAGAAAAATATTTCAGTAAAATACATCGCTTTAAAAATCCCACGTTCGCCCGTAGAAGCAGTCATTAGATTCAAAGGAGAGCTTTTACCATTGGTGACAATTGCTATCATATAAAAGTGCAGCTTTACAATCGTTAAGTGAGACAACGGAGCAATTTGTATTATACCCTCACAATACGAACATTCCCGCGTCCTCTCGACAGTTAGCCCGTCCACAATTTCCTCCCCATTCACGGAACAGAAGAGGGATAAGACTTTCCAGCTCATAATTCAGTCATTACAATAACGAGTCGCTTTATGACGGTCGTCGAGCGTTCAAAAAAAGAAAATACCCATTCACTTGTCCTTTGTGAAGAAGCTCACTCGAAAGCGTCTGATGCGAACGAAATTAAAAGCTGGGCGCACAAAGGTGAAAGGTCCCGCGGCGATTTCTGAAAGGATCTCATATCGGGTGGCATTGTTGCTTGTCGCTCCTCTCGTTTTTTTTTTTAATAAAAAAGAAAAAAACATCAGTTTTCCTGGATCATCGGTGTTTTTCTTTTCTTCGTTGCCTCGAAGTCTTTGAGAAGCTTCTCCGAAGTTTATCCTCATCCTCACGGTCTAGTTTCGAGGAGGCACGTTTACTCGAGAATGTTTCACGATGTTCTCGCGCCAAACCCGAATCGTAAGTCGTTTACGGAATTACGGACGTGAAACGTTTCTCTTTAAATTCCCATCCTTTGCCTCTCTTTGATTCTTCCTATTGCCCCGGGATCTCTTTGCCGCCACGGATTCCAGTACTACACGCCCCCTCTTCTCCCCCCTTTTTCCCCCAGATCAGACTTCCCTGAATTTCCATGCATTCTCCGAGCTGCTCCTTTCCCATCGTTTGATCCTTTCGCCCTCCCTTCCCGCGTGAATATGGATTACGGCGAACTTACGAGCCACGTATGGCTGCCACTTCGGGATATTTCTGCCCGAAGATTCAATTGGACCGAAGTAATTTGAAGTTTCTTCCGACGTTATCGAACTCTGGGGGAGAGTCCCGATTCCCAGATTGCAACCACGGTATTATTTCCACGCGAGACTTCGAATTTCCTCTATTTGCCCCGTCAATAGTTACCGAAGAATCGTTCTCGGAGCATTACCGACCGTTCGATAGTAAAATCAGTCCTTCGAAATAAATTCGGCTGTGCTGTACCAGTACAATACACTGTTATAAAAAACAGGAGAATAGGACCGTTTATGGTCAGACAGATAGAGGTGATTCTATGTAGCTTCGAGTGAAGAATGTTTGTATTTATTGGACAAGAGCAAAACTCGTTGCTACAGATGAAAGTTTTGTCTTTTATTTTTTTTTGGAGGGCCCTGTAGGCTATAAATGCATAATAACCGTGGCCCAATAACTCAGTTCATATAGCATACCTACTTACTCCTTTATTTATTCTCGGATGACCTTGCATTGGAGGTCATTGAAATCGTCTAAACATCTAATTATTATTAAAATAAATAAATAAAATACAGATAACCTTGAAGTGTCCGAAAACCCTCCACTAGCAGAAGAAATTACCTGCATGTAACCTACTCTACCATACAACTTTTCTGAGTACAGTTTTTCCGTATCTCTAAAAACAACGGAGATATTCCAGGTGAACTATTAGGCTACCACGTATAGACTCGAAGTAGCGTTCGCCTGTGCATATCCCGGCAGGTGGTCCGAGTCCATATACGCGATCAGACAAATAGGACAATCCAATATGTACTTAAGCAAGCGGAACAAACGCGTATTTGTGCCGGCCAGTAGAGTAGCTTCGCGTATGGTCAGCCATCTGTTCAAAAATACGAATAGCTCAACCCTAGAACCGATTTCCATACTCAATCCGTTAAAAACCATTCCACTAAGGCCGTGTCTCCATCGACGACGTGGAATGTTTCGGACGGTTATTCGAAAGCTAACGTCCAGAAGGGAAATCTTGCAAAAACAGAGAAACACAGGGAAATCGTTCGAAACAGTTACGCATCCGGCTACGCGAAATCGCGAATTACTGTCGTTGTCCCGTGGCTGGTTGCCGGCCTGGACAAGAGAAAAAAACATTTTCCGCGGCGTGGAAAAAAAGGGAATTAATATGAAAACGAGCAGAGGGTTGCAGGTGGCGGCCACGGTCCAAAAACGATCGCGCAATAATAGGCGAGCGGGTTTTTTCTCCCCTCGAACAATCCCCTCTGCAACCCCCAAAATGAATTCAATCGAATTCACCCGATCGAACGTTTCGTTCGACTGAATTTCCCACCTGAATTTCATCGTCATCCCCAGCGCTCTAGTATTTAGGTCGTGTCAGGCAGAGACGATTTTTTCCAACGGGGTTGGGCCTGACCAGACAACCCCTAACTTACATAGATTTCAGGAACTGAAACTAATTCGAAACGTGCCATGAACGTCCTGGATAGCAGGTGAATATTAATTGATTAGCCCATCCGGCTGCAGACCTGATCGTAGATAATTGGTTCGCAGAGATCAACGCTGATTAGAGGATCATATCCGAATACGGTTGAGTGCTCGTAATCGAGGCTCGAATTACCTGTGTCGATGAGGTAATTACGAACTGACGTCGTAATCAAAGAAACCCGTCAAATCGACATTGCTAGTAATATTCCGAACGACGAATGTTAGAGCGATCTATCTACTCCGAACGTGAGTCACAAGGGGTGAATGGGCGATTAGGTGTTTCCTACATAGAGGATGAGGCAGCTGAAACAAGCCATCTGAATATCTCGATTGTCACTGGAGATAGTAAAGCAAGCTTGTATTGTATCGAGGAGCATATAATTTGATGTGAATAGTTTTCTGATAGGTGGACGCGTAGAGGTTTTTATAAATAGGTTATTGTACGCGTCTTAAAATGCTCTACTAGATGGTACGTGAAGCAACATATTTTTCCATTTAAAAAAACCAAATTGACCTTCATATGATCTCTACGCGTCCACCTATCAGAACAATATTAAAATTATGTGCTCCTCGACACCATGATAGTTTGATTTTCTTCTATCGCCCGTAACAAGATATTCAGGTGGACCGTTTTATGTGCCTCGTCCTGTACACTGAAAAATACAGTGTGACACGTTTATTAGCTCAGGGAAACATCGTGTATAACGAACGAATAATTCAGTTAATTGACCCCAATGCCCGCGGAATAACACGCGGAAGCTCGTGTTAATTAATTATTACCCGACAGTCTTTTAAACCGGGGAGGGTGGCGAAGTTTTGATCGCGAACAAAAATCCACGAGCTCATTCACGATTGGCCGTGCACTCGAAACAGAATATAATGCGTACGGTAAACTGCGCCTAGTGGAGCCCAGGCTCATTATTCCGAATCGATTAGCCCCGAGATCAGCAATTTCATGTCGAGGGGGGTGGACAAAAGCATGCAACAGCACGCGGCCGCGTTTCCGGGAACGCACACGGAATATTCATCAACTGTGCGTCTGTGTATTTAGATTTAGGTGGATCGTTTCGACCGTTTCGTGCTTCTTTTTAACAGACTTCGAAAAAGCGGAGGTATACAATTCGATGTGTATGTATTCCTTTTTAATGCTTTTTTATGTTATGTTTGTATTTAAGTAAATTCTCCAACTTACACAAAATACGAGAAAACTTAAAATATAATAGCTGTTTTTAATAATGCAAAAATCAACATTCCAATTTATCCGTATTTTATATTTGGGTATATAGTTTTCATATACAAATTTACAAGAAAATGGATTAATAGTTGACCAGAAAAATGAAAAAAAAGTGCTATCCTTTTAATGTACTGTTTAAACAAAAGAATTACTCTGGAAACAAATCATGTAGCTGGATTGTACAGTACACATAACATGTCATTTAATAAGTTTCTTTAACCGTTGTTGAATTTCTGTATAAATAATATAAAAAGAAATTATTTTCTACTTCTTACCGCATGTCGAAGTCGGACCACGTTTTTATGCAGAACTTTTCTTTAATTCGCATTAGTGGCAACACGATACGATCAAATTCACAGTGAAGTGTGCGTGATTTATTCGCGTCGTTGAGATTACGCTCATCTTTCCCACCCCCATCCTAGGAACTTAAAACACCGTTCCGTAGAAGGGATTGAACACGAATTTATTCGCGTTTCTTCCCATGCAGCCCACGTTATCGCTTCACGACGCCCTGGATGGCTCGTGTAAGTCCGTGTACAAGCGTAAGCGGAGTCGTTGGGCAACAAATCAAGATCAGGTGGCAAGGTTTGCCCCCAAGGCGCGAGCTCGAACCACCCTGTTCGCTGGAATCGAGCTCCACATAGGCGATCGGTATAATAAATAAGGCTTAAAGGGGGTGGGTAGGCGCCGTATCGATGACTTTTGCGTAGAATCAGCCGTTCGCAAGGTGTCGTAACGGTCGATTTATTATTTCAAAAAATATGTACTCAGAAGTACATTTTACTCGACTACCATAACAGCGGTGGGTAAAACGCTTCTGGAATTCATAGGAGAAGGAACATTTGAACGTGCAGTAAATCCTCAATGACTGTCGAAGGCTCCTGGGCACTGACAAGTAGAAATCCCCAGGTGTAACATTGACTTTTTAATTAGATTTAGCACAGTAATACAGCTAGGAATTCTGAGACCAATGATATTTATATCACACAAATATGACCATTAGTTTATGAAATATTCCATGATCAATGCCGAGGAGTCTTCGGACACTCATCGAAGATTTACTGTACACGGGGAATGGAGTAGTTTATATGTTCGCGAAATTCTTTTAGGGAGTTGTTTATTCTTCGAGGTGGGTCCCGTGGCTACAGAAACGCTCTAAAGTATTGTCACGTAGGTTCCCCGTGCTTGTGCACCACGGCCTTTGATTTCCACCGAATTGTTTGCGAAGAATATTTCAGAAAATCGTCACGTAGCCCCGTTCGTACCCCCGACTGCGGAGGCGAATTGTTTAGCTTCTTCGGGGAGGGGGAAAAAGTGTTCTCTCGCCTCGAACGGAATTTTTCGAAAACGTCCTAGAACGATTCTGACAAATGATTACACGGAGGGGGAGGGGGTGAACGGAACGTGTTCGCCGTGAACGAGGGTCAAGTGGTATACACGGTGAGTGGGGTAAGGGGGGAAAGCACGATACGATTCGTGATACTTGTGTCTATCGATAACTACCCTCGTACGACCCGTCCGCACGACTGAACGAGAAGAAGAGATCAACGCTAGCCCTCGAGATACTGGACGAACACACTGGAAAATCGTGCTGGTACTCTTTTCTACATTGAAACCGAAGAGCTCGACCACTCTAGAGTGTTAATTCGACTCGAATTCGCGAATCGGAACGTTTAGGGAGCGTTAAACATTCGTAGAAATATCATGGAGCCTCTGTAACTGGCTTTGGGACAGGAAAAAAAAGGCTCAAGATTGTTCAGATACGTCGCAGTGGAATAGGTTCGTGTTAAATCAGACAAGCAGTACATGAAGCTGTATGTGTCCCGTAAGTTAAATAATGCGGTATCTAGATTGTGCAGAGGCAGGCAACTGGAGTGTGATTACGGTGCATAGCTACGGAAGTAGAATGACAAGTAGAATAGGACTGTACATGGTCAGGCAATTGGAATACGCACTTGCACCGTTCGTGGAAAGTTTCTGAACTGTTTAATATTCGTTGCAGATCTGTTTTTAGTAGAATATATTATCCTGTATTACCCTATAGTCGATAGCATCTTAATTAAGAATAATAACACAGAAACTATGTTGCCCAGGCTGTTCGCCGAAACACAATCCCTTACATTTATTCAGTTTTCTTACTATACTAAGTAAATCATTGATTAGCATTCGAATGCCCCCTCCCCCAAGTGCTGGGTTAGGTCTGAGCACTTTAAACACTCACCGCTGTTTTTCTGTACTTCGGAAATTAGTTTCTTTATTATTACCAGAGAAATATTCTTCCAAGCAATCTCCCAAACTTCCCAGAAATATAAATGTCACTTCAGACGAAATTATAGCTACTTGACGATTCGAAACTCAATCTCGAAGTCCGTCGTATTATTCTTCCTGCACTAATCGCACAAAATAGGGGTGGCTCGAGGTGTTAATTGTAATTCAAGGACCTCACTCGTGAAATTCATCGAGCGACGGGTCTTCTCGCCCGATGAAAAGGGGGACATTTTCGCAGATGAGATACTTTTCCCCGGCGGCATTGAAATTTCGAGGGAATCGGAAGGAAACGAGAAAGGGTGGGGCGAGGGGGTAGTTCCTCCGCTCGATTGAAATAAAATCGTCCGCAGGCGGCGTAACGAACTAATTGACTCGCACCGCCTTCGTCTGACGTTTTTTTTTTTTTCCGTTCTCTCGGCTCGTGGGACCTGGACCTGGGCACGGAGGAGACGGGGTGGGGGTAGGGGGTAACAATTTGCGAGCGATGAATAAAGAAGCGGGCGAATCCACGGCCGTTTCGCCCTCCATTACGACGAAAACTTCGCTCGTGCCTGGGGGGATAGTAACGAGCCTCGATTCCGGACTGGTAACGCGGCAAAGGAAACACTCCGGGACCATCGTCGACGATGCTCTCGTTCCCCTACCACCTTCCAACTACCCCCCTAAGGCCACCCCCCTATCGAACTACATCGTTATCGGCCTGTTTTTCAGTAGTGATCCTCGACGTTACACACGCATGTGACATCAATATACTCCTCCTCTTCTCCGTCATATGCCACCCTTAAATACCCAATTTTGGCATACATTCTGAAATTATACTCATATCTATCGAAAGTCACCCTTACATTGTGGTTACCTTGGGTTCGTCAGGAAAATAGGGCGTTGCACGGAGAATAATATGCACGCGATGTAACTCGACACAGAAGTTAAAACAGGCTGGTGTTCAATGCCAGTAAACATGGTCAATATACAGGGTGAGTCACTTAACTGTACCACCTAATTTACTTATTATTTTTTTAGTAGTATATTCTACTGCAGAAGTAATGTACGCGGAAACTACGTTTGAAATATTTTCTTGTACTAGTAGTTTGTGAGTAAATTTAAGTGACTCACCCTGTATACAACGTGTCCCATTTAAATAGACCCGCTCCAATATCTCCGAAACTGTTAATAATATTAGGAAATGTTTCAGACAAAAGTTAAATGGTATCAGGGAGCACGATTTCTTATGTGAGTGAAAGTGTGGCACCTAATACCATTTGACTTTTGTCTGAAACATTAGATATTCCAGTGACTAGATTTAAATGGAACACCCTTTGTAGTTGAGGTATCGCCCGAGCACGCAACGCCACGAAACTCCGTGGACATAGTTTTCCACGTAATGGCTGTTCTGCATCGTGACCAAAGACTTTTCGTGAATTTCTCCGTTGGGATTCTATGCTTCGTGATTCAGCCGCGGCAGAAGGTCCGCAGTGCCCTTACCGCCGCATGAAAAACGCAAGGCCGTCGTCAGGACCCTCGAAGAGGTCTCTAGCGTGACCCAGATTTTCCTTATCAACAACACAAGCGCGTTTCCACGTTCCATAAACAAGGAGACCAATGTACCCGTTGTTCGATGCACGGCCATGTTAAACGAAAAATTGCGCGGAGCTTATCGAGCGCAGAGAGTCCCCTCTCTCGACCCTTTCAAGTCCTGGGATAACCTGTACACACGCGATAGATCAGATCGATACACACCGGGCTAAAATCCCAGACTCGATGGACAGAAAAGGGGGAGAAGAGGCGGGAAAAGGTAGAGAGAGAAAGAACGGAAGTTCGTGGTGGATCTAACGCGTACGAGCTGGAAGGAACGTTGATTCCGGGGCGTGGATTCGCCGAGGTTCGTTCGACGAGAAAGAGGAAAAAAAAAAAGATTGGAATCGCAGGACGGAGGTGTCCCCTTTGATCCTTTGTTTCTTCCGCGACATCGAGCACCAATTGAAACGGGCGCGAAGTGGAGATGGAAATCGATGGGAAAACGGTAAACCGGCGGTACAGATTAACTTGATTTCTCGAATAAAAGTCCAATCGAAGGCGACTGCTATTTATCGACGTCTCCTCTTTTCCCTTGAAAACGGTTTTCCGTTTCAACCTTGTCGGTTAAGCGAAAGAGTGAGAGAGAGAAATTGGAAATGTTGTGACGGTTAAGGGAACAGCCGTGACGTTCGTAGACGAACAGCGTCGTGGTAATCCCGTTGAATGCAAGTAAGTTTCTATTGTTGTTAATTAAGCAGATAGATCGTTGGTTTGTGGCTCCGACGAAGACAAAGAAGCTGTCTGTTTCGGATGAAGAACAATAAGGTCGTCGAATAAGCAGGAACAAGCTTATCCGCCTATGATCAAGTCGAATGGGATTGTACTTGGTCCGACAAATGGAATGGGGCTATTAGGGATAAAAGCAAGTGCACCGAATGTATCCATTTTCGAACAATGACGGAGAACGAGATTCTGTTGAGAAGCAGAATGGAATAGACTCATAAAATCTACGATGAAAAATAGGGTTATTAACCCTTAAGGTCAAATAAATTTTCTTTTAGAAAAACAGTCTTGTGTTACTAAATGGAATCATCAGTCGAACAAGCAGTATGTATAACGAGACAAGTTAAATAGAACTGTACATAGTCAGACCATTCGAAATATGTTACGATACAGGCAAAACAAAGATTCATATATGGAACGGATTGACAGTCATTGAAGTATTCGGAAGAGGATACCTTAGGGAGACATCGGCTCGAGATGCGTCATAGAAAGAAGAGTCCTGACATGGCACAACAGCATTATGTTTGCATACTGTATTTCGTCGTGGTTGTTGAAAACTCCACGGTGGAGGGAAGACGAGGAGGAGAATTTTGTTGGGTGACAAAGTACAGTACCATCGTGTCACAACTTTGTTCATCGTCGGTCCTACCAAAAACAAATAAACATACAACTTCGTTGCATTGATGCAATCTTATTCCAGTAATTTATCGCTTCTTATTACGTAAAAATACAGCAGTATTTCGAAATTATTATGTTACCAATTCCCAGCTTCATCAGACTCGTGGAAAGTCTGATCAATTTCTGGTTATTCTACTACCAACAGCTGCCAGTGCCTCGTGGGCGCAGAATCTCAGCTGTCCTATCGCATCGGAAGCGTGACGATTAACCAAAGCCGATTTGAACCAGTCGAATTCGACAACGATGAATGATAACGAGTCACGAGTGCTCTCAGGACGAGCTAGAGCACACCATCGACGTGCGAGCATCCTTCCGTCGAATCGATCCGAGGAGTGCAACAAGAGGAATTCCGGACACGTACACGATACAGAACAACGAGAAAGCACAGAGGGGATTCGAGAGAGCGTAGGGAAGGGGAGGTAGAGTTACAAAACGGTCAGAGGCTGAAAGAATCGTTAAAAGGGGGGACACGCTCTGGACCGCTGGAAACGAAATAAAACTACCCTCTCAACGGTGGATCGAGTGTCCGAGGCGACATGCCTCTGAGAATCCTTTTCCCCCTTCCCCTGTACCGGTCTCCGTCAGCAATGAGACCGTCGAAAGACTTCCAGGAACAAAGGCCAAGAAGATGACGAGCAACGGTTGAAACACGAGTGGCAGAACAATCGGCTGGAGGGAGGATGAAGTCGATGAGGTCTTCGAATCTGTGCACCAAACGACGGCCCAACCTTCCTCCCTTCCAGCCTTCATTTCTGGATCTCTGGTGCAGGGATTTCAAAGAAGATGGGAGGGAAAAAAGACAAGGGAAGAAATTCGAAAAGGAAACAATGTATCGTCGACGAAGGCGCATCTTGAATACCCCTTGCCCCGAGGAAATCTTCTGCTCGGTCCGCGTCCCCCGCACCCCTGGCCGTCGCGTTTGATCCGGGCATGGTCGAACATGGAAGAATAGGGGCCCACCGCAATGGACAGAGGATCGAGGAATCGGAGGGTGAAAATATTTCGCTTGCCGGATGATTACCGGGGAGCCGAGCACGCGATAACAGATTTTCTTGGTGCAACGGATCCTCGATACCGCGGGATGATGATCAGCCTCGACGCTCTAGTTTTGCTACATTTTCCGTTCGGGGATCGATAGGATGTCTGTAGGTCCTCCTTGAAACGAATTCGTTGAGAAACTATGAGAAGGGATCAAAATATTTGCGAATAGAACCGGTTATTTGGTTCTATATGTAAGTGGTAAAGGTGGATCATTAATCAGACAAGCCATCGAGTAGTATATGACAGTGTCTGGTCAGACATATAGTGACACACATTTGTTTACAGACTTCTAAAATAACAACTTGGTATCAAATCTTTTGTGCAATCTCTATTTATATATTCTCCTAATAATAACTTACATCGTCTGATTATAATCAATTTTTTTTCAATTTTGAAATAAAAGTCGCGTTTTGGTAAATAATTTAGTTAACAAGAGCTGACAGCTTTTCGTGAACAAACTTGTGAATCACTGTGTGCTGTAAATCCTATCAGGCACTATGTAATCGTATTTTCCCGTGCAAGTAGTATATATCTGTCGTTTGTCAGACAAGTAGAGCAGTCTTAAAATTCTACAGTCACTCTAATAACTATTTTTTATGAACACGGTACTTAATATTTTATTGGACATAAGATAGTAGGTAAAAACCTGTTAATACGTTTATGACTTCTTAGTCGTTGATCTGTTCCACTTTATGATTCGAGACTCTGATTCCTCTCAGTATTTATCCTCCGTTATATCAAAAGCCCAACAATTACAGTTTCCTTATAATTCGAGATAATTCGAGAGCACTTCGCGGCTCAAGAAACTAAAACAAAGTGATCACGAGTGGTCCCTTAAAATTCACGACAAGCCAGGAGTCGTTCTTTCACCAATGGCAGCGCAGTTTCTTTAAAAGCCTTCCTGTCAATAACAACAACAGATATTTCCACCGTCGGTTACGACGACGCCCTCCAGAGCGATTGTTAATTCGTCGTGAAACTGTGAACAGCCCCCGAGAACAAAAGGATCGTCGTCCTAGTATTCGTTCCTTATCCACCTGAGTCTCATTCTTCCCGAGTAACTACCTTGTAGATGGCATAACAAACTGTATGCCCAACGTCCCCACCCGCAGAGCAAGCCATTCGAAATTACCATCTAAATTCAGACCAGTATTATAGTCCTCGAAGAAAGGACGGTTTCTCTGAAAGGAACCCTTCAAAATCATTACAAAAATTCCTCTTGTACAACCCCCTTACATCTACAATTACAGCTTATAATTGATCTTTCTGTGCCCAATGCAGTGAATCCTCGATGAGTGTTTGGTTAGCACAATGATAGAGCTAGAAATTCTGAAGCCAATGATATTTGTTTCAGTCGTATTTGGCAATTGGTATATAAAAGATTTAATGCTCAGTACCGAGGAATCTTCGAGCACTCGTCGAGGATTTGCTCTACTAATTTTTTGTTGTCCTTCTAGACGATATACTACAGTACCTTATATTGCAAGCAGTATCCTTTCGATATCACCACGGTTAATTCATGAAATCGAAGAAAAGAAGTCATCGTCTCGTGAGATCGCGGATCGTTTCAACCTTTCCACGGGCGGGCGTTAACGTGATTAATTTACGAGGCGAGCCATCCCCCTCTCGCGAGTCGTTGAACGGTGTAACTCGACGGGATCGGATAATTCGATGAAGTAATTCGGAATAATTGGCCGGCAAAACGGCAAGTTTGCCAGGAGAACGACGACAAAACGCGATAATAAGAAAGCTCGCGGGCACGGAGTGGGGGGGGGCGTAGACGGGAAACTGGCTTGGCCGGATATGCAATTAGCAGGTTCGAATCAACCGAGACACCGGAGAACGTCGTTAGATTAAGGAATTTCATTTGCCGCTGGCTGTTGGGGCTCCCGTGAATAGAACAACGAGACATGCCGTGGACTGTCTTGTTTCTCCGTCTTCGCCTGGACTCTGGGGGCCCACGATGAAAATTTCAGAGGACGTTGAAACGGTACAGAAGGATTAAGCGATTCATGGGGAAGATCAATTATCGATTTCACTGCAGAGTGTAGAGGGATTCTTGTGGATGGTAATGAGATGCATTGTAATTCATATTGGAGCTTTTAGTGAACTTTTTGATAAACAAGGAATTATTTGGAGTTGTTGCTATACGAGGATCTAGACTACTCGTTCTTTTTTTAACATTATATGTACCAACAATCTATTCACTTTTCAGGGATAATGATGATGTCTTTAAAATTTCTTGTCAGTGATCCACTACTTCCTTCGATTATGGGGCGATCATTTTAAGTTCAATATATTTTCTCGAATCATACATCGAGAAATACATACTTTACTAAACGATGTAAAGACGAGAATTATATTCAAGATGGTGAGATAACAGCACGCAAGAAATGATAAAGAGGACAGAAGCTTGATAAGAAGCAAAATTATTAAAAAGTCTGAGATGACTCAAATTACTATTATAAAGAGTTATTGAATCATATCTAACACTTTTTCCTCCTCATCTACAAACACCACTAACCACCCTACAAACCCCAACGACTCAAATAAGTACACAACATTCATTCCAAGTGAATTCGGTCCACGTCTGGGACACCCTCGAAGAATATTGTCAAGTTGTTAGAGAACTCGGAGTCACTTAGGGTAACCGAAGCAGAGAACACCTGTAGTTTGAACTTCCTCATAAGACAAACTCTTGGTCCGCCGAGTCAATAGTGGTGGTCCCTTGCAGTCAAGTTTCAGCCGAGTGGAATTCGACTCATCGTTACCACAACCCCCACCACAATTAACGTCTTCTAAAAACATTTTCCATAACAATATTTCGAAAACCACAACCCTACGAATCCCTTCGAGAACCATCCACGATCGAATCCAAAGAAAAAACGGGACCACGATCCATCCAAAGACGAATTCGAAGCATCCAACTCGGGTGAGAAACAACGCAGCCAGGGACAGAGCAATCCTTTCAACGTGAACGCTCATCCCTTTCCGTGGGTTCGATTCGTTCGTTTCAGGGCGTTGCAACGAATCTTGCGGGAACGTCACGAGCTCTTCCCCCTTCCTAACCAGAATTGAATTAGATCACAGGAGAAAGGGAGAAGACAGGGGAGATCGGTAGGACGTGTACAAAGTCGAATTAAGAATTTACTACGGAAGTTTCCCTTAAGCAGCGCATCGCTTTTCCGGCGAACTGGAGGGGGTACGGAAACCCTGTGGAAAATCACTTGCAGGGCGAACGGAATAAGTGTATTGCGTGGCAACGAGCCGCGCATTCGTATTCCTCTGTTTCTCGTTCTTTATCCGGCTGGCAGCAACAGCCGGCCGAATAAAAGAGTGGAGGGGAGAAAGATAGAGACACAGAGACGCGTAACCGCAATTACCAGATTAAAGTCGAGATACTTTTTCTTCGGTTACTCTCTTTCTGTTATTTTTCTTTTTCTTTCTTTCACGAACGACTTCTTCGTTCCATCGAGACATTGGATGAATCGTGGAGCACGCTTATACGCCAATATTACGTCGTACCAGGGGAGGAATGGCACCTTTCACGGCACATACCGAAGAACAAAATTCGTCCCCGCCACTGCTAACTACCACACACTCGTTCATGTTTTATCCATAAATCTTGTTGTTGTTTTTTTTTTCTTTTATTCATTCTTCCTGCCTTTTTTCTCACTCCTGACAAGGAACAAACCCCGGGACACATGCAAGAGGGGGAAAAAATACCTGAGCGCAATTAGCAGATTGAAGTCAACAAAGTTTTCGGGAACGCAATGGTCCGGGGGATGATGAAAGCGGCGAACACGCGTACGGTAAATTATTTCTCGAAACTTGGGGGTGGCAACGGCTCCTTTCGCGGGGGAATTTGGGGAACGAAAAAGCGGAGAGAAGGTAATGGGGAATATTAACTTTTCTGAATGGGAATGCACGATGGCCAATTTGTAGATTACTTTCGGAGTTTCGCTGATGTTACGGGAGGGAGGAGGGGGCGGAATACGCGACAGAGAATGGTAAAAATGCGTTTTACAAATTGTTGGTGCGGAAAGGAGAAGAAGCGATTAAAATGTATTCGATGAATAGAATGGTAGAAATTGAATAAAAGTTTTCACACCTAATTATTATTGCAGAAGTTTGTGAATGAATGTGTGAGTCACTGTATATCGATACATGAATTATCGTGGTTCTCGATTGTCGTGTAGAACGTGTTGAATCGATTCAAGCTTATTAGTGGAAAGTACTCTCCAACCATTTGTGTGTTCCATTTTCGAACCGTATACAGATCGTTCACGTGGAGGAAACAAGAGAATAATTGTGGCCGTAACCGGAACCATATTTAATCGGTACACTGTGAATTTTATGGATTTACGAACGATATGCAAAACACGAAAAAATTGTTCGGAAAGCTGAGTATAATATGTACTTCACTTTGAACTCAACGAAACTTTCAATAAAGCAAACAAACTTTCGACATAATTTCAATTCGATATTAAAAAAAAAAAAAATCAGTGTTTACATAGGAAATACTGATTCTCCAAGGAACTTCCAAACACCGAGAACCCATCAGTTCACCGATCAATTTTCCAACCACTTTAACTCTAGGGTCAACCAACACCGTCGAATCACTATACTCTCCCATTCAATCCAGACAACGATAAGAAATATGTATTAATGAGTCGAGTTCCGTTCGAACTATTACTATAAAATCCAAGTCGAGCGCAAACACGCAATTCTCTGCAATCCCGCCCTTCATCCCTCGCTCAGAATGACTCATCCGTACCGCCCATACGAACGATGGAAAAGCAGACGCGTATATGGGGTGGTTGGCCGGAAATATTATTCGCCTTCCATCAGACAACGATCAAACTGGATTTCAATATTCCTCGAGGATCAGAATCGTGACGAAGACAGAGAAGCTTGTTTGGTTACCAAGCCTGGAACACGATCTGAGCATCCCTTGGGGTCTTTCTTCCACCAAAAACTGCTGAGTATGTGGTGTAGCACGTTATACAGACTGAATTCCGTCGTTCACTCCGATTTGTCCCCGTAGCTCGCCTCGTTCCCGCGAGTCATTCAACCGGAAAACCCAAGGAGATCGAGGACGAGCCGATGCGAAAGTCTCTGGGACCATCACCAATAGGATCGACGCTGGGAAGTCGTAGCGGATCGAGAAACTCGTTAAAGAAGCTTCGACGGAACGATCTGGGCACAACGGTTCTACGGACACCGACGGAATCCAAGCGCGGGCATTAGGCGAAGTTGAGGGAAAAATTGGCAGATTCCGGGGATTGGCCGCGGAAGTGGCCCAGTTAAAGGGAGGAGGCTAAGTGGTACTTGGATGGAACTTGCATATTCCAGTCCAGAAATCGGAAGGTTCTCCTAGAGATCCAGTGTGATCGAAAGGGACAGAGTCAGACTGGGGTGGGGGGGGGGGGGGGGGGGGGGGGGGGGGGGGGGGTGAAATTGAAGAGGACCCATTGGTCCCGCCTCGTAATCCGAAAGGGATCTCCACGGGGGCGGACAAAAGTCCACCGTAACGACACGATTCCTGCCGACCGGCGGAACGGGCGTTAAACGACCCCCATTTCGGAGGTTCCAGGTAATCCCCGGCCCTTCTTCCTGCATCAGCAGAACCTCCAAGTTTCCGGGACGATCGAGTGGAACGAAGGTAGTGAACCGGGGAGGGAACTTTCAAAGTCAGGAACGCGTTCTCCAGGGGACCTGGGACGCCTCTTGCGCTTTTAGGGTAGCTTTCTCAAGAATCATTCACCGTCAACCCCTCATAAATCCTCAAACTTTTTTCACAGGATCGTATATACGAAAAATGTACAACCGTGAGAAAGTCTCGGATCCAGATGATAAAATTGCTCTCGACACACTTGACGTATCCATGTCTCGATCACTGATGAGGAACTTACCCCCCACTATCAGCAGCAGGTGGAACAGAGCACGTCGCACTTTCCCGCACTTCCGTCGAACGTCTTTATCCATTCTGACCGGTTCCTGTCGCACTGGACGTGGACGATGACCCCCCGTCGATGGTCCCGTCCTCAGGGTCCCCAGGTAAGAAAATATCTCCGCGACACGACGATGTCAGTCGACACACGTCGCGCGGGCTAGTGTCATCGGGACCGTTGTACGGTCCCAGTGGAACCGGTACGAATGACGGTGAACAAACGACAGTTCCCCGACGGTTACTGTCGGTATATCCCGGCGAAAATCCGTGAGTACACAACACCGTGTGACACACACACCGTGCGAACACCGCCACGACTATACCGCACGAGGCCACGAGCGGACGCGACAGTTCCTGACTTGCAACTGACGAGGGATGCTGCACGAAGAGTTTGCGCCAGCCTCGCGCGCGCGCACAGAATCCTTACTCCCCTGCGCTCCTGGCACCCTCGGTCAGTTAGTCAGCGTCCCTCTCTTTCTCTCAATCCCCTATTCCATCAGAGCCAATCCCTCTCGCTCTCTTCTTTCTTCTTCACTCCCCTATACCATCGTTCGTCGAATCCTAGCCTTTATCCCCTTTCCACCCCTTTCGAGGTATCGTCTTTCCATCTCCGTCTCGATATCAACACCCCCCCGTGAACCCTCTACAACGTCCATCCCTCTCTTTCTATCCTGTATCAACGGTGAATCTCTTTTCACCCTTCAGTCAGTCTCTTTCGAGTCTCTCCCTATTATGCTTTTTCCGCTTCCACGCCGTACTGTCACGAGCGGATATAGTGCGTCTCTTTTCGGTTCGTTTTCACTATTCCCCTCTTAGTTAACCCACACACCCACCTCCTCCCTGTCCTCCACCCCTTCGTTTTAACCCCTGTTGTTCCCTTTCTCTCATCCGATCATGCATCCCAACCCTCACGCGCATCCTTTCGCCGGCAGTATCTCAAACACTAAAGAGTTTCTTAGGAAATTGAATTGAACCCCCCCGTTTCACCCTCTATTCAACCCACCCCCTTGTGCATCCCACGGTCCTTGTTATTTCTCTTCTTGTCGTACCAGCTTCCAGACGGTTGTCCCCTCCCATCCGTAGCCACGGTTGTTTCAGGGGGACCTTCGACGATCCGTCTTCGTCTCGTTCCACCCTGTCTCGCGTGTCTCGCCAGGAGCAGCAGCCGCCCTCGATATCCTCTCTCCCTTTAACCGCCCATCGTCACCTCGGCCGCGCCAGCTTCCCCTTAGGAACTGATTGTCTCGCCGTTAAGCGGCAATTTATATGTTAACAGGGCCGAATCGGCTGAGAGTCATGCATACGTTTAAGAAACGGGGCGGGGGGTGTGGAAAGGGGGTGGAGGCTCGCTGGGTGAACGACGGTCGCGTGACGATGTTCCCGCCCGACACTTCGCTCGTTAGTCGAGTCAACGATCCCCCCTAACCCCCTTCAACGATACGAATCTCTTCCTCCATCGAGACTTCGTCCCCCCATGTTACCCACCGGCCAAACCACCATTTTGGTTATCGGTTACATGTAAATTCGTGCGGGTCGTGTACAAACATTTTCGTCGGTGGAGGGGGCAGAGGGTAGGCGCCCCACGGGATTAAGGGAGGAATAGGCTCACTTAAGTTGGGGGTGGTTCCCTAGGATTATCCTCGAATCTGTTCAGAGGTCATCTTGATTACCGTTTCAATTTCTATGAATTAATACTCCCACCTCTGTTGTAATAATTTACTAATAGTTATATTTCATATAGACAGAATCGGGTTGACGTGAATTACCCCGGACGTTTAAAGGTCTATAGAATTTCTGTAAAGTTTGAACACTATTATTACGATATTATGTATTATCGCTTCATCGCCCGGAAACATTCACAGTTACTGTTTTATATTAATCGCTACATTATGGTGCGTTGAATGCAAACAATGTTCTCGCCAAGAACACGTATTGTTCAACGGTACCGCATTTTACAACACGGGAATTCGACGGTTATTAATTAACCGTTCTCGCGATCTTTTGTGCAACGACTATTTACGCGTGGTGAAACTATATATTTCACGAAATCATTGTCGTAAATACGCGACCATCCCCTCGAACAAATCGATTCGCGCCGCGAATCGACGACGACGGGGGCATAAGATCCCATTTCCGGTCGTAATGGCCCGGCGGATTTTCGCCGCGTCAGGACCAATGAAAAGCTCGATGATAAAGTGACGCGCGAAAAGCGGCGGCGTGACCGTGAATTTAATTTTCCCGGACGTGATCGCTCGCTCGCGACACGCACACGCCCCGGGAAAGTTAGATTGCTCACGCTGTCGCGAGGGAAGGGGAGGGTAGGGGTTGAGCGACACGCTCGTGGATCAAAGCCGGATCGAGGGCGCGGCGGCCAAATAGAGAGGCATTAGTGCGTCTGCACTGTTTGAATCGCACATTGACACGTGTCGCCTACCTGTAGTGTCGTCTGTCGGATTAATTCCCTTTTGGGACCATGGATCACGTGTCCAGTTTCTCCACGGAATAAATACACGTCCTTTCATTTCGAGATGAAAATAATTGGCTGTGAATTATTCCTGAAGTAGTTCCAGACTTCTTCGATCAGCCCACCCTTGTTCGATACATTTCACTGAACGAATTTTCTTAGATGAATGAGCTTTCCAGAGAATAATACGAGCATCGTGATTGGTTATTGGAAATTTTGAAAGTGAAACGTAAAATGAAGACGAATGTATCTTTGATGTAAAACAGTTGGAAGTAGATTCAGGATGTTTGTGTATTTATATCGTCTCTTAAATTCTCTTTTCTAAATCTCCTTCGTAACGAGTGGATGAAAACGTGTATTATCTGGCAAGTGTAATAGCTTTAGATATCGATGAAATGTAAGCCAGACAAGTGGAATAGGTACACGTATGATCAGACAATTGTAATAAATTGTAAACACTGGAATGAAATCGATGCATTCTGACAAAGTGAAAATCCAGTTTTTCAAGGTGTAAAAAATTATCAACTAAGCAGTGATTCTATTCTGTAATCGGGTAAGTACTAGAATGAACATACTTTTCAGTCTCCGATAAGAGCATCGCGAGTTTCGCGTCCTTTCGTCATTTCAACAGCGCGCTAACAACCCTTCGCGCACACCGGCATCGAATCCCATTCCGTTTGGACGTGACGAAGCGGCACGTGCGCCCTACCAGAGTCCCCGAAAAGTTAAATTACACCCCCGCGGGGCGTTTCCGTCCTTCTCGCGAACGCCTGAAATCGAACAACAGCGAAGAGACGGAATAAGAAGGGGTTAGAGGGCCAGCTGTAACGTTCAACGGGAATTACGTTTATAACCGTAAGGGGTGTGCTCGAATTGACCCTCGAAACATTAACTTCCACGGTTCTACGCCGGCTGGCTCCGTGCGCGAACTCGGATAATCCCTTCAACTTTTAACGACTCCGATCACCGCCGTTATTTTCACTCGATCCACCCATCCCCACACCACCACGCTGGAGCAACCCCTTCGTGACTCCCCACCCTTGGTTCCAGCAAGTGAAAATACCTGCTTCGCGGTCAACGTCGAGCCAATTCGTGCGCCACTGCGGCGAAACTTTCACGGAGATTCTCCATTTTTCCCTCCCCCTTGATCCAGCAGGGATTAAAAACCACCCCCTACAGAATCCACTGTAACCCGCAACCGTTATTTCCGACTTAAATGATCTAACGATTGTTTTTTGAATTCTGGTGACAATTGATTTTCTGAACGATTATTTGATTGGTGACTGGGAGAAGTTACAAGGAAAGGAGCCGAACTGTCAGACTTCAATTTTAACAGGGTTTTGGAAGATGATAATAAACGGATTCCTCATGAGTATCTATACATAATATTTCACATATATTATTAGGAATCTGTTACTATCATCTAACAAAAACTCTTTAAAATCGAACAGTCCTTCCCTTGTTAGAGGTTTGTTGAATTTAACTGAATTGTCTCTTTGGTCACCGAACGTTCATCCAGGGATGAGTGATACAGATATTTTTCACTTCATCATAACAACATGATGCCAGTCAATTATATCCTGGAATACCGTCTGTGCACCAAATGTACGCGATTCATCTATCAACGTCACTGTCAACAACATAATTGCTAACCGTTCCACGCTATCGACACGATTATTGCCGAATGTACCGAATTTCTTAAGCGATCCAGATTGCCCCACGGGGATTGCTAGAATGCCACAACTGCATTAACCTAAACCTTCGATCCTACCCTGTACCAAGAACAACAATAGCGCGCGCGCAAATGCTTCCAGCACGTTTATCGTCTGATAATCTGCACGCGTGCGCGCGCGTTCACAACAACGCCTGAGAACGGACCACCACTCAGCCCTCTGCGCTCGGTCCTCGGGGCTAACAACTTTAAAAGTTCCGACTAAACGAGAAATTGCATTAAATTGCGTTTTCGTAGAACCCTTTTCGAGCGCTCCAACCTCCACAAACCGCCACCCGATATCCCGTCGACTGGCCACGACGTTAATGCTCCTCCTGAGCCGCGATAATCCTCCTCGAATCACGAGCCACGACGGACCGTGTGTCGTCGGAGGCTGAACTCGTTCTCCTCGACAGTCAGGTGATCCGTGATTTCGAAAATGCCATAATTAAAGACGATTCCACGGTCAACTGTTTCCACGTGCATCCGATTCCTAATATAAAATACCTACCTACTGGAGGTTCGTGGATTTTCTAGAGATCCAAGATTTTATAGATTTCCAGTAGATGGAAATAATTAGTATTTGAATTAGTATTTGAATTGGATTATCAGATCGGAAAAGAATAAAAAAATTCAGTGATTCTGGGGTGTTACATTATTGACATTTTCTTTAGATATTTTCAGTCGGTTTATTGTCCGCAAACGCAACGATGTATACCCGAGTGCTCGTATTTATTCGTCTTCGTTGCGACATATTGAAAACAAACAGTCAGCTTTAGTTGTTATTTTAATTTATTATTGAACACGTGCGCTCGAGCAGAACCACTGTTCAAACGTTTACGGTGCTCCGATCGTGGACCGACTGACACATTTGTCTCGTGTATCAATTGATACATTCATTTATAATAGGGATAAATTTATGGAGATGTTAGATACGTTAATTATTAATATTTTTATATTACTAATAATCAGGGACAGTGGATAATTCGAGCCACGAGGTTAGCGTAATTCAACGATATTTTTCGAAATCAGAAGCACAGTACAAAACTGACCTCTGAGAAATCAAGCCGATGTTCACTGTCGGTACGAACACTCATGAATAATTCACAGGTGGCTGGATTATTAATGCGCCGATTGAAATTCGTCGCAACGGTGTAACACCGGCCACGTAACCGCTTCTAACCGAACGAAACGAACGGATTTTAGTCAATTATATGGAGAAACAATGAATTCATGTGTTTAACAAGAACACACAATTGACACATCATTTTCTTACAATAAAAACAATCTATAGTATATTACAGAACGCAGTGATCAAAGAAATAATCAGAATGTCAGGTACTATACCTCTCAAAAATAATCTGATGCTTCTACGTACACTTCCTAACGAAAATAACGAATACAGTAAAGACTCCACGAGAGTTTGGAACTTGGATCTGCTTCAAAACTTTCATGGTGCACTGCGAATCGTTTCAAAAGCTCACAAATCTATAAATAATTTTCCACTGGGTATGAAATAGAAACTCTCACGAGGAACTTACTATCAAACTCTAATCGAGTCTTTACTATACAAAGATATCTATTATTCGAATTTATCTCTTACTTTTGACAATTTCTAGAGTTCAGGGCAAGATCGGCGGCTAATTTGCCCAATGAACGTCTCGAATCGAATCAGTTTCGTTGATGAAAAGGTAACTCAGTCCCTTTTCTCCCCGAAGGCTTTGTTGTCCCTACCCGCGAACCGTGAAAGTTCCCAGTGGCCGCGCTTACCCAGGGCCAAATGAAAATAAACCGCCATCAGAAAAAAGATAATTCACTTTGCCGTAGTTAAGGGGTTAAGAGTCCCGAGTTTAGATTCATTATGAAGTTCCAAGACTTAAATGAGACAGTCACCGTAAAGAAAGCAAAGAACGCGGATGGGGGAAACGGAGGTGAGGAGGCGGCTTAGGGAAGTTAATTTCAGATTCGTCGTAAACTTTTTGTCACCGGGGTTGAATGAATGAACGCGACCCAACGGAATTTCTGTCCCCTCCAGCCCTTTAATAAACTGCGTTTATACGGCTGCGTCCGTCGTCGTCGTCGGTGTTGTCTTTCTTTATCAAGCGGCCGCAATGTCACTTAAATAATTCCCCCTAAGCCTCGGCCACTTTTTTAATCTCCTTTTTTATAGCTGTACCCATCGCGTTTACGTTCAGTTTTTATTCTAATTGTTCCTATGTGTGGAGGTGCTGAAATTTTTTTATGTTTCTTTTACATTGGCGCGTTTTTACATTCCCTTTTTAATGAAACTGAAATAAAAGGGTAGAATATCTATTGTATGCACGTATGACACAGTAAACCAGGGTTTAATTCTAATTTAGATGTAATAATAATTCGCTCTTGTATCACGCGATCTACCGCTCATTGGTGGTGGCCTAAACACTATTTTGTTTTAGTTCACTCTGAAATGTGTTTCCCAAAATGGGAAAGTTTTAAGGTGGTCGTATAGTTATACAGTGTATTTGAGAATTTTCGTCGCAGGTAATTACTAAACGAAAACTTACGAGTTCTCACAAGATGAATATTTAACTCTCTGCCTTATGCTCCGATTTTTGAAGAGTATAAGTATTTTTAAAAAATATAAAATTCACAGTTGAAAAATTGAAGAATAAAGCTGAAAGCTATATCCTCTGAAAACTTGATGGTTTTGTTGGAAAATTTTCGGCAGACAGAAAAAAAATTCAACATCGCGAATAGTCTCACGTTTCACAGACGAATCCCGTTCGAAACGTAGAAGACGACGATTCCGCGGTAATACGATAGGAGAAGAATAATTGGCACAATCGTCGATTCTTCCGTTAATCCCGGACAAAGACCGTAGCAACCGTGAAAAGCACCGTTGAAGTTCCGCTTCAATCATTGTCGAGAGTAGACGGCGGCGCGCTAGTGGCTTTGTCGTCTGGGGCCAACACGAAAGCCACGAGTCGGATTTCTGCGGCCTTATTCGCCGAAAGACACCGCTGCCTAGTCTGGCTGCAAGTAAATTGAAACAACGCCGTTATTCGTAATCCACCGCGAGGATGGAGGAAACCTCGTGCATTATTCCCATCGGGGGATATGTTACTCCCATTCAAAGAGTTTTTATCCTTTGCTTGTTCCTCGTCCTCTTTTCACTTTCATTCCGTGTCGCGACTCGCATTTTTTCTATTACCTAGTATACGTTCAATAATAATTCCGAATTAATTGAATTTTACCTATTTCGAACGATGGTTCACCTTTAATAATATCCACATCGAGACTCATTGACGTGTCGATTTTAATTTTACCAGAACTTCGATTTTGTTTATCACGATGTAAATCATTTTTTAACTCACTGGCTGGTTTTCTATTGTTAATCGGGGCAATTGTCATTTTCTGGACGCACAATTCTCGTGGCACGAGCGACGCGATAATTGGAATCGCAACTTATCGCGGCCACCCTCCCAGATACGGGGCCAATTTGTCGCCTCGTCGAGTGAAAAAAAAAAACACAGAACAGCATGGCCGCCATCATTCCCGGTGATCCGATGATTTCCAACGAACAGGCTTATATTTTATTTACCGGTCCATTACGCACGACGCGCGAGTCGCGACGCGGAAATTGTTCGAAAAAAAAAAAACAGTTCGCCCCAGCCACGAGGATGCCCTTTTAAAACCGAATTCAACGACCAAATTGCTCTTCCCGTTCGCCTCCGCGTCCCACCCGATATATTGTTAATTACTTGTTTGTCAGGATGTCGTTGTTAAACAGACGTGCGAGCAAATTGCGCGTGACACTTCGTAATTCCCAAAGCACACGGAGGGACGTACAAAAAAAAAGGTGACCGCCGTGGATGCACGAGGGCGTCGAGATCAATGGACGGAAATCATCGCGAAATCCCGTTGACAATCGGTGGTAACGAAATCAACGCGAAACAATTAGTTGGGCGTAACTGTGTACGCGTGGCTCGTGGAAGGGAGGTTTGCTTGATGATACGTGGACTTTGAGGAAATTGTGGAAAATAGGATTTAGCGAGGGCGGCAGTAGTAAAGTCAATGATAAAGGTAACAGATGAGTACTTTTTTTAATCTGTTATATAAATGGAGTTTAGTGTTAGGAAATAATTGGATATGACGTTTTAGCAATGAAATAGACTTGAAAAACGTGCAGGAACTACTATTTAACAGAAGCGTAAGTAGTAAAGTCAATGATAAATGCAACAAGATGTATATTGTTTAAACTGTTATATAAATGGACTGAAGTGTTAAGAAGTAATTAGATATAGTTTCTTGGTAATAGAATAGATTTGAAGAAACTGAATTTAGACGAAGTACGACCTATAGAAAGGCCGTAAGTAGTAAAGTCAATATCATCACCGACATGGAGTATGTTTAGCTGTTGTACAGAATTATGTCTGAACTGTTAGACAATGTTTAAATACTGCATCTTAATAATAAAATTCACTCATCATTCCCCCCGTTACTTATTCAACAACAATTAACTTCGATGGAAATAGCGATGCATTTATAACGACGGATTAACGGAAACCGTGCTCGGTCTCGTATAATTAATAAGTCGAATTTGTTGTATGGAACCGTCCCGATACGTTGAACGATCGAAGCGTGCGGAATATAAATGTTTTACTCGATGGGGTGGGAATAAAACCTCCTCCTCCCATCAAAATCGGTATCCCAGTACCGCAATCAGTCCGCCACGCGAAATGGATATTTCGACAAGTTTGGAATTTCTCATTCGGCATTCGGGAACCTTCCAGTGGTTTTCCCCTGGTACAAAGATAATTTCCATTATCTTCCAGCATTTTTGCATGAAAGAAAGAATGAAAAGAAGAAGGAAAAAGTAGGAACCCAATAACTGCAGGATGGTGGAAAATCTACCCGGTGTAGAGCTACAAAAAATTTTCAGCCCGAAGAAGCGGAGGTGGGGAAGGTGGAAAGGGGTGTTGAGTTGAGTACGAGGGTAGAGAATGGAAAATTGAACGAACAACTGTTTCCGGAATTTTCATTGAATTCTCGCGGGCCGACCCCGTAACGAATATCGAAGCGTCGAAACGTCCGTCGGTCGATCGAACGGAGAGGGGGGTGGTTAGTAAAACGAGCAACCTCCTGGTTCACCACTTGGATATTCGGTCGCGTAAGGGTGGCTTTTAAAAAATTCAGTCGACTACGAGTCGCGAGAAATCCGTGCACAAATGATGTGAACCTTGGAAAAAAAAATCGTTCCGCTGTTTCTGAAGGCGTGGTGTTCAACCATCCCCTTTTCCCTTCGGAGTGGGGGAGTGGGTGGAAAACCCCATCCCCATGCTTCCAGACGATCGTCGTGCGTTCGCGTACACGCGAATAAATCTTAAGACCGTCCCAGGATGAAATTTATCGCGGGAATCTTCCATTTTTGCAGCCGGCCCCGGCAACTTTACGCGTTCCCACCCCCTAATTCCGCGTGGGCTATCGTTGTTATTGCCCCGCCGCTGTGCTGCATCTATTACAACGCAGATACCGTAATGTATATGGGCGTCTGGCTTTAATGCCCGCCTACGCTGCCACTAAAACGACGAGTTTCACGGGACATCGCGATGCCAGACGTCTCATATTGCTGGATGGATATTAAGGAAATTAGGACAGACTGGTAAATATCGAGTACAATTGCATCCCTTTCAGTCACCCCTCTACCTAGTCCCCACTAGAACCACCTACATAAACAAAAGCATAAACTCTATCCCTCAAAGAAATCTCCTTAAAAATCTTTGTCCACCCACCCTTTTCCACGAATGCCCGGACGTTTACGAGCTGTCTGCGTTTCCACGACAGTGACCAAACGATCCTTCACAACTACCCCCACCGACCATTCCTCTAAGGAGGGTAGGAGACAGACAACAGGGGGTGAGAGAGAGAGATAGAGTGCTCGACAGAAATACAATAATCATACAAGCGGGTACACGGGCCGCATAATAGGTTCGCTGGACGGCCAAAGGAATACGAGTATCGGGGAGACGGCGACCAGGGGTGGGTCGGTGGTGGTAGCGAACGGAGCACGGAACGCAATCTCGGCCAGGCGGCCGCACATAAATCCCGTCGGATCGACTGTTTGAAGGGGCGGTGCGACGGGTTCTCTCCGTGGTTCCCCGTCACAGGCTCTCTTCTTGATATATCCATAAAGCTGGCGCCGTCCGAGAGTTACGAATAAATAAATCCGCCCCCGTGTGACCGAGAGAATAGGACAACAGGAGAGGAATTTAACGGTGGCTGTTCTAATAGTTCGTCGGAGATCACGCTCGACGTTTCTTAATTTCATTTATGGAAAAGAAACGATCTGGAGCAGGCTGATACCTTCAAACTCGATGCTCCAGGCTCACTCTACCCCCATGTGAAAGCTTTTACTGTTACTATATCGGTTAGGGGTACGGTATTGTTTTAAGTCGAGTATTAAAGCCGATCTGGAGGGGGAGGACTGGCTGGAAGCTTTTCGTTTGGGGAATATTGGATGGTCCCAGGCGAAATTAGAAATCGGGGGATGCGGTGGGGAATATTGAAATTGGTGCGCAGCTTTTCGGGGATGTAAATCATTTTGTTGCTGAATGTTGCTTGTGGGTATTGATACCAGGCCTTCTGGAGCCTTCAAAATTATTTTGATGTCGGTAATTCTCCAGACAGAGCAAGAATTTTGTACTATTAATACTAAGAAAGTAGCAGTTCATTTTCGACTTATAGAGGACTAGTAATATTCGTGTTTGATAACCCTTGACTAGAAGTCTTTCAGATGAATCGGAATTTTTAATTCACTGTAGCAACCTAGTCGAGAGTTTTCGAAGATCTAATGATTGAGTACCTTTGATCGAAAGACCTTTGATTGTCCCTTCCTAACACGGGTCCTCTTGTAGCCAAGGCTTAAATCGAGTTTGTTACAACAATACAATGAAACATCTTCATAAGAAAGTCTTAAAGGAACGAATTACACCTCCAAGATACTGCCAATAATCTACACAATTATCCTATTTAATCTTACATCATCTGCCTCCAGAATTATAAAAATCGACCTATTTCAGAGAGTACATAGATCTTGTAATATCACAGCAAATTAGAAAGCATTATCGTCGAGGCTCAGGGTGAAAATTCAATCGTTCCACCGGTCAGTGTCGTTCCGATGGTATTGGTAATTGGAATGCCAGAGTCGACGAGAAATTCGACGTCGACAGAGTTCCGTGGGCCGAGAGAACGCGATCGAGTATGACGTTAAAACCGTGCAAATATGCGATCGTGCCACCGACAAACCAACCCGTTCGAACGGTAAAAACACCGAACGTTCTCTGCGGCTACCCTCGAATCCGTCGTCGTCGAACCTCTACGCCTAGTACCGGCTCGTTAATTAACAGAGACAGTGGTCCGACGTTCGTGTAACGCGTGTCCTCGAACGCGCGCGCGCGCACGTTCTGCGGGATCGTTCAATCGAGCCCTCCGTTGAATGCCCCACGGAAATTGTTCGACGGCGGCCTCCCGTCGAACGAAAACGGGTTTCCCTCGATCAATTTTAAACGCTATGGAATAGCGAACCGGAGACAGGGGTGGCTTCGGAACGTTTAGGAATCGTTTGAGCTCACTTCTCATCGCGATGAAAAAAACATCGGTGAAATCATTCACTTCATTTGTTTCCTATTTTTCTTGTTATTGCACACTATACCGTGAAAAGGGTGGTACATATGGGCAGAAGCTGATTCATTGGACAAAAATACATGAAAAGTGTAGAATTGAATATTTTTATACGAGGTGTAGTTTTAGAGAAAACTGAATTTGAATTTTTATATTTAACAGTAAGTAGATACGGAATGTAATGGACAGACATTTTGGGAAACGTCCTACTCAATTGCACCCGTTTTTCAGCTAATTTTCAAATTCCAGGGAATGGATAATAAAGCAACGCATGAACAAATTTTATTTCTACATTTTCCACTGATTTTTGGATATCGGTTGTCTCATTTAAATGTCCCTCCCCCGAATACCTTCTTTAATTGCGAAAACGCACCAAATATTGGATACGTAATGTTAAGTGGTCAGTATCCTGCAAATGTTTTTGTCAAATATTGTGTTTTTCTCTAAGTTTTCAAGGTAAATCGATATTTTTCCTTCAAATAACTATATATTTGTTCCTATTGCATATTGTAATTCATGAAAAAATAGATTCAAATATGTACAATAATAAGACCTTGAAAAATTACAATATTTGTTTCAGGTGAGAAAGGTATGCGCGGTGACAAGCGCGTAGTCAGGCTGAAAGCGACAGAGGGGAAATTCCATTGCAACGGCATAGTTCACGAGACCGATCGGTCAGCGGGCGTAGCGATTTAATTTTCCGCCTATCGAGCTCGTCGCTTCCCGAAGTCGTTTTCCCCCGTCCCTAAATGCTTCGATGAATTTTAAATCGCCCCCTGTCGATTTCCCACCCCTCCCCCCTTTACTGTGGAAAGAAATAGGAAAAAAAACGTGTGGTTCATCGGGGGTCAACCGCGGTGAAACGTCGATGATCGTTGGTAACGATAAAGGACAGGGGCGTTTTTCCGCGGCGGGAGGCCAGAAGGATGGTAGTAACGGCGTCGTGGCTCGAATTATCGAGGAAAGTGCAATTCAAGATGGCGCAACGCCAAATAATCCTCGGAAGCTCGAACGTAAAAGCGATGCTTTCGCGAAACAGAAGGGAGAGAGACGAAATGAAGGGGGATGGAAAGAATGTAGTGGATTGCAATCGATAGTATAGTCGCTGGAGCCGTATAGTATTGAAGGGTGATGTAGGTGAAGCTATATCAAGGGGTGGTTCAGCGAACGAAATTCAACCCACGAAATACAGACGTCGGATTCTAATGTAAGATTTCCTTGTGGAACAGAAAAATATAACCGGACCAGGTTCTGGGTAACGCGCGAAAACTTTTTAAACGGGGGTTGGTAGTGGGAGGAAAAATACGGCAGCTGGTTGTCGCAGTTTTCTTTTCTTTTCCTTCCCTTAGCCTCCACCCTGGTTTTAATGGACCTTCATATCGAGACATTATTACAACGAGACCGCGGGCCCGCGTTATTTGTCCTCCGGCTTCTGGCGTAATAAAGTTCCTCCCCCTCCATACACGGATCCGGCTGTCTTTGTGTCCCCGGCGGAATGTGAAAGTTAACGCCAGCTCCAACGACGACGACGGGTTAGGAGAAACGAACCAACCCCCTCGAGCTGGGTCGCGAGAACGCCACCGTGGATTGTTACGTACGGGAATTTTTTTTCGTGTGTTGAATGGAAAAAGTATTCGAGATTATGGCGGCGAGACGACCTCGCAGTTTATTTGTGTATGTAACTCGGTGAGGGGGTGAGTTGGTGTTTACTGTACGGGGTGAGTCATTCGAATCGATCCCCTCGAATGTCTTCGAGACCGTTATTGATACCAAGAATCATTTCAAATAAGGGTTGAATGGTTTTAGGGGAGGGAAATAATTCGATGTGAACGATTAAAATAACTCACTCTGTATACGTGAAAAAAATGCAAAATGAGAAGAATTACGTATTTGAATCCTTAAAAATGAAAAAAAAGGTAGTAGACGTCTAGACTATTGGGGGTGAGTTTGATTTCGCAAATCGATAGCCGCTTAAAATGATATAAAATTGCAATCAATGCAAATAATAAGGCGTTCGGAAGTTTCGCGTGTACAATAACGTGGGAAATAGCGCGGAAAAATCGGGAAAGAACCGCGAGAGAGATACATCGGCGTGTTTTTTTTTTTTTTTCAGATATTTTTTCGTCTCGGTTTGCAACGCCGACGCGCTTGCATTGATTCAATCTCCATGCGAGATATTTGCGAATAAACGTTGATACACGGCAATCGGAATGTTTAATAAACAGTGGACGCGGAATTCCCGCTATCTGGTAAGGTAATCGGCGATTGATTCCCTGTGCCTGCTAGGATTGATCCCTTTCATTTCTTTTATTCCTCTCCGTGAATTTTTATTTCACCGATTCACCGACTGTATATCCCAACGTAAAATTGCATGAACCAACAGTGCTTTAATGTAATTCTTTACATTAAACAATTCACAATAGATTTTTTAATCTAGACTTTAAGCAAAAATGTACACTGCGTGGTGTAACTGAGAAAGCATCCCAAAATTGTCAATTCATATATTATATGTTGTGGTTAAAATAGAAATCGACCAAGTATACAACGTCTGAAATCTTGTTCAGAAATAATGTTTCTCCAGAAAACAATAGATGATATTCCTTACAAAAAAAGGTTAGTTTCCATTTTAACCACAATATAAAAGGATTGAAAATTTTATAGTGATTTAGATTCCATAAAATAAAATTGCTGTAGGTAATTTTCGGCAGAGTCATTTGTCCCTTAAATATTCAGTTTCCCAAAGTAGTGAGGAAAGTCGTTGACAACGGTAACTTCTACCGAGAAAAATGTATATTTTCCACGGGTTATTACGAAAGTACCTTTCTTCGAGGCACAATACTTTCAGCGAAACGAGCCGTTTAACTCCGACCCTCAAGACGTCCTACAACCTACGAAACTCCGTGTAATTACCCAATTAGACAACACCGAATCTCAACGTCGAAACTCCGCATTACCACTCCGATCAAGCGATTACAAGAGTAATTATCCTCTCGGCGCATCTTTCAGTGTCCCCTCCCCTTGTTGCCCCTCAGAACGACCGAAGAAGATTGTCCATGCGGACGGGGATGGCTCGCGCGTCTGAGGGTGACTGGCAACATCGTCATTGTCCCAAGAATGGAAAGCAACCCTTGTCCCGCAAACAGACGCACACAGGGCGGACCGCAAGCCGCGACAGTGAGGCCCGTGTACACTCCCTTCTATCAACCACAGACTGAAAAGTCCACCACGAAATATAATACTTACTCGATCCCTGTTTTATTGGTTAATAAAAATTTTAAATTACACAGATTCCATCCCCTAAATCGTATACCCGAAAAATATGACCTTAAGAAAAATTTGTTGCTTATCATAATATTTCACCCTTCCATCCAAATAACATTTTCCTCTCACATTTTGTTCTACTTTCAAAACCGAATGAAATATTAAAAGTGCTCCCATTAGATGGAACACCCTGTATATCACTCCCATCAATGTTCTATCATTAATCAAGAAACATTCTCTATAAGCGCACAGTCAGACCCAAACGTTGTTCCTGTAAACAAGCAACTGTCTATCCCTATAAAAATCCACCACGGTCTCTTCGAATCAGTCCAGTGTCCATCGACTTATGGAGGGCAATGTACGCGTGTACTAATGGTACTAGTCACAGCTCGAGGATGACATTAAACAGCAAGTGCAGCGGAGTGTGCATTGTCATTCCCGTTGAATGTCGTAGAGTCGCGTAGGGTGCTCCCGCCGCCCTCTTGGCCAGGCCACTGGTGGCAACGCCCCTTCTTCGTCCGTCCTTCTTGCACCCTTTTCCACCCCCCATGATGTCGATGCAACCCTCATCCCATCTACCCTTTTGGTGACGTGAATACATTGCCGTGGCCACGCAGCAACGCCTCGACCACCCCGTGATTCGTTCCGCGATACAAATACTGCCGCCATTCCCCTCAACCACCCCCGTGTGCAATAACATTACGATGAATGCACGCGACCCCAGGTATTATTAGTTATGCATTTGCATAAACGACCGAGCAATTATTATGTGCTGGACGATTATGAGAGAGCTGTGGTCGGTTGCTACACGGACATTGACGAGGGGGATGGATCCTTCGATCGGTGGGCAAAATGGTACGGTACCCAACGTTCATTACGGTCGTAACACGTTGTTATAGTTTATGTCCACGAATATTCTATTTTCTCCTTATTTACGATATTATACCAGGATTATTGCCGTATAGTGCCAGTCCGCAGGAAGATTCATTATTCAGTGCTTTAGGGTAGAAGGTCTGGTCGAGTCAGAATTATACATTAACGTTTGGTAAACATTTAACAAATTTTTTCCTCTAGTGTTTGCACGGGTTGTTATTTCTGTTTTTCAGGTTCTGTGCATTTAGGATGTGTACGTATGAACGTGGATTTTAGTAATGGGCCGAAAGTAACTTTTTGAAGATAATGTAATAATAGATGATAAAAATACTAGGTAACATAAATAGTTAAGGAATAATATTTAACCCTGCTGTTTTTCTCACTTATTCTGAACACTTGTATTCTTTAGAATCGAATTATTTGAAAGTTTAAAATGATTTGTTCTTAAGAAATGCGAAATACAGAAAAGGTACATTAAAACATGATACATATTGTCATATAATTACCATTTCGGGACATATAGTATAGGATAAATAATTATCAAAAGAAATAAGTGTGGGTGAAAAAGACCCCAACGGTATTTTTAGGTAAACAGAGCTTTCGGTTCTTGTATTGTTAACACTCTACATAAAAATTGTTCAAAAACTCACTTGGATCGTCGGTGTGCAGTCTGCTGTGGCTTTGTTACGATAAACTCGTGATGTGATACTGTTCCTTGATTAATTAGTCTCGCCTAGCCCGTTGGTAGATGGTGTGCACAAGGATGGCGATGCTATGTAATTTGAAGTCACTCGACACCACTAGATAACACACTTAAACTTTACAAAATGTAACAAATATGACGTATGCGTACGTGCGGAGTAGTTCTCAGTATCCGAGTGATCACGTTCACGATTGAATATGTTCGGTCTCATGTTCCAATGCGTCGTCGCTGGTAGGTACGGTTCAGCTAGTGATTGGTTGTATATATTCGTGAGGTAGTGGAAATAAACACTATTGGTTGGTATATGATGTAGAAGAAGTGGGGCTTGGCATATGTATTGTTTACTGACTTTCCTGGAGGTCAGCGTCGAGAGGCAATAAGTAACTGTCGTGTGACGCGCAGCTGTCCAAGAATCCCCATTACCGTATTAACGGGCAAAAAACGCGACGATCCCTTGAACCATTGCCTACCTGCATTGAGTCATAGCAATCTTCGGAAAAGATATAGATAAAGCGAAAAGTTACCGAAACCGCGATCGAACGATGTCACACGATGTTACACGATGTCAAACGATGTCAAACAATGTCAAACGATGTCAAACGATGTCAAACCATGTCAAACGATGTCAAACAGTAGCATACGTCATCACAATTGACATCATAGTGCGTGTAATTGAATCTGGATGTGACGGAGGAAAAATATTAATTACTGAAACCGCGATCAAACGATAACAAACGATGTCAAACTGTGGTAAACGTCAGATTTCTACGGAACCCAGAATCGAGGCAGTCGGTGTCTCGTGAGCTAATTCGATAAGCGGGCATGCGCGCCACCGGATGTTATTCAATTTCGCATTCATTTACGCGGAAAACATAGACGGGGCTCCGTGATCGCTTCGGGCGTCGACGGTTCGTTAAAGCGTTCCCGCGATCACGTGTGATCGACGACACGGGTGTGTACGTTCCTCGGGGGTAACCGGGAGACAGGAACGCACAGCGGAGGACACGAAGACAATGGAGGGACGAACGGGGAGACGCAGGTGCGAGCGATCGTGTGTCGATGCACGCGCCTTAAACAAACGCCGAAGCACGCGGAACGATGACGCGCACTAATATTGACATTTGTGCGCGCAAATACGGAAACAGTCTGGGCGCGATGTTGTTCGATAGGGAGCGGCGGCGAATATTATGCTCTCGAATTACGTATGTGTGATTGCATTAGCCTCGAGGAAAAATATGACAATTGTCGAGGATGAAGTCGAACGGAGTCAAACCTACGAAAACTTTAAGAGGCAAACGGAGACGTTATCTGTCGGAAACGTGTTCATTTTTCTTAAAAATGCTAGAAATAGGTATGATCCTAATGTAAATTATCTACCTTTAAGAAAATTTTTCATTTTTCGATTTTGAATGATTGTGACAGATACTAGATTACACCCCACCACTGGCTATATTGACAGGATTGTACAACTGTTCAAGAAATAATAGAAAATATTAAACTGTACAATTGTTTCTCTGTAATTGAACATTAGAACTACCTACGAAAAATGTATATCTATTTCTATCGGATGGCTAACCACGAGACATTTTTGAAAACATTCGAATTTATAGAGTATATGATTTCTTAATTCTCACGTGGTAATAAAAATTGTGAAGGATCTGAATTCATAGTGGTCATTTACATTTGGAGCTGTCACCCTCGAATAATTCTCCCTTAAATGAAACCGTGTAATATCGATGAAAAAGTATCTGCTCAAAGACGTCAAAACGGAAACGAACTTTGCGAATAGGAAACTGCAAGAAGTGTTGCACAGAATCTATCGACAAAGTGTTCGTGACTTAACGCCTGGTGTAACTGCGACGGTATTAACGAAGAATACCGTCGTGTCCCGGAACGTCGCGCGGAAAATTCGCGACAGGAAGTTGACGAAGTAATCGATTCCGCAGCGTTGTTGCGGCTTCCAAAGGCAGTTCAGCCAGAGTTTCGACGTGGTATGCGATCTTCGCGGCATCGGTGGTAGGCGAGGCTAAAGTAATTAACCCCCGGAATACAGCTTTTTCCCCTCTTATTCCCGCGGGAGAAGCTTCTTAGCAGCTGGAAATTATGACGCGCACGCCTCGAATATTACCGAACACGGAATTTCTCTTTGAAACCTCGGCTGAATTTCCCGGCGGTAGAAACGAACGAAAATTATCTGTCGGGAATTAAAAGAAAATTCCCGTTTTCATTATGCTCGCCGTTTGATCGAACAGTTCCACGGAAAAATTTCGCAAATTCAATATACGCACCGCGCCGAGATTAAATGCGAACCACGCGCGGAACTTAATGGAACGCGAAGCTCTACTTTCCGCTCAATTTTACGAGCCAATTCGAAAAATCGCGTCAGAACCCTCGTTTTGTTAGACTTTCAATTTTTTTTATCCGGTGGAAGTAATTCAACAATTCATGTGATTATCATCGATCGATTTCTGTTACAAACGCATTTCATTCTGGATCTGTAATAATTTAGAGAAATTTTACATCGCACAATACTTGGGTCTTCTAAAATATTCTACCTCGGTGTAGATAAATCTAGTAACTGGAATCGAAGTAAAATTTATACTTTCAAGTGTTCTAATATGTTCAAAATAAAAAGAAGACCTGAATAATCTTCCTGAAATTTTTTACTTTACCGAATTTTAGAGCATCGAATATTCTTTAAATGCATAAAATCCGCAATCTACTAATAAAGGAACAATAATATTTCAACATTTCAACACTTCAATATTTTACTTCAATTATCATTAATCAACTTCTGTTACAGAAGCATACCTTCCTCGTTTTCTAATAATTTCCACAAACTGTATAACCGCACGATACTCTGATCATCGCCACTGTCTACGGTGCGAAGCAGTACATAGCAACGAGCAAATAAAAGTGCCAAATTGGAGCCAATACCCGAAGACTCGGGGGGTATGTCGTCGAAGCAAGGAAAATCAAGCGAAACGATAATCAAATTTGTCTAACCACGAATGCTCCTCTAATTTCATTATTTACCGTGATCCACCGGGGGTGAATCTCATTGGACGGTTCGCGCGAGAACATTAAAGAGCAGCGGGCTTAAACTCTTTGCGATCGACTCACGCCGATCGAAATATTAACGTGCCATTCCCGGATATAAAAGCGTGGACGAGGTAAAACGAACCGGAGGGATGAAAATGTATAAACGAGTCGGTATTGCCTGAACGAGGAGGGGTGGACGCACTATCATCGAATCGATAGATAACAATATCTAGCGTTTCGAGATTGCGTATCGAGTTACAGAAATCGGTGTGTGTGCGTGTGTGTGCCCGTTGATTGCCTCTGTGCCCATTTATGATGGCAATTTCCCTATTTTCTCGATACGTCGGGCTTGAAATAGAGGAGTACCCGGACCAGACGAAAAGAGGGGATGGAAGCGGCGGAAAGGGTTGTGACGCGCTCAATGAAGCCGTAACCATGCGAAAGAATAGATTTGGGCGCGGCCAAAACGATGGTACAACTGGGCAACGAAGAGATTCCCCGTGGAGTGATAAAACCAAAGCACTGGGTAGAAATTGTTCGAGGCAAAAAATGACCGTGAAAATTTGTCCGATACGTGTACTCCCATAAGTATTAGGAAACTTCGTTTCTCTAACTTATGGACGTATTCGACGACTTCGTTCTCAACAGAAAGTTCGTTTTCTCGGGGAAAAAAGAATATCTCGCAGCAACTTGTAACGCGTTTTTTAATTATTTCAAATGGCCGCTCGAGTCTCGTAGTTTCATCGTTTTCAAAAGTTCTTCCGCGGAACACGATTTTACTAATTCGTACGGTCGGCGGGACAAGCTTTCGGAAAATTTCAAACCGGGCAGTGCATGGTCGCGTACGAACGGTTAGAAAGAATATTTTATGATCTGTTTATTTAATCAAAGGCACACCACCGTCGACTCGTCGGTTGGACATCGCGCCGGTTTATCGACGTAATTAAATATCGATCACTTAGCGGCATACCGGATCGGATGCCAATTATTCGATGTATCTGACGATTTATACGATTAAACGTTTAATCTGCTTATTTATTTAAATTTCTGTCAGTCAGCGAAATAACGAAATCACGCTGCTGGGGCGGAGGGGGGCGGAGGGAAAAACGTAACCCCGGTTTTGATACGATTTTCGAGTCACGCGTCGATTCACCGGAATCCAACGATGAATCTTGAACCGTGGCCGAAAATGTTTCTGCCGCCGCTTAAATTCCCTTTGCAGTGTCACCGGTACCATGGACACGTTACCTGCTTAAATCCATGACTCTCTGGACCAGTGTGTCGACAGCGATGGATTGAAACACGAAGAATTTTAAGAGTCTCTAAAACAGTAGATATAAATTAGAGACCTTCGAACTAAATTTCAGTCGAGTCTGGGCTAGGGCAGAGGCAGAATAGGATCGGATTTGGATCTTAGCCACGTCTGAACAAAACAGGAGTCAGACGTCTATCGCAACAGTAACTGCCTGGAATCAGCTCTAAAATGAAACTTCAACTAGACCCACCTTATTCAGACCTGGGCCAGTTCGAGAACGAGACCTAATTCAGACTTGAATCATTCATAAGATCAAACTTCAGAGGGATCTACATCAAATCCAACCGAACTTGAAGTCCTCTAAACTATACCCTAGTAGAACTATTTAGAGGGAGAACCTCCCAGGATCTAGACCAGTTCCAGAACCAGATATAATCTAGGCATGAACCATCCACAGGATTAAACTTCACCCAGATCTAGCTCAAATCAAAATAGAACAATATTACTTCTCCAAGGCTCAATAATTTCCCTGCAAGTCTACCTTCTCCCCTTGCCATCAACAATCCAAACCAAAACAAGCTTCCCTCGTGACAGCCAAAAAATCGAAAATTCCTCGTTCAGCTCGAACCCATCGCTACATCACCCACCAACCATTCCCAGGAGCACCGAAATATTCCTCCCTTAGACAAATAATCGTTCCTCCAGCGATAGAAAAGTACGTCTATTTTTCTTGCGCTCCTCGAATAAAGGTGGTTGGCTCTGTCCTTTCAGCCCCGTACGTGGACACGGGAGAAAGAGGCCACGGAGCTGCTTTAAGCGCGCGTGTCCCTGGTCGAAGGGGTTCTCCCGCGGGAGGACGTGCCGGAAGTCGGTGCAGAACACGCGAAAATTCGCCGTTCGAGGCGAGCCGGAGGCCGTTGAGACAACTACTGACCCGTGGCTTTAAGCTGCCCCCGTAATTCGGCACCGGCGAAGCTCAGGAGGATTGAGCTCGCCTTTGCCATGCATACACACACGTAGAGAGGCGATTCAATTGTTTCGAGAACGAGGAACCCGGCGACCCGGTCCCGTGACCCCCCTCGAAATTGCAGGTTCTTCGGGGCCGGATTACCAAACAGCATCGATCGCGAGACACACGGTCTCCTTTCGTGGACGTGCCACGGGGGATGAAATCGAATAGATATTTAATGTGAAAGGTAACACACTTTACTGGATAGTATAATGCCTTCCGTGTAATGCCCCTCTTTTCTCGATCCTCTATAGTGTTTTCGCAAGGGCTCGCGACTTCGTGAAATTTAATAATAAGGGGAGCAGAGACAGCTGGTCGTGATGTCGATGACACGCGTGGTTCGGATGGAAAATGTAGAATAGAAGTTTCCTTGGGGTGTCTGGAGCTTAAATCGAGAATCCACTGATCATTTGAACATTGTAGCGAGGAGAATCATAGGTAGATGTAGAAATATTAGGAGTGGTGTAACTACAAAACCACCCTAAAATTTTCAATTCGTATGTATGGTGGTTAAAATGAAAGCGAACCGAGTGTGATATGTCTGAAATTTTAACGTGGATTTACAGTTATGTCACGTAGCGTAGAACGGGTTATTTGGTTCTACGTGTGAGTGGAATACGTGGCCAATTAATCGGGAAGGTAGTTCAGCAAGTAGTATATGACAGTTTATGATCAGACTAATTCTGCAGATCGTATCAGAATTACGTAATCTTTTCGCGCGGAAGTAGTATGTACATGTTGTAGCCAGACACGTAGAGCAGCCAGACAAATTACATTTTTTTATGAACCTAGAATATTAGATAGTGGCTAAAGACACGTTAATGGTATTTTTATATCACACAGTGTTATAAAGCCCGATCCAGACTAAATCTGCGAACAAAGTATTTGCAGTAAAAATTTGACGTAATTCTCAGGTAAAAATCGGCAGAAATCACGATCTCGATCGGGGTTCAAAAGACTTTTGCCTCCAGTCGGGCCTGATCGCCCCTTATTGCTTTATCTCTTTGTTCCCGTGAAGTCGCTCGATAAACTGGCACTCACGATTCACGGGAATAACCTCTGCTTTTTTTCCCCACCCCTTTCTGCCCTCTTCCACGACTCACTTAAGTTCGGTTCAGCGTTATTCTTTGCCATTTGCTTAATTTCCTCGAGTTCCTCCTTCTGTTCCGCTTCGCTCCTTTGTTTCCCTGCGATTGCCTCGCGAATAGCACGAGAACCGCCGCGATCATCGCACCCCCCATCCTTCCTATCCAGACACTCCCTCCCTCCGAACCTCGTCGAAACCGTTCGACTCGCTTTGATTCGACGAGCCATCGACGCATTCACAGCTTTTATCGGGTCTCCGTTTAATTAGAATTTATTACATCCATCGATGGGCATGATTCCGCGCACACCCCCTACCCCTGTCCGGCACCCAGTCGACGATTCATATCATTTCACCTGTTTGACTGTGCTTTTAGTAATATCGAAACCTCTAATTACAGTAAAAATGAGGTTAGTAATTTGAATTACGAACGATTTGGTTGGAATCAACAATTCTAGAGAGAAATGGTTTGCAAGAGGGTGGAAATATTTAATCAACCATATTTTTTTTTTCCTGAAGTAAATTTTATTGTCACGAAAGTTAGTTACTAAATAGCGGAGTCTATGCAAGTACAGAAAATAAGGCCTCTAAAATTCTGTTACAGCCAAAAAGATTAATACAACTTGATGAAGATTTAATATTATTTAGAGCCGACGAAGAATCCTTAATAGAGTATGGAACTCTCTATCTGATTCTACTTACTGTAAATTAATCTATAAAAATCTATACCGGCCAGAATATTCACTTATCACTGATTAATTTTGTATTTTTACCTGTCTTTTCAAGAGAACGATTCATTTGATCCCTGAGTAAATAAAATATTCTTTTCTTAAGTGCTTACAGTCTAAGAAAGCTCTTTTACCAGGAATCTTTCCTACGGAAATTCCCCAGCGAGCGTATTCAGTGGTACAGCCGATAATATCCTCTACGTTAAGTAGCACAACCCGATTCTGGTCAGACGGTCGATGAATTCGTCGATAACGGCGAAAGTCCCCGCGGGATATTGTAATTCCACCGGATCTGTCGTTACCGGAGACACAAAAACCGCCGCGATTTACATAACATTTCCCTCGATACCTCGGCGGAAAAAAAGCTCAGCCAACCCCCTCCCTGGTCGCCGTTCGACGTTGAACAACCTGTTCGGAACGGGAACTACTTGCTCCCGAATCCGTCCCATTTGGGACACGAAGGGCGCGTCGATTGCCAGTATCGGATTTTCTAGTCGTCCAGCTGAGCGTGTCTACGTCGCGTTAACGATCGCGTGTATTTACAAGGTGATCGGATAGTGGCACAACCAGAAAGGTGGTGATGTTACATAAAACAGTAAATCCAAAATGTATCCTTGTCAGTGTCGAGGATCCTTTCAACACTCATTAAGGATTTACTGTATTAATCATTGCAGTAAGTAGAAACGGAATTCAATGGACAGACGCGCCAGTCGAGTCCTATTCCAATGCACTTGTGGCCAACGAATATTGAAAGTCTCGAGTGAAAACATTTATTCTATATTTTCGACTTATTTTTTTATCTAGAATTACTGCCTTTCCAGTTGTACCACCAGTTACGGAGGATCCTGCTTAAATACAACCGATCGCTGCGGCATCGAGTATCGCGAACCCGAATAATTCTTGTTCCTGAGCCCTCGATCGTGCCCTGGAACTTATCCGAGATCCTCTTAGAGACTCCGCGTGGCAGAAAAAAAAAAGAAGAAAAAGAACGAGAGCCTGTAGTCGCTGGAATGGACACAGACGACCGAGATAGAGGTGGGTGGGGGGTGGAAGGGGGTGGTTACCGATGCAAGTTGAAATTTTAACGAACACCCGACCGCTTCCCTCTCTGAATTCAGCGACCGAGGCAGCGCAACCGTCCCCCGACTGCCGCGTTTTCCCGTCTTTTCTGGTAACCTTTTTGCTGGATTCCAGATGACCCTGGCGCCACCAGCCCCCCGACGCTACCCCCGCCATCCCTCCGTCCGTGTTACGACCGCAGCGACCACCTACGGAGGATGCTAGGATGTAAGGCACGGTCGGCGAGAGGATCGAGAGTACCGAAACGGGACGTGCCTCGAATCCGCGCCACGGACTCATTTACGATCCGTCGAGTGATAAGAATTTAATGGCGTATTAACATAAGCCGGATAGGGGGTGGTGCAAAGAGAGAAGCCACGTTTTTGAACTTGGCAGGTTTTCTTGCGACGGTTGCTATTCCTTTGAGCGGTTTTACCATCGGTGGGATTCCTTCGGTTAATTTATGTTTCCCAAGTTGCTTCCACTTATCGGGAATACCGTCATAATTTCACTGGAACTGCTTGACTCACCTCCAGCAAGTCGACTTTTCAACCCGTTGCGTGATTCTGATAAAAATATCAGAGTGCAGTAAATCATCGATGAGTGTTAGTGTACTCTGGGTGTTCAGAAGTCATCGCCACTACTGGGGGATCCCCCCTACAATAGCCCAGTGGTGGGGATGACGTCTGAACACTCAGTGCCAAGGAGCCTTCGAACAGTCATCGATAATTTACTGTATTTGTTTTGTTAAATTCTTGTTAACTTTTCGAAATTAAGACTCCTTCGGAGTGGGGTTGGACTGAAGGGTGCAGAAATTGGTGGGCAAAGGTGTCGGGGACAAAGATTTTCCCGAACTCCGCTCAGACACGTGACACGCGATTTCGTAAGGTGAAACGGCAGGAAAATTGAGTTACCTCGTGAAGAGTATCCTACAAAATGCTCGTGCAGTTGTCTCTCAGGTTACAAGGGGGTTGCCAATTGTAAGGGAAATGCGAACATGGAAGAGAACGACGAGGCGAGATCTAGTTGAAACGGTCAATATGAGGAACGAGAGAGGATACGAGAAGAGACAGCGTCTCTAGCATCGGGAACAGCCCTTTGCATGAGAAATAACTCGAATTTAAACAGCCCTTTTGCACGAGGAACCCTACGCGACGAATACACGGAAATAAAATGGAAATAAATCATTAGAAAGTAGTGAAATAGATCGTCGTTCATGATCTGGCATAGAGTGTGCCTACTTATCCCGTTCAATTTTCTATAATTAAAAAAAAAGTAGTAATACCCTATCATACGTCAGCCTAATCGAATTTTTCGACTTTCCCAAACAAGTTGTGTAATTTTCAAGGACTGTAAGTGTAACATAACACTACCTTCTATATAGAGTAGCAATTCCATAATGACTCAACTATTTATAATCAGATATAATAGAAACAAGTAGTAATACCCCATATACGTCAGCCTAATCGAATTCTTCGACTTTCCTTAACAAAATATACCTATAGAGTAGAAATTCTATAATGTCTCTACTATTTACAATAAGACATAGTGTTCCATACCACTTCCCATCGATCCCTTAATCAATGTCCCGACTTTGTTTCTCACTGAAGGCTGCCGGAATAGAATCGATAGATACTCGTACATCTTCACTGGTCTTCGCGTCTCACGCCGCGAAAGATTGCACGGACCTTTCACACTGCCTCTTTAACGACACCATCTATCATTAAGCGATCATTAAACTTTCATATCTGGTTAGATACACCGGGAACGCCCTCTCTCGCCCTTTCAGCCCGACTCGCCGTCATAAATTACACCGTCGGAATCTCGTGAGTTCTTCTATTTACGAAGGGTTAATCCTCTGCGTAATCTTCCGAGACATTAGCGTAAGGAGGACTGATAATATTCGCGACGTCCCGCGAGACCCAGCAGCCACGATTACTGAATTTATCGTCGTCGAGCTTTCAACTTGTACGCTCCAACACGCCTTCGTGATTTCGCTACGAGCTTGCAAAAAGTGCACGGTGATCCCTTAGAAATAATCCAAAGCGTATACAAGTGTCATTCAGTTTCACTAATAAGTCCACTTTCTCACATTATAACATTCAAGACAGAATGTATTTTATTTGATTTTTCCTCCGGTCCTACAGTAAATCATTGATGAGTGCTCGAAACCTTCTAGGCACTGAATGTTCAGATATCATCCGTTCGATTCGACAACGTTACCTTTTGGAAAGTGTAACGTGAAATATTATTAACGCCCCCCAAACTACCCCCTTGCAGTCTGAACGTCGTCATTAATAAAGACCATTAAAATTTGCTTTTAGTTCAATTCTATCCTATTCGAACGAAATATAATTCATTAGTTCGTGATGAATTATCGCGTCCCCGCTGCCAGACGTTGGCAAATTAGTTGTCTATTTGCTAATTGAGCCGAGAACACTCCGACGATCCTCGAAGACGTGATCCATGCTTTGTCTTCCTGTCGTGGCTCGTTAGCGGTGATTCCAGGAACTTTGGTCAGTGGAGTTTAGAAAACGTTCGGGTAGAAGTGAATATAGAGGGTGAATTACGTACCGCGGTCGAAGAAGCATATTCTTTGTTTGAGAAACTACCCCTTGGTCTGTGAACGACAGTGAGAAGTAGGTTGGAGGGATGTTAATGTTTCCTGTTATATGAGGCTCGTTTCCGTAATTTCTTATGGAAAGTGGCTGGTGAAACAATTTTAAGCTCGATTTGAGTTTTAAGCGGGATATAAAACTGTTAAATTACTGTTAAAGTTAGGACCCTGAGTGAAGATATATTAAATAGGAGTTGAATATACGCCTAAGAAGTCGTGTGTCTGACTATTACTGGTTATTTCTACTTGTCTTGTTGGATTCACACATTGTTAATAATATGGTAGTATTAATTCTCCACACAAATTTAATGAAGAGTGATAGAAAATAAAATCAATATGACGTAAGAAAAACATAGCAAGTAGAAATGGTCGACTATAATCAGACATACCAACAACACACGTTCGTTAATTTCGAAGTTGATCGATTCGAAAAAGAAGCATCCAGTCAGGAAATACTGTTCTAGAGTTTCGATAGATTGTTTTCACGCAGAATCGTTCCCTGTTTCGTGTTTGAAGAACCAAGAATAGAGTAAGGAACAATCAAAGGGATATCAAAAACACTGAACCAGCATGGGTGCTCTGAGAAACGTGATGGAAACAAATGGCTCCAGGAAAAGTGCAAGTAAGTCCGAACTGCAGCCAGACATTATTATTCCTCCGCTGAAGGATCGGATGGCCGGATTCCTTTCTCTCCCTCTTTCTCTAGAAAAACCATCTCTCTCTGAATGGTTTTCCAGGGACGAAACCAGATCCATCCGACACGTTTTCCCGGAAACCCGAGAAGCCTGCCCACGATGAGCTCGAAACGTTCAGGGCTAATTCTCGGAAGTTCTCAGAAGAATTTTCACGGCGACCAGCTGCGAAAAGAACTTTAGAAACTTAGAAATAACTGGACTTCCGAGTGTTTACTATGAATTAAAATTTTAATTAAACTTCTCGATTAAGATTTTTGATTACACGGATAAACTTTAATTAAGAACGAATCGAAAGCTGCGATGATTCCCCTCTGGAAGATTATATTCATTTTCGTCCTCGAATAATTTTTACATTTCACATTCTTCATCGTGTAATAAAGTCTTGTTTGAGCAGATAAAAACGGTGTTGATAAAGTCAAACCAATTAATGAATCACGTATTGAAAGAAGATATATAGTAATTTATTCCTAGATAGCAAACGATCACTTTTCTTTTCCATCATAAATTCCCCGAAGAAAAAATAGAAAAGTCTCGTTTAAATTTAATAGAAGACTGTATACGCTGTCGATTCTAAGCTTCAATTCCACGCGCTAATTTACCCCCCATACCCATCCCCCGGTTTAAAGAACCCCATTCGATCCTCGCATCGTCGGCCTGACGTAGAACAAAACCGAATCTCCACGAACGGGAAACATGATTTTCCAATAAGAGCGGCTTCCTCACCGTCCGACCGGTTAATCTAATCCACCCCACTCCCCTCCCTGCCGTTCAATTACGGGGTAAAATCCGTGGCCGGACGTCCATGTTAGCCGGGGAACCGGAGCCGTTTGACCATGACAGGAATAATGGAGCTGGAAGTCCACGATATTTGAGTCGATCTGTAGCTACCTTACCGGTTACGAGGGATAAACAAGACTGATGAGTTCCCTCAACCCCGTATCGCCTTCTTCGATGCTGCACACCAACAGCCCCCTCCTACCCAGACTGGAGGATCTCCTCCAGTTTCAGCCTCCTTTCGAACGAGTCGTGAGAGTTAATCGATTAGAATCGACGAGAACATCGACCCCTATCCTTCTTCGTTCCTTAACTCGGCGAGAGAATCAGGAATTGGATATCTTTGAGACAGAACGAATTGATGAGGGGATGATTGTAGAATTTCAAGGGTTGAATTGCTCGAGTGGCTATCTGTTTGTCGTTGAGCTTTTCGGGGATGAGGTATACCCTCTCTTTTAAATATTAGTTTTTGATTAGATTTTGAGGTGCTAAGGGATGAAGCGTAAGGTGTGGATGGTGGAAATTGATTTTAAATAGAATTCCGGTACGTTTAACCGTCAGAAGGTGGACAGTTTTCATGCCTAAATGCATTCTTAAACAAACTTGATTGAATTGACTTTCTTTTTGCTTGAATTAATATAAGAAATTACTATCTTAAATTACTTGTCGAAAACTGATGAAGTGGGTCAGTGAAACTTTGGGTCGTAATATGTCTGAAAGATTTAAGAAGTTGTTAAGATCACTGATAGTGAATTTGGTTGCATCCAATGCAGTTTTTATTAGTCAATACTGTGTTTTACTAATAAATCATTATGCAGAATTTTAGAGCCAAAGATGGTTTATTGGACCGGAATTATATTATTGAATATTTCTATCGAGCTAACATTCCTTCTGTGTTCAAAATAATTATTCCTAGTGTACATCAAATCTGACCACCAAAAAGCATATTAAATAACCAGCCAGAACGCTTTAGCCAGAATCGAGTAACCACTTTCGTCGTACTTTGCTGAATTTTGGAAACGTCGGAAGGGCGTTGCCCTCTCGTCTTTAATTCAACCCGGAGGTAGAATGAACATTCCGCCGCCTGTCACACTGGTGAACCACGAACCGAGAATATCGCGATGGAATTCCTCTGTTACGTCAAGATTTCGGTAGTCGCTCGAAGAAAATCGATACGATCCTCCACCGGAAACCACAGAACGTTTTATCCCTTCGGTAATTAATTCGTCAAAAAACATGCGTCAGTTACCATTAAGACGCGACGTTTGACGGACATTCACGTTGTCTCGTTGATAAACGCTATCGCAAGTATTTACATCGAGGGGAAATTTATAGATCGTCGTCGAAAGCGGACAGAAGTCGTCGTCAGCCTCGAGTTAATCTCGTCGACGACGAACAAAGCCGGTGCAGCCTGGGTTCGCCGTCAGAGAAGGGGAGGGGGAGGTTTACGCCGGAAAAAGTTGGACAGTTCTTGGACACCTAGCTCATTAAACCGGGAATTCCGAGCCGTCGACCGAGAGCTCGCAGAGAGTTCGTCTAATATTTACCGAATTTTTTTTGCCCTGGACCACGATACCTCCCACGATCAGGAAACTGCTGAAACGTGGGTCATTCTATATTACAATATATACACGTATGAATCACGAAACTTCTTGTCCGTTCTAAAATATCGACTCGTCATAAATTCGATCGTAATCCTTGTGATCTGGTTCCTAGAAGGAAAAACGAGGGAATATTTTGTTATGTTTGAGAATAAGGGGAAATTGTTTGTAGCTCTTAATTGATGAATTATTTCCTCGGAGGGGCTGACGATAATGGACGATAGAGTCTAATAGATGACGGAGGGTGAACAGGGGATCGAGTGGTCTTTAAACCGAGTCGCCCTCGTTAGGGTGCTCGTGACGAGTGCGCTACAGCGAAGAGGATGCTGGGATTCTTGCAGGGTTATCGCAAGAAGCTGGCTTCTCGAGGGGAAGCCGAGCCACTCAGCCCCCTCTAGTCATTTCGTTTCCCCGTCCAAACACGTGTTTAACTCTTTGCAACATGTAAATAGCATGTGTTTGCAATATGTAGTGACTTTGAATTCCTAAGAAAACGTCTTAACCCCGAAAGAAGTTGACCCTAACAGGTGTGACTTGTGCCATTGATCACAGACAATAGAATGAGCAGAATATTAGAATACATTGAAATCGATGGGAAATAAGTTATACCATAGAAATACACGACCTTTGCTACAAGAAGCAGCATTCAGTAGTACACAGACAAATTAATAGAGATCAGGCGTCGGCAACCTATGACCCACGGATCACCAAATGACCCGCTTGAGTTCCGCAAATAAAGTATAATATATAAAAATGAAATATAAAACATAAACATGAAACAAACACTTTGAGAAAACATAAATAATAGATTAACATTGACCCCGCGGGTCATAGTTTACCGACGCCTGGTATAAATAAATTTCGGTATCAATTCAATCATTAGTATTGATCATTTCATAGATCAATTTATTTCGAGTACCGTCCACCACAGTTCTAATGACGTGTGAAAAACTGTCAGGGGCTTAATTTCGCGTGATACCTGCGGGCGGAATAACGCGTCCGAATCGCAAAGTGGTGGCGAAAAAAAAAAGTACCAACCGCATAGCGAAGTAGCGTCCGCAAACACGGCGTATTGGTTCAGAGGAGCCGGCGCACGCGAGTCGATTCGATCCCCGTTGTTTCAGTTCGAGAAACAATAACAGGTGGCTGGATGGAGTTCTCTTTCTCTCTTCGGAGGAAATTGATATTACGGTTCTGGATAAAAATGGCGGACGAGTGAGATACGTACCCGTACGTAACGTACATACAGGGTGGGGGGTTTCATAAAGTCCGCAAATATTGACGTTCGACGAGATTTCTATTCGGTGGAGTGGCTGCCCTCCGTCGGCGGGGTGCCTAGTTTTCCGGTTGTTTAGTAAATAAAATCGATACAAACAGCAACCGGCCAGGTTGATGGGAGATCGGTCGATACTTTGATTCTACGGAATTTCTTTTTCGAACGAGAAAAAAAATCTCCGCCTCGTCAGGACTCGTAAGTTTCGTTTAGTTCTTCTTGAGGTAGCACGCAATAAAAAGGTTTCCCGGGTTTCTACTTTATTGAATCTGTTTCTTGCGAATCCTTCTCTGCCGGGAGAATATTGATATTGGAGAAACGGCGATTTCAGTTGTGCGCAAGAAAAAAGAATACCACTTGATCTTGACATTTTCAAAATATGAGAATAATAATTTCTGTTGCATTTTAAACAATCATAGATAGTAGGAATCAGTGAATTTCCATTATATGGACTGTTTTATTATCCCCTACGAGTTCACATAAAAGCAGTTTTTGCGGTATTTGCTTCCAGGGTTTTTTGTTTGTGGTACCATAGTACAAGTTTAAATATTAGTCCTGTATAAACAACACAAACGATCTCGTCTGCGTTTCGAATAAATCTTGCCGCGTACGTCCCTCCGCACCGAACAGATACTCTTCTGCCTGTAATCTGGTAACGATAGTAGGACCGTGAAAGTCAGAACGCGCCCGTGGTACCGATGATCCCGTGGCAAGTCGTGATTTCGAATATCCCAATAGCGAAGCACGCGACGAAATGAAACGAAACGGTAATTTTTGCGGTGGAAGGAATTCGGTGCAGGGATTTGTGTCCTTTGACAAGCCTTCGTTAGCTTTTCATCGCCGTTGCACCGTTACGATCTCAGTCAAAGGATCCAGATCTCCGATCTTTTACCTCGCGGCGGCGGCGGCGAACGACTGAAAAGGAAGACTTGCTCATTAAGGTCTTAGTTAAGCAATCTTGTTTGCCCGACGTCGGATTCCCATTTTTCTTTTCTCCTCTCGTATTTACGGGGCGATTCGAGTCCTCGCGATGCCTGCTTACTTATAACTAACCTGCATACAAGGTGGATCATGAATCGCGAACGAATAAATAAATCAGAAACCCCTAATGCTTCGTTCACTGACATAATTCATTAACATAGTTTGGTCGTCGATGAAATATCTCAAATTTCTAGAACCGTATTCGTTAATTATATTAAATGACCCGCGGACATACTCCCCGATGCAATGTATTTTAATTATCGCCTGGAAACGCGTACTCGGATCACCGACGCGCATTACACGTACATAATTTCCGGTCCTTTTGTTTCGAGATATTAACGACGAAGCGTATAGGGTGCGACTGGAAAATTTCTGTATACGATTTAACAAGGAAAAAACCGTGAAACTCTTATTGGAAACACTATCAATTTCATTATACCGATTAAACCTGCCTTGTCTATTATTTCCGTGTCGTGGGACAGGCCAGATGGTACAATAGAACAGAAGGTGACTCAACATGCAAAAAGACGTCGAAAATATAGAATAATATTTTACCTAACGATGCTTCATTTTCGTGAAAATCGAATTCCAATAGGACCTTCACTAACGCGTCTGTACAGTACATTCCGTTACTTATTCCTAGCAGGAATACACGTAAGTCGACTTACTTTTGCATATAGAATAAGACCTCCAATCTCATTGTACCATCCAGTCTTGCTCCACCTTGTATATAATAATTCAACGGAAATGATAATATTATATACAATACATATATCCACTGAAGATTCTTCTCACTTTGATAACCAGAGTACTCAAACAAGTACTCGTTCCCTATTTCCAGATCACCCGATGAACACGCAAAATCCGATTCACTTTAAACCCGTATTCACGCGTCCAAATGGTTCCACGTACGAGCACGTTCGCGCGTGTATCACGAGCAGATTTATGGTTGGGATACATGGTGTGTAACGACGTCTTTTTACACCCTCCCCGTCCACGTAGACCATTTTTTTCCATGTATCCTTATGTACAGCGTCCACGAGAAAGCCATCCTACGCCGTTCTATCCTCGAATTTGAAAGGGCAGAGGGTAAGCCCGGTTTATTAGCAACCAAGCACAAAGAGAGCTCCAAGGACAAAAGCGGTTGGGGGGATGATCGAGAGCATGGGAGGGGGAGCTGAGTCATTGGATTGCAACGTCCGTTGGATTCAGGTGCACAGAAGTTGCATCCTCCCATAGTGAAGCCCTGGGTGGCTCTTCCAATCTACGGCGTCCAATGTTAATTAATACCATCATTGGTAAGATACTTCACTCTTTCACCTTCGTGTAATCGAGTCGAGACGTTGAATAAATCCACCATCCTCTCGACGTCCATTCTTCTGGACATTAAATAAGGCAGACCGTTGGACGGTAGACGCAAAAGGAATGATTCAACACGAGCTAAAAGAAACGGGAGTCCGTATCAGACCTTCTTTCAGGCCTCGAAAATCACTCGTACCGTGGTCGGATATTTAGAGATTTATTATATTTTTATTTCTGTCTCTTGGAACAGAATTATTGAGAACATGTTTCTTTTATTCGTCGGTTTTTCGATGTTAATTAATGACGTGATACCACGTGGTAAAGTAGAGAATAGAACTTCGGTTTCTTTGTACGTTTCTCACCCCTATCGAAACCCCACGTAATCGAGACGGGGCTCTGAATAAACGCAAGCCCCAGGAACTTGCGGAATTCTCGACTGGGGGATTGGGGGCGGGGAGGGGGCTAAAAATGGTCGGGTATGCAGTGAATATTATAATTGAGCAAACATCGGTGCTTTCGCGTGAGAACGAACGAATAAATCGCCGTGTCGCGGGTTAATGAGCGTGGGAGGCCGAATTCCGGAAGGAAACGCTCCACCCACGTTGGATTTGCATGTTTCTTCGTAACTCCTGGAGTTTCCATCGCGAAAATTATCGAGGGCGTTGTACGGAACACGATTGATCAAAAGAACCCTTTTCAAAAATAGTTTTCATTAATTTCTTTCTACTTCAGTCGACCCTCCTTGGAACATCAGGGGTGAACGGTATTTCTCCCGTATAAAAAAATTCCTGATAAAAACTTTTCACGTTCATAGTACCTGTTATAATCGAAAGAAATCCAGAAACAAGAAACTCAAGATCCTCTTAAAAAGCTACCCCTAAATTAGGATTAAGGGACTTCGGATAGGGTTCAACAAAAAAGTCAATTTTCCGTTATCAGATTTCGTACGAGAATCCTCGGGGGTTAAAAGAGAATCAATTTTCTCGGCAATACTCGGTGGTTCACTCGAACCCCAACGACTCATCGAGTCCCAGCCGTGTCGTCGTCGGGCGACAAAGCGTCCAAGTGGGCGGGAGACGCGGCGACAGTGGTGTAGCCAACGATAAATCGGGCGAACGTTAAACCCCGAAAGTTTCCGCGGGCCGACTGGCACGATGGAATTACATTTTCTCGGTGGCTGTTTCCCGGGGCGAACTCCAGGGGTAAACGTTTTATACATAACGGGAACGACAGACGTTCACCGAGGGGCGAAAGGGGGCGGAAAGGCGAACTTAGAAAGCGGCCGAGAATCGATCCAGTTCCGCCAGGCTATAAACTTTCTACGTGTCAGGAGTAATAGCGACTTCGGAAACGTGAACTTCGTTTAATCCTGCCTGGCGACTAGATCCTCAGCGCGGGTTACCTCGTGCGGGAAAAATCGCGATGACTCCACCCCCGTGATTCCGTAACGGAGGGTGGCGATTTCGAGCTGACGGAATTCGTTCGACCCCTATGTGACCGCCCTACCGCCTGTCATCCCGACGTTCTCGTTCGACGTTGGGCAGGGGGAGCAGCAGTGGTTTGGAAGTGATGGGCGTAGAAACGTGGTAGGACTAGATAGGTTCAGGTTAGGTACTGTCTGTATCCTGGTCAAGTTCTGGTTAGGTCCCAGTTAGGTCTGGGTTATCCCCGGGTAACACCCACTGTAGTCCCAATTGCGGGACTATGTGATAGCTAATGACGCTGAGTCAAAGCTGGACCTTGAAGAGGAATAGCGATATTCCACCCTCCCAGGAAATCACGTACTAAACTAAACTTAACTAAACTAGGTCTGGGTTAGGTCCTTCGTAGATCAGAGTTCCTTGTCAACTTGAGCCTAAGAAGATAGATACTGCTCATCAAGGTCCAGGTTAGGTATAGATTAGATCTCCCGATTACGCCCAAATTAGATATCCAGACTAAGTTTAAGTTAGATCTAAATTAGTTCACACAGAACAATTTCGAGAACAGTATTTAACCTCCCAGATATCTCGTTTACCAATGCTCAGTTAATTTTTTGGATATTACTCCGACATTCTGTTGGATTGCCGTGAGATACATGTTGACTTTAGAGGAAGCTTCGCTTCGGTAAAAGGTGCCCATAAACCACATCCTCCAAGTTTCTTACCGCAACCATAAGTCATTTAGAACGCTAAAGAAAGACACGTTCTCTTCAGTAGAATTTATCATTTACCGGATTGCCGATGGGGTCGGGAATGGAATGAATGTCGCGACCATCCAAGTCGACACTCGGAGGCCCATTAAGGAATGGTGGCCTCGTGCGAGCCGCAATCGGATCAACAGATTTCTCCGGTTTTTACCCCGAGGTGGGAGGGTACCAATTTCCACTCGACGGTATAACAATATTCATCGTTGTTGGGAAGTCGCGTGCTCCTCGCGGCGGAGTAGCTCTCACGAACGAAGATGGAAGAGAGTTCCACGAAGTTCCATTAACTTAAGGAGTGCCCGCTCGCCGTCGTGCAACAGAGAGGACAGCCCTCTCCAGTGGGAGAAGAGCGGCCACTCGATGGATACGAACAAGAAATTCTCACCGCAAACTCGTCCCCGGCATCCCTCTTTGGGCTACGCCAACCCAATCCCTCTGGATCCTTCTATACGTCATTGCCTGCCTGATTTTTGTCCCCCTTCCGCTTTCTCGCCCCTGTTTATATGTCCCCGAGTTTGTTTTCTCGACCTTTCTCACTTTTTCCCTGGGACCTCTTCGGTTCGTGTCAAACGTTCCCACCCTTTTTGACATTATTATGTGTCTATCCCTGGCGATTTATTATGCAATCTTCACCCTCGATACGATAGGGTGGATCTTCTAATATTGTCAAAAGCAACAATATGTGATTCCTTATTCTCGAACCCTTCGTTCTGTAGGATTCTCCTTTGAATTTATGGTTGTAGGAGAACTTTTATCCTCGAATGAACAGCAGTAGAGTCTTCAGTAAGTTACAGACGCGGGTCTATGAATGTTACGAAATCATGCGAGTAAATTTCCCGAGGTAACATTTTCAAAGTTTCCGTTAAACATATATTGTTCGTTCCAACTGTTCAACCCCTCGAAAATCGTGGCACTCGTTCCCGTTTTCCACCGGCAATACAGTCTTCGCCGCGAGCCAAGAGGGTGAAGCCCTGCAACAGACTGCAAACGCAGATTCTCCGATTCTTCTATTCAATCTCGAATGTTCCTGAATAATCCCACCGTCCTTAATTCCATTCCACCGTCACCGGAAGAAGGCCCGGTGGCATTAAACCCCGTAGTCAGGAATCTCGTTATTCACGCATACGTAAAAGTGAATCTTCCATGGGAAAGAAAACAGTACTCTCCACGAGGGTAGAATCGCGAGAAATCCACCCACCCCTAACCGGAATACAGCCACAGTTCGTCAAAATTCCATCCCCTTCGAGGTCTCTAGCAGCGAGGAGACACTCGAGAGGGATGAATGAATTTCCACGCGCCCCACAGCCGATGATTCACGGAAATTCCAAAGCTCCCACGGAACACCAAGCCACGTGGGGGTTGGGGGTGAGAAGAAAGGACCTCGATACAGCTCGACGCGCTTGTTCGGAGTCGATAAATTAAAGACGCGCTCGTTCACGACGAACAGCTCTCCGAACACTTTAACGGGAGACGGTCGATGCTTTGGAAAGGCGAAGGAAAAATCCGCTTTCCCCGAAAGGGGCGAGAACGGAAGGGCGGGGGGTGGATCTGTCTGTTCGTTACACGTTAAGCCCGACGTCTGTCGACACGGCAACTCGTCGCGTCTGAAGAAAATTCGATATCGGTGCGTTTTAGGGGAGAAACGTCTCTTTTACGACACCGCGGTAATTCCAGGGTAGTTCTAACCCCCACGAGGATTTCAATTCTTCGATGGCTTGAAGAGGGAAACGTTGACTCTGTGTAAATAGTGCACGATGTAATCCTTCGCGTTTCATTTTTCTTTTCCGATGTATTAATTATTCACACAAATCTGTCATAATTTTTTCGAGAGAAGATTCGCCAACTGGCTCAGAATTGTACACCTAATAAATAGTGCAAACATATAATTCAAAAACATATAACAATATGATACGACTGAACGATATAGTTCACTTTTAATAGGAAAGTGAATTTAACACGGATTAACAAATACTTACGAATGGAAGTGTGCATACAAGGTGTTAAAAAAAAGTGGACTACGACTTTAAATATTTATAATACACCACTTGCGTATGTATTTTTAAAAGGATTGAATTCATAGAACCTATGTAGACAGACATTTTTTACTCCACCTAGTGAGTATTATAAGCACCTAAAGTCTGAGACCCTTTTTTTGAAAGCCCTGTATATTTATTCCCTTGTGCGTGACAATATTTATAATTATTTAAGAATCATCTCAGAAATATTCATGTACACAGACACCACCCTCGAATTAAGACTCGAAAGCTTTTCACCCACGGAAGTCGACAGGATCTTCGAACAATAAGGTGGCGAACAAGAAGGGCGTGTGTGGGTTGACGGACGAAGCGTTAATAAAACTGAAAGTCTCTGGTCCCGCATAGTCAAGTGGGCCATTTAAAATCTGTTCAACCCCCGTCAGGAAGTGGAAGGGTTGTGAAGAAAGAGCGCAGGCACATCGACGTAAGGAAAAAAAGACGAGGAGGATGCGGGGTGGAGGGAGTAACGACGCGTGTCTCCCTTTTCCAATGGTGGAAGTGGCCCAGCGGCATGCGTCCCTAGGGCATCGTACGGCGAGCCAGTGCAGAGCGTCGCGATGTTTTACGAGGTGGCGAACCGGTGCCAACTGTGTCTCGTTATATTAGATTTTACTGGGGGCTCCAGGCGCCGCATAAATTCCTTAACCAATAAAATCCTCATCGTGCAGCGCAATAATCGTGTCGAAAGGCCGCGATAATCGACTCCGGACATTCAACTTCGAAAGAACAGCCCCCGTTTCCTTCTTTTCCGTACACATCTGTCGAATTCGAGCACACGTCTGAGTTCGTGGACAGTCTGGAGGGTGGCTTTCACGTGAGATAAAGACACTTCTGTATTTGGTTTCACTTTTGCCAAGAACTCAGAGTAACTTACAGATTACTATGATAGTTCAATTCCCTTCAGATAGCATTTTCATTCCAGCGATTGCTTAATTATTGACTCGTACTACTTGGAACGCATATGGAATGCTGTAATAGATACTATAGCCCCTAATGATATCATATCGTATATTGCCGATTACTTTAAGAATTCAGCTATCATTTCCAAATGTTTCTTTCACTCTGTACCTCGAGTGAAATTTGCAAAGTCCACAGAATGAAAAAGAAGGGGTATATTATCTTAATGTTATTGATTCGTTTGAGTGCTCTCCCATGGTTTCCGGAGGGTATAAACGAATCGCGACCATATTCGTTTATCTTCTTTCTCAAGATACTCGGCGGATATGTCGCTTCAATCGGAAGTGAGACGCTTCAGTCGGAAGTGAAACGCTTCAATCGGTCGCGTACCCGTACAGCTCTTCCGTGGAAGCCCGAAAATTCAGATTCTGGTCGCTCGGTGAAATGGTGGGGCTGGAGGGGGAGGTTCGTCGCGACGTTAGAAGACAAACAGGAGCCGATAAGCCGGAGCCGTAAGCGTGATAAGGTCGCCGTAGGGGAGAGGATCCGCAGGCTCGTCCTCGATTTATTCGTCCTCCGTGATATAAAGCTCAGCTTTCGGTGGAAGTCATCGAACTCCTGGCTCTACCCCCGGAAACTCGTCGCGTTAAGACGATGGGGGGGGGGGCTGGGAAACGGAGATTTTATATTAGAGTCTGTCGTTGCACTCGAGTATCTCGAGCCATGAATTGCAAAGAGGCGAGAAAAATATTTAATTGAACTCTGACTCGTCGAAATTCGTCCGAATCGTTTTCCCTTTGACGGGATCGAGATGAAAACACGGCTATCTGGATCGATTTCACGTGCAACCAGTCGACAAATCACGCGTGAAGAAACATCGAAAGGGCAATGAAACACTTGAGATTCCTGTTCGTAATTTAAAAACAAAGACGCGAGGAATACGAAAGTGGAAAAAGGTGATATGGAATGTGCAAGCTTCTAGATCACTAGAATAATTGATTTTAAGTACAATTCAGTCTTCTGTGCTACTGGTGTCAGGAAGGTATGCTTTTTTTAAGAACATGGAAATATAAGGACCGAGGAGAAATTGTAGGGAAGATGATAGTACCTTACATGGTTCACTGCTTTAATATTACACGATTTTGGAACATCTGCACAATATGTTCAAAGAGTAATAGCAAGATGAAGTAACAGTTCCCCACCTCCCAAGAAAGACAATTTTCTTCTCGGTAGAAGAAACTCTAAAGATCGTAGAGAAAAGAAGGTGCTTCTCAACCACGGGATATTTCGACGCGTAATCCTTCCCAAAGCGACTGGCAAATACAGGGGACGATAATTAAAGAATGTCTCGTTGGTCGTTTTCCCATGAATTATTCAAAGAGAACTAACTCCGGTTGACTTGGACGTTTCGTATTCCGTGCTTTCTTCGCGTTAACCGTACTGTTTCAACTTTGTTTCGACAAGATTCATAATATAAAGTCGGCGAAAGTTCCAACGAGAAATACCAGAAGGATATTCGGTACATTAAGATATCTAACATCTAGACACATGTAGAATTCTAAAAATCAAAAGACACAGAGAACCGATGTTCCAGCATACCAGCCAACGATTCGATCCGACCATTCCGTTCTCCACCCATCAAACGCACATTCGGATAACAGCTTATCCCCATCCACTTCTCAACCATTCACTAAACATTCCCCCCGTTCCAGTTGTACGCATTCCAAACCTCCCTTCTTAATCGTAGCTTCACAACGATCCGTGGCTCCATAAAGCCCCGGCGAGAAGACCCCAGCGTCCAAGTGATACATTTATGGCACAGAGACGCCGAATTGTATTGCGCTATAACCATCCTGGATCTATTTCAGACAGCGAGGCCGCGCGCGGACACATCAGTAATCCGAATCCGTAGCAGACGTTCCATGACGGAGGGTGTGTGTGGAGACGGGTTCGGTGGCAAGACGATATTTGCATCGCAAAAATCGCGATACAAGCGCTCGGATCGGATAATCCTGGGTACCATTAGTCTCCTACGGCATGATCCAGCGTCTGTGTCGCCGTAGCGTTTGTGTATATACGTACGGTTTCCCCCGAGAGCTCTTCCATCGATCCCCGTTTTCGAGCCACGCGACGGTGGCCACCCCCGAACAAACGAGCAAATGAGATTCGCGACGTAATATCGAGCACGACCCAGTTGCCCGGGTAGAACAATACCAGCGACCCGAGACCCCGTGTCTACTACGCTCGGTTCTCGTCCTTTCCCCTCCCCGTGTGCATGCATTCGCGTATACAACCCCTTGTCGCGGGCTGTGTAACATGCCAACAGGAGGGAGGGAGGGATGGAAAGAGAAAAAAAGGAAAGGAGGGTGGGACGAGTCGCGTATGAAGCGAACGGCTTGATTTCTTAGCGGCGACGCAAAAAGGCGCGACATCCCCCTCCCAGTTCAAGAAACAAATCGATCCGACTGCCTGCACTTACGCGTCGTCATTCTTCCCTCCAACGTCACCCCATCCCTTCTACAACCACCCCTGGAACTGAATGTTCAATGCCGTTGCTCCAGCGTGTCACATTTTTATTATTTCTGCAGCTACCCCCCGTGGAACGGCCTGGGAGACAGCCTGAGGTGCAAAGTGTATTCGAGAGCCGACGCTGCGCACGTGAAACCTCCCCCCACGAATGACAACGGAAAGATCCCGGTAATGGCCCTGACGTTGTTTTTAAACGGACGTGAGATACGCGACTGTGACGCGGTGTTCCCCGAGACGGGGGATTTGACGTCCCTCGGGGACAACATTTGGGTTATGGTCTCGGGAAGTTGGGTGGCAATTGCATGATTAATTTAGTATTCTTTTTTTTTAGTGGATTCGAACAGAGGAAGGGTGTGGAAAGTAGACGTCTTGGTATCTTGGGGTTTACGTAGTCGGTGTTATTATTGACTTGTACTACTTGTGATATATGTAGGATTTTATAACTGCATAACAGTAATGTAGGAGTATTAGGTCAAGTTTTAAAGAAGATTCTAAAGTTTAAGTGGTATGTTTAGGTTGAATTTTAATTTGAATTGATAGTGGGAAAATGGAGCTGCCATAAGACGGAATATAGGTATAAGATCTTGTAAATGGTAATGGTTATTAAAGAATAATAATAAGTAATAATAGTAACAGAATTCTCAAGAGTATTATAGGAGCCTTCACAGAGAATACGATATTTCTATTAGCAACAACCGAAGATATGATCCCTGTACGATTACTCATTAATGCATACAACTGAAAGTTGAATTTTTCTTGTCCCGATACCTGACACAATAGTCAATCTTCTACCATTTAAGGGTTGTCAAGTCTCATATACAACACGGAAATTCTCTCTGGCACTCAAGGTCCGACGCAAACCACGGAATTATCACGACAGACCCGCCAAAAAATGTTTCCCTCTTAAACGACTGTTTACACGCGCGATTAATTAAATTACCCGGGCGAAACAAAAGCGAAGAATAACTGCCGTGGATTTTTCTGTTTCGCGAACCGAGCCCAGGTAAAGCAATGGGAGGAGGCAAAGTAAGTATTTGAGACGCTTAATTAACATTTCGAGGTAATGGGGGGATCGTCGACGGAAAAAACGCGGATTTCCGTTTTCCCCCGCGTCGCATCCGTTTCTTTATCCTTATTTACAGCGCCGTGAACACCGAGTAATCCGTAAGAAGCGAATTAATTGAGGCCTGGTGCGAGGGAGGAGTGGCGGCGAACAATTAGCAAACCTTGGGGGTGGATGGCGTTTAAAACGTACTCCGATCGTCGGGCCTTCGTGGGCTGTGCGGCGTTAAGATCGCGAGATAAGGGCGATAGCGCGTGAACATGACCGCGGAACGATCCTATAAATCAGATTCCAACCGGCATAAACGGATTATCAGCCGCGAAAATTTACTGCATCGCCATACTTTTCCTCCCGCGGATTGGAGGGTAGGGTGAAGGGGCGGGGTCGGATTCTCACGGTAAAAGTGAATTATGGAAACTTGTATCGGGGACGAACGTGAAGTTGATTTTTTCAGGGACTCAGTCGCAGTGGGTTAAGGCCGTCATTGATCAGACATGAACTTTGGAACTGCTCGATCCTACTGTTGTGGAACTTTGAAGTACAATTCTTTTAGGAACTCGGTCGCAGTAGATTAAGAACGTCGTTGATCAGACGTGGCTTTTGGAGTTGCTCGATCGTGTAATTGTTGAGCTTTCAAATGGGTAATAGATGATGATCACATTGATGTCAAGTATGAGAGATATTGGATCCTAGAATCATGAAGATCACCCCAAAGTATCGTACACACTTTGATGAGATATAAACAACAATTTCATCGGGCGTCTGTCATTATTTTAGTTGCTCTAGCACGTCCACGATACTTTGCCACCGCCTACACGTATTTCCACATTTTCCGTTGGCCACTTCCTCGCTCTCCGCGAAACGAGAAGGGATCACGAAGAACAGATCCATTATAGCTAAGAACCGCCGTATCTTCAACTTCTCATTATATCCGCGCCCGAAAACCAGCTCCCACGGTATCTTCGACCCCTTTCACCCGTAAATCAGTTCCACGAACGAGTTTCTTCGCTTCGCGGCGAACATCTTTCGTGTAATGACGCCATAACCGGTGTTACGGCCCGACCCCCATTGCCTCTATTAAAACCTGGGTCGAGTGATTCCGAGGCGTGTAATTTTTCCCGACAATTTTTCCAACCCCCTCCACCCTCCCCACATCTTGCCACTCGAGAAGGTAATTTTGATGAGGCGGATTCTTCTCCCGATAAATCGGCACCAGGTATAAATAGAGCATCAAAATTATGAAGAGGATCGACGAGGGACGTGGAGGGTTGGTGGAATTAAGGGCTGAAGTTTAGTGGGTTGAAAGAATGCTCGTAAATTTGTAATCGTAATAGTGATAAAATTTAGCACGGTAGTCGGTCAATTACTTCTTATCTACGACGACCTACTGCCTGTTCTTTTTTAATATCGTACGTACTCTGGTTTAATTTACATTCTAATGTAACCTCTCGTAATGCGATTCTATCTCCAATTTAAATTTCGATCGCGCTGCTCATCTTGGAACTGTTCCGCTGGATATGACCGATGGAAGTACAGATCCCTTGATTGCCACGAGTATATCTCTTTGACAATCGTAACACAGATTTACATTTACCAGTACCGTGTAATCTAGTGAAATGTGTCTGCACATAATCAGACAAAAGTCTTGCACTATTACGAGCATCCATTAACCCAGTACCGTGTTACCACTACTAATCGATGGAAACTACATACGCACATAATAAAACATAGCTTCATCTTACAGAATTTCAACCCTTCCCGCCACGAAATAATATCCCGAGGCTCACACAATCCACGCCGGTCACTAATTCCGCATAAAATTCTATCGAACAATTTCCAGGTAAGTGAAACGGAAATACGAAAATCCCGTGGCGATGTCTCCAAGCACAGATGATCGAATAAACCCCAGGAAAAGGGGAAGGAGGCTAAAAAACAAAAAGGCGGAAGAGAAGAAAAAAAAAATAATCCATTCGACCGGAATACCTTTCAGGATCGTTTTTTCATCGCGGCGTCCGAGCTGTCGAAACGGGGTTGAAAGAGGGGATGGGGTGTACGCGCCAGGCCCAGGTGACCGACCGTGAATCGAATAATCCGGATAACGGCAGATGCATTTTTTTTTCTATTCTCCGATAACCCTGAAAACAATGTTGCTGCTCGCGACTCCGTGCACGCCCCCACCCCCAACCCCTCCGGAACGCATTGTCGCTCGTCACACGAAGTACGTGGCGCGGGCCGTGGCAAAACCGGTGAATTACATTTTACACTTTTTGACGAGGCTCTTCCCTGCCGGTTTCCGCTTTTTTTCGCTCTCTTTCCATCGGTTCGCCCTTTGTGTTTGCTTTTTTTGGCCTGTTCGTGGATCACGGGGCCTGGGTTGCGCTCCTGGCCGGTGGAGAAATAACGCCAAGCTCTGTCTCTCTCTCGACACCGTCCGTCAATTCGATCGCGATTGTATCGCGTGATTTATGGATCGATCGATGCTTGTAAATTCTTGCCACCGCGGAATGCTTCGTGTTCCCAGGATTTGTATTTTCATTACCGACGAAGTAGAAAGGTGATACCGCTTCCTGGTGTCCCGTGGGAAAACCTGGAGAGGAGAGCTTGTGGGGATTATATGGGTGTGAACGGTGGTTGCGAAACTGGTGATGGCTGAGAATGGTTTGGACATTCAGAGAATCCTTAAAGAACAGGGTAAGGCGAAGTCTGGGAGGAAAAGCGGGTAAATTGTGTGGAATAGTGTGTCTGATAATTGCAGAAAAAAATTTTTCTCGTGTGGTGAAGGAGTCTTCGTACTTCAGACTTCCATTGAAGTTGATTTTTAAATTATTAACTCGTACTACTTGTAACATTTATAGAACATAATGGTACCACTTTGAAATATATTACTGGCCTCCTTTGGAATGTATTGTAGTTGTGTCAATGCGAGGACGGTTGACTGAATTCAGTGGAGGATGTTACAAACCCGTACGACAAACCATTGAATAGTTCTACTGAATGATGCACACGTTTGTAATAGCACTGCATGAATTATTGTTATTTGTGAAACAATATCATAATTTCAATGAAATTCGAGGCAGCAGTGGACTTCGTACCTCGAAAATCTCTATGTTGCTCCCCTCAATTATTGATTCGTACTACTGACAGACCACAGACGCTGAATGCTTGACCTATACTACTCGTAACAGAACCGCCACCGGCAAGGAAACCGTTTTCCTCCACAAAATAACAACTCCTACCCATGGAATAATTCTCGAAAATCCACAACAGCGTTCAATTACCATATTATTGACACTAACCAGTAGGAGGCATGTAACCGCGTACTGAATCATTGACTCGAGGGCCACTCTCTCGAAGCAGACCGCCGATGACTTCAACGAACCGAAACAAAACCCAGCCCGCCCGTCGACAGAGACAAAGCAACGGTTGCACGATAAATCATTGGCCTGTTACCACTGGCTAACCGTTCGGCTGTACCGCCGCGGTGAATTATTGACCTGTACCACTGTCAGGAGTAACCGAGCCACTTTCTCCGCTCCGACGAAATTTAAGAACTCCCGCGGGGCGAACCCTTTTCCAGGGAGTTGGTCGATGGTTCGACGTCGAAAGGACGAGCAAATATCGTTTACGAGACGGTTAACGTCTCGAAACTCACAAACGACTGGGCAAACCTTTTGCAGATTTCTCGCGAATTGGAAAAAGTTTCTTCAACTCCGACGAAACAATTCATATGAAAGCTTGCCGGAAGCGTCGCGTGTTTACGTCTCAAACTCGTGTACTAGAGTCTATATTCGAGGCAAACTGACGTCCATAGTCGCGTCGGGAGGCATTAAGGCGGCCACGTATTCGGCTTGAATGCGTTCTCTACCCTGGGCCTTGTTAAAGTGAACGACGAAGAAATGGACTGTACACAAGGGGGTGGGGGGTGAACAAAGGTGGAAGAAACAAAAGGAACGGGATGCAGGAAGAGAGACAGAGAGAGTAATGGTTGGAAAAATATCCGTTCCATACGTGAATGTCCAACTGGCATCGTATATTCCGCGACGAGCGTGGGCGATCGCGGTAGGTTTCACGTGGTGGGGGGACGATATAGGTGGTAGGGGCTTAAAGAAGGCAACGGGAAGAAAAGTTCTCGGAGGAACGAAGTAATTTAAAAAGTTTCTGCTCCATGACATCTCGCGATAACAAATTATCCCCGCCCCATTATCCACAAATGCGATTATGATAAGAAAGAACCGGGGTGGTGGTGGTAAAGTTTAATGCAGTGAGCTACCCAGTTAGCGGGGTAAGGAAGAATCGTCGGTTTGTGGATATTGTAACGTCTGCGTGCTAGCAATTCACGGGGACGTGAAAGTATACCAACCAGCTTTACACGGAACTCGCGAGAAACAACGCGAATACAACTTGTCCACGGATTCGCAGGAATTTTCTTCTCCTGGGCTGCGAAGCAGGGAAATTTGAAAGAATTGTTCGCCGCCACGGAAGCTTCGAAATAAGCTTCGAAAGTTTAGACTGGTTTTTAAGTAACTGACCCCACGGTGGTGAAATTTATATTAGTTCTTAGTTTCGAGGTTGATGGCTCGGAATGGAGGAACGGGTTGCTCGGAGGAGGGTTTTTAGTGGGACTGTTTGCTCCAACGCGATTATCGCTGACGCGTTCCCCCGTCGCCATTTCCGATGGTTATCGACTCTCGAGGCGCGATGCGTATCGTAAATTGCAAAAATCCACGGAAGATTATCCTCTAGACGGATGTGAACCTGAGATCCAAGTAAATTGAACCTGAAATGGTGTATGCGAAACTTTGTGTCCCTTCATCTATCTTTTGAAGAATTCTCCGCGATGAAAGAATCGTTTTGGTGAACCAAAGGTGGATGTAGCATTGGAATCTTGGTCGAGATTTTTCTTACAGTCACAGATATAGCCTAACTGTTTAGATTTTTATATAACTCTGATATCGGGCGTTTTTTCTTACAGCCACAGATAGAAAATAATTGTTTAGATTATTCGTCGGATGTTTACACCGAATCCGATTGAAACAGTCTGTTCGTAACACGCAGCTACACGCAACCGTCCAGGAAAGTGAATTTCAGGGTCCTAGACGCAGGTCCCCAGTGGAGACCACGAATAAATAAGCCCCAGCCGCGACGTGCTCGAATCTTACGGAAGCTTTTACGAAGGGGGAGGGGGCGGAGTTTGCCAGGATGCGACTCGGGGCTTGGCTGATGGGAAAGTTTCCGGCGGGTATCACTCTCGCCGGTTGCGGCCTGGCTCCGGCGTGTCGAACTTCGATTGTTCTCAACTTCGTCCCGTTCATCGATGTCCCGACGTCGACATAAATTAGCGATCGGGGGACTCCGTGGTATTCCACGAAACGTTTCTCCTCCCCCTGCCTTCTCTTTTTCCTTTCCAATCGTGCTGATGTGCGGGCATAAATCATCCGTAGACTGTTTACGTGGAATCGAGATGGGGAGGAAATAATAAGCAGTTTTTTTTTTTATAATCGTTCCAGGAGTAGAGAAGTTTCATATATATCAGAACACGATTGGAAATAATCACTGTATTGAAGTTGAGGGGCATCAGTTCTAGCAACTATAGTTCCCAGATAGTAACTACGTATTAAAAACTATTTTGTAAATGTCTTGTTAACTATTAGCTTCAGGACATATGAAGGTCAACGTACTTTTACTCAGAATTTAATACTCTATCGATTTATATGGTACAACTATATAGATAATTCCATTAAAAAAATCAAGGTGACCTTAAAATCTCCGAAATGCCTCCACCCACTGAAAAAACACGTACCTTATAAGATGTGTCCCTCAATTAATTTCACTGCTGCTTATAACGTACGTGCTTCGACTAACATGCAGGTGTACATACTTCCGAAATTTTTCTCTAAGGAAACACTCGTAAAAAGTGGTCCGATAATCGTCATTTCGAATAATCGACGTTCCCAGATAGTGAACATCCTACCACGGTATATCGAGTGTATTGTACCATTACAATGGATCCTCCATCATAATGTCGACTGTATATCGGTATCATTTCAGCATTCTTCTTCCCTACCCCCCGACTATCCGAATACTAAAATCGCAGCGATCCACGTGCCCGCAATTCCAGCCCGGCTAATCAGCTACCGCCACGCAGCCAATTATCATTAAAAGCGCAGTAGGGGTGGGGGAGGACGCTCAACGACCGAGACGCAAAACGGCCTGGGGAAAATTGTTTAGCAATTCGAATCGCGCTCTCTCGCGAAAATCGCCTGTCCATGGCGGTCGTTCTCCCACCGTTCGAACGGCAAAATTTCCAGGGCGAAACGAGATATACATATTTGCCGGCTGGCTCACGCGACTGACCGAAATTTATCGTTCGATTGACGATGATTAGCCCCGCGTATGTAGAGGTGTACACTTATCCTGATTCATCGCGACAAATATACCCGACGTCGAGCAAACCTATCCGATGATCCATTTCACCTATCGACGATGTTTTTTTCGTCGATTAACCGTGTCCCTCGATTATCCCCTTCCCCCTCGGCCCCATTTTCTGTTCACGAATACAGCGTTTAATCCCTCATTCATCCGGGAACTCCATTCTTCTTTTTATCAGATCAACCCCGAATTCGTAGCGCCAGCGAGATTCCAGGAACGGTGTATAGGGGAAGTTATTCTCACGATCCTATTGGAAATTAACAATAACCATAAAGACCACTAAAAACGCCATTAGAATTTCAGTAATGAAAAAATATGAACGGGTTGTTCTGACAGGTTTGGTAGTTCTAGTGTTAAGAAATAAATATTCTTTGTAGGTGTGTACTGGACACTAATATTAATTGATGGAACGTTTAATAGAGAGACATAAGTGTCTTTAAAAGGAGAAGATAGAGAGTTATAAGTGCCTTTGGAAGGAGAAAATAAGAAAGTATAAATGGAGAAAATAGGGAGATATAAATGTCTTTAAAATGAGGAAATAGAAATCGATGTATAGAATTAGTACTCCTGGGAACGACTTTTCTGTCTCGATTTAACGATCGAATCACGAATAACCGGCTAGAGAACAAAGATTAGACGCTGAGAGTTCAGACGACGAACCTTATCGGAAATCTTTGATACGATGCAGCGAAAGCCTGATGAATCAGTCGGCGAGTCGGCGAAAAAACAGGACCGTTTTTCAGTTTTTACGGTCGCTCACGGTGGAAAGGAGCTTAAGCTGAGGTAAACTGAATTCAATCTCGTCTCACATCATTCGTCACGACTTCGCCCTGTTATCAGCGGATCACTGTTGCGACGAGGAAACGTTTTTCCTCCGTTCGAACTCTCAAAACGCGTGAAACGAGGCACCATAGTTCGAACGGAGTTCAATTCGCAAGGTTGATCGTGTACTTTTATACCCTTCATCCGTGTTGATTCTTGATCTTTCACAAATTCACGAAATATCCAATAAAGTCTCGATAAGTGCGCGCTAAGATCCTCCTTGGAACCAATTTTCCAGTTCTTAACAAAATTCTTTATTGAATGGTCGCATTGTTTATCCAGAAACACTACTAAGCATTAAATTTCCATTACCTACACGTAATCTAACAACTCATCCTTTATTTCACGTTCAATATCACTAAACCAATTACTGTAAGTTTTTAACCATTAAACCGCTTATGTATGATGACGACTATTCTTAATGAATCTTTCGAAATTATTATATTTTTCCCATAGTTGCATTTCTTTTTATTCTATCTTTTCTTCACATATCCTTGTTTATATACATGCTATCGTTGCATCAAAGTATTCTCCCCGTTAAAGTAAACATTATTATTATATCCGAACGAAAGCATACACGCACTAAGAACGATGCAGAAGTCATCAAGCGTCGAGCGGAACCGCCGCGAGTGATTAGAGAACAACCGAAAGACATCGGAACCGTGAAACATCAAACAGACTCGCGTTACCCTTCGGCGCCGTCGAAGCATCCCTTGAAGATATCACACAGAGCGACGACGGAATCAGAAGGGTGTGGAACGTTGGAATTTGAAGAAAAAAAAAAAAGAAAACCGTCGAGGGGATCACGATCCGTTGCACTTTCCGTTCATCCTGGTGGCAACCCTTTCGTCTCGACGACACGGTCGCGACTGGGGGAATAGATCCATCGGATGATGAGATCGGCTGGAAACAAATCGACTTACGACGGTGAAATGATTTTTTCGGTTTCCCTACGCCAAGTAATGGGTGCCTGGAGGGGAATGGGAACTGCACCGACGAGACCGGATGAAAGAATGGAAAGGATATCCGAGAGGCGAGATAAGCGGACGTGTGTCGTTTGTTCGTATCGGGTGAAAAAAGAATAGAGAAGGAAAAATGCGTCGTGGGGAAATGTAGCGTTTCGACGTGTGGAACGAGTATCGGCTGGTGTGTTCCGTCCATTTCACGGTTCGCAGTACGCCGCGTTTACGTTCGTGCATGGACACGAGGGATGAAGTGTCGCCCCTCCTACCTACCCCCGTCGACATTCGCTTTCGACGAAAATCGCGAGACACCGCGACGATGTAATCCTGTTCCATCTGTGATGTGGAATTTTCGTTTCGTTTGATGGTGGAACATTTTCTGTCGCTTTATAAACAATCATTGAGTGAGGCTTGCTATGTTGTTATAGATATTACTTGCTACGGGTTATTATTTACTACAGATTATAATTACTTTGTATAGGTAGTATTTAGTTTGGATCAGACATATTATCCAAGTCAAAATCTAATCTCACTATGTAAAATCGAGCCCGAGCCACGATTCCAAAATGTTTCGATTCTATTTCTAGTAGTAATTACATATATTCCACTGATTATCTCCAGAGACCACAATGTTGATTGATAGATTGTATTCACTAAAATTTGCACATAATACATGCCATTTCATTACTAAACGTTCTTCAATGTTCGTCATTCGTACAGAGAAGAGAACTGCAAACCTAAACACCCAATCGTACAGAAAATACGTGATAAGTCCTTAGATAAGTCGATGAAAATAAAAGAACAACCATTACCAAGTAATCTAATGATACATCACACGGACATCCCCCAGAAAGTACAAAAAAAAAGAACTTTAACAGTATGAAGATATTGAAGATATTATTAGATAGACCAAAAATCGTCAATTTTCTTTAACGTTCGCGAATGTTCCTAATAAAGAACAGAAAAGGGACAAAGTAGTCGAACGAGGGAAAGATAAGTCGAAAAGGGAATACGATCCAAGAAAGGATGCGTTTTGTGGCGTGAAACCAAGCGAAAAGGACCTGGAATCGTTTGACTGTCGAATAGCGAGGAGGTTTCGTCGTGGTTGAAGGTAATGCCATACGAAGTTTCCATCGAACGTAACCTAGCCGAGAGAACACGAACGTCTGCGCTGGTAACCCCTTCCCACGGTCGAATTCGACTGATATTATGCGCCGGAAACGTGAGAACGCTGACGAACGGTAATCGCATTAAGGCCGCAACAAATTTCGACGCAGTCTCGGGATGCTTATTGCTCACGCGTGCATCCACGGCAATGCATACCGTAGCACTAGAGGGGAGGATCCATGTGAATCGCGCAACCCACAGGTCTTGATCATCAGGCAGCGTGGCCTTGCGAAATTTCAATGGTTTCCCGCCTTAAGCTTATTAGAACAACCCGGAACCGTTCGTTTCGCGTATTTATTCGTTCGCAAGGAGACTTAGAGAGAACCAGAGCCTGGAAAAAGGAGACAAAACGTGGTTCAAATTATCCACTCTGCGGGATTAAAGTGATTTTTCGCCAGGGGTGGTATTGGAACTGACAACAGAGAAAAGGAAGTTCGATTTTGTTTGTCGATGGAGTGAACGGATGTGTAATTAATGCTTTGGCTATGGTATCGTCCGTATTATTAATAGGCTGAGGAGGTTTTATGCAAATTCACAATTTTGTATACTAATATCTGAAAATTACAATTTGACTGAATTTTGGATTCTGCCTTAAAGGCTCTACTACGTTCATAATAACACATATATTTTTACTTTGTCGTATTTCTCAAGATAATGGATTCTATAAATGTAAAAACATCTGCCATAGAACGTTACAAACGAAACAATGTTTCCGTGGGTTAATATGTAAAGAGTACCTGTTGTAGGAGAGCATATTTCGGCTCTTGCACCTTCACTCCACACTTACATTTGCAATAGTCGATCATATTGCTCACTGAATCCCGGACGAGCCCCCCAAAAATTATATAATTTCGATACGTTTTGTTAATTAAGATTCAAGCACAGTTAAAGACCAAAGTAAAAGACGACTATATTTGATTACTCTACACTAAATTATGCAACACAACTGATAATCACTAATCTGCACTGAATACCGATCTGTCTCATTCGACGTTCACTTCCACACTGTCCTTCGCTCGTCAACTACGCGTCCTCCCAACTCGTTCCCTTTTCTTTCCATTACCCTTGAAACTAACGACAATCTTATACCTGAACGATAATCTTATACCCTACTTGTTCATACAGTGAAGACAATGAAAATAAGAGTGAGTGTACAAAGAAAGTACTTAATATACAGAACGATTGACAACATCTAGAATATTAAATTTAAAACCAGTAAACGAAGGTGAGTCATGTCAATGGGAATAATATTACACATTAATTAATACGACACAAAATAACACCATTTCGTCTGAATTATTACGTTTCACGAGGCAACGATTTCAACAGTGAATCGCACACAGTACACGCTACACCGTGAATCGCGGCCACGCGATGCCCCATCCAACCCTCTGTTTTTTTCTTTTTTCTTTTCAATTTCACGTGTACAACCGCCCCGCGAGCTGGTTAACAACGGGCCAATGAAAACGTTTCATTACGCTTGTACAGTGTACGGTGGGCTCGTGTTCCGGCCGCTCGTCTACCGGCCCCCGGCCGGTTTATCGCGTTTGTTTACCCCTCTCAGTCCGCTGATTTCCGGAAATCCGCGGAAAATCATCGAGCCCCGGTTAAACGCGACGCGGGCGCCCCGTGGCGTGGGCTATTTCGTTGAAAACCCTCCGCCGATTAGCGGACCGTCGAGGGTGGGTTTCGGTTAAACGAGCAAACGCCACACCGCGTTTGGCTAAGGGCCGATTCCGAGTGCTTCGACAGTGAAATTTTTGCTCATTTCCATTCTCGTTCGAGTGCTTGCATCGTTTGCGATGTGTCGATTGTAACAATTGGAAAACACGAGAAATATGAACGTTACAGTAGAGATTGTGAAACGTATAGAGTCGATAAACGACGTCTGTAAATGTTCAAGAACTGTTTTCATTTTATTCTGCCACTCTGATCATTATAGACTGCGGATTATACGCATTTATAACGTATACGACTGTGTGAAATATGACAAATGGTAAAGATATAGAAGGTGTAACAAAAATGGACTAACAAAGCCTCGGATAACATTTTTGCTAAAGAAAAACTTGTTTCACCTCGCGAGTCTCCTATTTCCGGGTCCTCCAACGTGTTTATTACACCCTGTATATAGTCTAAATGTGACGTATACGTAACAGTGAGCGTTAAAGGGTTAATAAATTGAAGAAAATTCAATCTTCACATCTGCCTATACTTCATCCACATCGGAGAATGTTACTTTACATAAAGTTGGGCAGTCTACCAAACCAGCTCAAATGGGAAAGACAAATATCTCTAAGTTCAGCGTTTGTTATAAATCAATTATCCATGGAACACTCACGAAAATTCAGAATGGACTAGATCGTGACCTATATTGACACGACCACGCTCCACCGTTCCCCAAAGATAATTCCCTTGGCCTTCTTAGCCCGGATGCAACGTAAGGACCGTCATCGTTCCACTTTACGACGCGAACCGGGCCCGCATTTTCCAACCGCCCACACCTATTACCCGAGATTTCATAAAATGCACGGGAATCGTTCCCTTCTGTGCGAAATGCCATCGTTGACTCGAAGAATACCTGAGTTTGTAATTCACCTTCACGCCTCTTTCCTGCAATAATACTTCTCTCTGCTCGATTAAACGATCCTGGAACATCACACGGTTCGTAGTTACACAAATTGTAGCACGTTGAATTGAACGAACCTGTGTATAGAAAGATAAAAAAATAACAGACGACGTATAGGGTGAGGCTGGTGCAGCGTGCAATTAAATTAAAACCTATGCTAATGACGATGGATCTCGACGTGCCGCGCACGGCCTTGTGCATACGTGCCGGCCAGGTGTTAATTGAGGCATAGATCCGTTGGTCAACCGGGACCCGATCGATTGGCACGATTTAGGCGGTCCGTTTGTTCGGTTTGTTTGTTCGAACCTTCCCCCCCCCCCCACACACACACCCACCACCATGTCTGTTTGTTACTATTCTCGCTCGCATCGAATTGCGCGATTTTCAATATGAAAACACGAACGGTACAGATGGAATTTCTGTATATCGTTCGAGTCCCGTTTTTCATGGTTATCGATGACTGATGAGCATTAAATCACGTTTAAATACGCTCGATTCTATGCCAGAGAGGTTAGAGCCGAAGTGGTGTGGGAAGGTTTAAACAAGAGACTTGATTTGTGAGGAAAAAAGCCCTTTTGGTAATTGACAAATTACCGGCATAAAAACCCCCTCTTCAGGGGAAGAAGCATTCGTTATAATAAGAAAAATTGTACGACCTTGTTCTGCACACAGGGGAACGCTCCCAGGACAGCGAGGCCTTTGGTTTCACAGATGAACGCACCCAATGATCCAAGGTGATTCTCGGTGAGATCGAAGAACAGTTGTGGTTGTTGCAGTAAGTTGGTGAACAGCAGGGCTGTGGTTGTTGTTGTGAATTGCATTCAGAGATGGGTTGTATCTTCGAGCTACAGAACGGCTGGGAAGCCCTGTGCACACGAATCGACGAACTTATACCCGACACAAATGGACACTTTTACAGAACACTTAACAAAACCCAGAACGAATGAAAACCGGAATGAACAGCCCCACGTTTCCCTACGCACACCGAAAACTATACAGATAATTTGCAACACCGGTAAACAAAGGAGAGAAATCGCATTCCACGAGCTCAAACACGCACCTAACCACGTTTAAAAATGCACAACGAGACGTTCCCGCGCATGCATCGTTAAGATTACACGCAACCAAGACCGGCGACCAATCAATCCGCCCGGTGACAGTTCACGCGGTCGTCACACAGGTGGCGATCGGCCCCCCCGCCGAGCAGCCAATCACGAACGTCGCATGAGCCTCACGACCCATTCACATCGCAAACACATGTACAATTCACTTGAACAGTAAACTATATAGTTCGTGAGTATTTGCCTTGTCATAGAAAAACGGTTAGTCAGTCGCATTTTAAATTTGCTGCTGGAAGTTTACAGTGTCGTGAATTGTGCTCGTCAACTTCGAACATTTTGGTGAAATGGATCTGATATGGCTGGGAAATTAATCATGAGCGGTTGTGTAACTAAGGCAGACTACCTGTGACAAATACATTGCGGAAAATGTAAGTACAGAATCTCCGATACCAATATCTAAAGATTATAATACAACAGAAATTTCAATTCTGTACTAGAAACTTCACTACGCTAATAATAACACATAACTAGTATTAAACTTCATTAAAACGTTTACCTTACTGTATTTTCCAAGTTAATGGATGCTATGTAATGTAAATGCATAAACATCCACAGTGTAGTGATAAAAGAGTTCGAGAAGATAAACTCGAAATCGCGATTTTTATTGGACAGAATGAAATTAATTTTCATTCGGGAATGCAGGAATTCTCGTACGAAAACGACTGTATTTTGATAATAGGGGAAGAGTAGGCGGAAGGCCGTGCACGGTTTCGCAACTTCCAGCCCTTGAACACGCCGAATGCCTCCGTACTCACTAGTTTACTTGTAGTTTTGCCCCTGTGTACCGTGTATCTGTATGCGTAGTTGCGACTGCTGGGTATCGCGCGTTCCCACGTACCGGGTGACGCGAATATAATCCCTTGAAATGGTCTTCTCCGTACGAGAAAAATTTTCGTAATTTCTATTAACCGAAAACTTGCATTAACGACGGAACTTTGAACGATCCTTCTAATACCAGCAAAATTTTTAGCGGGTATCTAAGTTACTTTTCTTACATCCTCGAGATTAAATTATTCGATGAATTCAGGTAACAGTAGATTTATCTTTCAATTGGAAACGATTGGGAATAGAAAAACCTGACTTCTTTCGACAACAGGATCAGAATCAAATGCTTCCACCTTCTAGAAACCGAGTGGCAGTATACCTAAGGCTCCTTGGATGCCGTAGAAATACCACAACGGGGGACAGTTTCCATCGCGGGAACGAGGAAATTCCGAATCCTTAGCCGGGAAACAACCGTCCCTGACGCGCGACAGAATTCTACACGAATCACGTAACTCCGCCGCGTCGACTAATTGGCCATGGAAATGATAAGATTGCTGGATTGATTGATGCAGTAGGGAGATGGGAGGAGGTTGATGCTTCTTCAAGAAGAAAAAGAACACGACTACGGGTATCGAAGATGGCGATCGGAGACGTCAGATTCACGTGGTCCGAGAGAAAACGCCTTCATCGTATACTGATCGTCGCTGTTTCAACGAACGGCCTCGTCGGTCTTGTTCTGTTCGCGATGGGAACCGTCACCACATTGTCGTACGCTGGAAGATTGAGAACCGAGGAAAGGAGTTTGTTTGATCTGGTGTACAAAACGTTGACGATCTACGGATTGTACGTGCTCGTTCATAGTCTGATGGGCCTGAAGCTCTGTCGGAATTACTTCCGTTATGCAGAAGGGTAACGATCACACGTGACAAGCTGAAAAATCATTATATTGGTACTGAGAGGTAGTTGATTTCTTGCAGGTTACGAAATGAACGATGACAATTTTATTATTCTTACACAACGAGGGAATTTTAATTATTCCATCTGTATTTCTTGTACCCTCTGTGGTTTATTTAATATCGCTACTGTTTATTATTACTGGACTGCGGATGTTTTATGCAAATATTTGTATTTATGGATTAGTTCGTTGAGGTTGGAATCAAAGGAATGTTTATTTACATTGTTAGGGGTTCTGTCAGGCTTTGAATGGAATGGAAGTATCGTTACACGAGGTGAAGCTTTTTACTGTATTGAACTGTGAAAATAATTACTTTTTCTTTGATTGTATATCTGTAGATTCTGTATCGTAATTAATTTTCGTGTCATTTGCAAGGATCGGGTTAGGTTAAATGACAGCCCTTTTTTATCCCCTGTACTCTTGTTCCTGCGCATTTACTTTATGTTTTATTTCAATAATAATATCAGGCATGCCAATAAGTAATCCACTATGTTTTGTTGAGTTCAATATTTATTTTCCGGAAAATCAGAAACTCTTGTCATTTTCCGCCACATTTAAAAAAAAGAAATACAAGATCACAGTTCGAATTAAAATTATTTTACCAGTCTATTCAAGTGAAACTGTAATATACCGCGAAGAATTGAAATTCCTGGAGGTTCCCAATTGTAGGATGTCGAGCGGGGAAAAGAATCGGACACGTCTTAAATATTGAAGTTGTTTATTCTACTGTGTTCGACGGATCGAGGCTGACTGCCTCGTGTCCTCGCATTCATTCTTTATATGTATGCTCTCACAGCACACACATACACACACTATTGCGTTTAGGGCGGCATCGGTCTTTAATCGACGCTGAAACGCAACATTCGTCGAAGCTGGCGGCTCGACAAAATCACGCGCTGACTCCCTCTTTGATGACACCTGATCCGATCGCGATAAGCGCGGTTCCTGTAACCGTTGGTCCGACGCGGGACGCGTAGATTCCTTAGACAATTTAACTTTCACAATGTCTGCTGAGATATATGCTAATAAATTCAATTATTTATATGCACAAATAAAATTTACGAAAGGAGCTATTTTTACGAGACGTACCTTAGTAGTTACAGTTATAAAAGAAAACATCCCTCCCGAAAGGGTTAACGCACATCACAGAATTAAGTAACGCGAATTATGAAGCACAGCTGGCGGTCGTTCGCGAATCGCTCGCAATCAAAGTGCGTGGAACGAAACACTGTAAAAGCTGGACACGTGACGTCGAATCCGAGTCGCACAATACACGGCAAATTGCGAATCAGTCGGATCAGGGCCTGTGATTCCGTGTAAACGTGTTAATGCGAAACTCGGCCGCCGCCGATTTTTCGGTATTTCCCAGGAAGCCACGACGGCGAACCAGGCGAAACTCGCCTGGTCTGAAGCATTCATTAGAGGAGGGGGGATTCGCGTGAATCGCAATTAATTGGCCGGTGTAATCGGGTATACAGGCGAGTTTACACGAAAAAATATCTCCCCTATTGTGCTTCATTTATAGGCGAATGTTTCTTAGTTCAATTATTGGGACCAAAACAATGAGATTTCATCAATTTCGTAAGAATCTCACGAACTGAATCTGAGAGGCGGGGAAAGAAACGGAGAAGAAAACCTTACAGACAGAAAAATAGACAGGGAGAAGTATAGAATCTGAAACAAGAAACGAAAAGAAACAGAGACGAAGACAGAAGAAGCCAACGGGGTGGTTCAGATTCGCCTTGGAATCGACCTCTCGGGGGTGTTTTTCTTAATTTTCCAAGGGCCAGAAGGGATGACTGGCGCGGATTGGAAAACTGGGGGCCGGGATTGCCGAAGGCCAATCGATTTGTCAGAATTTTCGAGTAATTCCGCGGCGGTGGCTATTCGTTTGTTTTAATTACCATTTCCTCGTTAACGTGTCCGCGCGGTTTCGTTTCGCGGCCCGAAATTTTCGCGCCAGTTCAGGCCCGTGCTCGATATACGACCTCCGAGAAATCGGATGGGACAGGTGGAATTAGTCTTGGAGGGTTTCGAATTAGTCTTTGGGGATAAAAAATGAACTGGTAAAAACGACGATGTCTGATCTTCGGAGCTGTTTTAAGTATCGGAATTTAATTGCTTTAGTGTGGACTTTAGCCTGGAATGGAACTAGATACGAATATAATTGTTAGAACGAATAGAATTGTTTCAAATTTTGAAATCATTTGTTCTTCGGAAATGGGAAGTGCGCCAAAAATAGACGTAAAACGTAAGTACGTTGGATACTAAAAGTGAATATTTTAAAACGTAATACCTAGTAAAATATAATTTTCATTTCGGGTCATATAGACCCGAGGAGAACACCAAGGTTAAATTACCGATGCCTGTCTTGTCTAATTGTTATTTTCTTAGGTCGACTATTGCTACGGTATATTTTCTAAGCGACCCGAACGAACTGTTTTTTCTTTTTTACTGAAGGCACCCTCTATTTCGGGATGTTCACACGTCGAGAAACTGTGTTTATCGACGTTCCATTTAAACCGTCCATAATTTTTTGTGAAACTTTTACCTGGTACCATTTATGAAAGCTACAATTCAACTAATAGTATACACACCAGATGGCAGAACTTTCGTGACATTGCAAGAATAATAAACTAAAGGAAAAACATCTGCGCCCGAATTCACATACGCCCCTCTGCTTTGTAGTCTGATCCCCACTCTAACTGCAGGCGAATGATAAATCGTAGACAATCGTTTCAGTCGCTCTGAAAGTTTACTCGTGTGAAGACGAGTTTGAGCGTTTATGTGAAAAATGGAGCACAGTTCGCGAGGTCAGACAATAAAGTTTCGAGAGGAATTCATTTAAAAGTTTTATTTCGAAGTGAAATGCGTGTGTACAGTCTCGTGTCGAGTACTTTGAAGGCGATGGCCTAGTTTCTGTGTGGAATTTTTCAAATTAAATTTTTGAATTAATTATTCTGCAAACGTTATTCGCGCATCTCGTAAAAAACTGACAATATTTTTAGTGACAAGAGGGTGATTTCGTTGGTTTTAGATCATGGTCGAGCCTGAGGTTGTTCGTTTGGACGATTTTGGGAGTGATCGGGGCGTTAGTGGGATGCTTCATGGCCAGTGTGTGCTTCTCGACCGCAGAACAATTGGTGCTTCAGGTTCGCGAGTCTCTCTTGGAAGGTAATACTAACTGTTATTTTTTATAAAGTTTTTTATTACTTTGACACAGTACAAATCATCGTGTTTCTGCTGACACACTTACAGCTGGATAACTTATCGCGTATATACTTTAATGTTAAGACATCTGTTGTATACAAAGGAAACGTGATATTCCGTGGAAATAATATAATTGAATGTAATTGAAAAAAGTCATTTCAAATGTTCGAAAGTCCAAATACCTGCGAACGACAGGTATACATGAAGGTTTAATCGAAAATTTTCTTTCATTCAGTCGCATAAACGCTTTCTACACCCCAAGATTATATAAAATCGTTGATATACTAATTACAAGATGAACAACCCATTCAAACCTGAAGTTTCTTCTAATAGTAAACAAAATATTTGATTACACATTTTAACTCAGTTGACTGTTTAGATGCTATTTTCTTTTAAAAAAAGACTTTTTAAATTTCTTTTAATAAGGTTTAGTTGTTCAATTCTTAATTCACGAGATCTACCAGAAATATTCAAAGCATAAAAAAATTCAAATTTATAAAAATATATGGATCTGCAACACACTGTGTACCTAATGGTGTGTGTGAAACTGTACGAAACTTCGTGTAGGTACACAAATGTGACCAGCGTGTCTGAAAGGGTTAATATAGTACACGTAAATGTTCCACAGAAAGATTCGTTCCAATTCTAAGGAGCCACCGACAGAAATCCTCGTTTACGTAATCATCGCGAGATGAACATCGCGCGTTTAACGTGTCAGAGACGGGGGACGGTGGAGAGCGCGTCGGAGCGTAGTTTATCGCGAGCAAACGTTTCGAATACCGAAGAGAGATCCTGTCGTGCCGTATCTACTCATTAAGTAGGTAGACACCAAACGAGATTTCCATCAGTAATTTCCACGGGACGACGTCGGCGACGGCTTCGACCGCCGATTTGCATATTATGCCGAGTACAGTATTTCGCCGCGTGCCGTTTTCACCATCTGTGTCTGCCATACGGACGGATTCGTTGGATCCGCGTGCATCACGCTAACCGTACTGCATGTCCTCCTCTGTACCGTGTGTGGACTTTACCTCGAGGTGATTACGCGCGGATCTAACAATCTCTTATATCTACCAAACACTGGAATTTAAATCTTTCGTATTCTCCTGTGTGAAACAGAATGACGTGAACATTTTTTTTTGTATATCTGGGGATTGGAAAGTGAAAATGAATATTAAGATAATTTGTAATATTGCAGATTATGCTTATGTCGGGTCTACGTTAGATGTATGTAATTAGAATTATACCTCCTTGTACAGGGTAATACAAGAAAAGGGTTCATAAATTCTACGTTGTGAATGATAAAAAGAAACAGTGATAAATCCTGTCGAAAACTTTCTGTAACCAGGAAAAGAGGAAATTACTTTTTCGACCTATGTTTATCAGGACATTTTCGTCATTTGACAAGTACTATAGAAGTTATGAACTCATTTTTGTATCACCCTGTAGGTTCATTGTTCAGAACCAAGAACCTACAGGGAACTGGGTTTTTAATTATCTCAGTGAAATAGAACCGTCACTGGTCAGATCAGCATGACAGATATGACTTACTGTCAGTTAACTGCAAACTGTTACAGATTATGCATACGAATAAGATTTACATAAAATAAAACATTCCACGATTTCCCAGGGAACTTGGGTACCCCCGAAAATATCAATTTTTTTACAGTCCATAGATTTGTACAGAACCTCAGTAGTACCCTCAGGCAATTTTTCATTTTTACTGATATTCGATTCCTTCAGGCTGAAACCGCCCCTTAACGTGGGTTGTCCTATTTTCCTCTGTATATCTTGAAAAATCCCCCGTTTCAGAACTGTGTGAGAAGACTTTCACGATTTTTTCGCCACGCTCTGACGCAATAAAATTCAATTTCCTTGGGTTTCTTAATGAAGAACGAGGAAGTGGTATCAAGAAAAATGGCGTAACAGTGGGGCGCGCGATCGCATGAATCTCAATTGTTCGATGAGACCACTTTATCTTCGCGAGGGGCCAGGGGTAAAAGAGGGAGAAAGGTATTCGCCGGTGAAGCGATATCAAATTTCCACAGGATCGCGGTTCTGGCTCGCGGTAATACACACGGAATGTTTCACATTAACGTATGACTCTCCGATATTTTATACCCCGTCGGAAATTCATCATATGCGAGGAGGAAGAGGCCCGAAATTCCGGGACGGTGAAACAGGCGGGGGGAAAAATTTAAATTTGCGCGAGCTGGTCGAAGTCGTTTCCGGGGGATATCATCGGATTAATTAAAAACCGTCTGTCGAAATAATTAAATATCGAGCGTGCCAATTATACACGCGTGTCGGAGCGGCGCAGTTTTCAATATTTCCACTATTGAACGTCGACAAAGGACACGATCCACAGCTTCCTTTATGATCCGCAGTTCCCCAGTTCCGTGAACGGACTGGTTGTTCTCCGTCCAAACATTTCTGATATTTTTTAGGCTACCTGGAACTATTTTCGAATGAAATTGTACTATATTCTGTACTCTAAAAGAATGAAGGGCTTAAGGCTAAAGTCTGTCTATAGAAACGTGGCTAGGCACTGATAACGCGCTTCATTGTGTATAAAAATGTATCGTATGGTGATACAATACGATGATACAGAATAGTGATATGATACGAGGATACGTAACAAATGGCTACTCACCTTAACACGTTGACTGTCATAATTAAAAAAGCCGTACGTATCCAGGCACGCATCAATTCGTTTTCTAAGTCATAAATCAGCAAACATATAAGACGGCTAGTTAATAGAGGCTGTTTGTGTTGTTCTAAATTATACTGTGATATTTATTTTACGGAAAATTTTGTAACTATATTTATAAAGTGATAAAAACCATGGTCCTTACTCCAACTAGTTGAAAAGTCTCGTCATTGGTCAGACCACGAGAATACAATCATTAATCCTGAATAAACACTCAATTTTTATGAACATTCACATCTTTAGGACCAAATTGGAGAGGAAAAGCACTTGAACCTATATTTATCTATTATTTCAATGTAAAATATACAGGAATCTGTGCAAATTGTTACGGTATAATACTTCTACACTCTATTACACTGTCACACGTTTCTCCTAGTGTTTTTCCCCACAGATTCAGCAACCTCCCAGAAACAGCTTCCTTCTATGCTCTATAATTTCACACAGAAGGATTCACCGTGAACCCTTCCGAGAATTGATAATAACATTTAATGGCACGCGAGTGTTGTTAAATGCGTTTTGAAATACCGTGAAATTGCAGTCGGGGGTAAGTACTTCCCGACGCAGCCTCTTCGCCGCGTAAATCTTTAAGAGACCCGCAGCTCTGTAATCGCCACTCTCTATTCTCCCGGCAACGTTCCACGACACTTACGATCCCCAACAGAACTTTGACCCTAGTAGCTTCCCTTCGATGCGCCGCGACGCCCAACGAACACGACTCTTCAGCGCGTAATTAGTCGCGGGTCACATCTGAGCTTGGAACTCCGTTCCTTCGAGTCACTTATCAAAGTTCCGCGTTCGCGTAAATAGTCGTCCGAAAGGAAATATAATTTTGACTTTGGACAAACTTCTGACACGAGGACTGAGGAGGGCTCATGTGTCAGAATTTCGCCCGAATTTCGAACTGTGAGCAACACCCACACTGCGACTTTGACTCAAAAATTGAGATTGGAATAGGATTATTTAGGATTTTATTTGAAATATTGAAGCATATTAGTGAATATCCTAATTCTTTTGAACGTTGTATCTATAATGTTGCCGAACGTTTATAGATGCACGAGATCGATTATTCTGTCGGTAGGCATGAAGAAGTACTTCACGGACGTGACATGGAAACGCGGAATAGATAGTCTGCAGGTCAATTTGCGATGCTGCGGGATAGATTCGTCCGATGATTGGCACAAGACGTACTGGCTACAGAGGGAACTTCTTGTGCTGGATTCCCCGGATATCTTGAAGTAATTATCAGTTAATTATTTGGGAACAATCGAGGCTCTGTATCGGTGTCATTATCGACGTCGTAAAATCCATATTATCCTGTCCGTGCTTATCGGGGCATGATCATACCGCCTGATTTCCATGTCTATTCACAGACACCGTGGATCTTATCGTTGAATAATTCAGAAGCTCAACCTATTGCATCGTAAAGGCTGCTAATTTGACGTTGAAAAAAATTATCGCTATTTAAACTACTTACAAAAAAAAAACTCACCAAGTCTACCGTTGTCTCTACTTTACGAACAGATTTTCAAAAAAGACAGGAAGAGTCTAGTGTTATTAGAATTTGGAATATTAATTTATATAAACAATTTTATTTCACATTTTCGACTCATTGTTTCACGTAGAATCATCCCCATTTCCGGTTGCACCAGAAGCTACCGACCACCCTGTATAAATGAATAAGTTCATTAATGTATCGATTTGTATATTTTCCACAAGCTCTCCTTTTTACCAAAAAGTTAATATTCCGTTCACACATCTATTCACAAGCTAAAAACTGATTTATATTGAAATCAAATTAACGTGCAATCATCCGAACGAAATTCCAAAGATGCTATATTTTTCATATTTTGTCCACGCCACCCTTGGATTCCCCAGCTTTCGTCCACCATCTTTACCCCCGTACCGTACGATAATAATTACAACATCCCGGCAGCCCGCTGAGAAACAAATTCCACGTGGAACTTTAATGGAAACGCAGAAAGTATGCCAGGATTTTAATTACAACTGCGCCCTCCAAGCGCGACACAGGAAACGAACATTTTCACTTGTGACGACCGCCACGGGGGTGGTTAAAAACGCTTTCAGACCGACCACGGTTATCCAAAAGTGTTCAGATAAATAGAATCGATATCCCCTTACGATTCCATCAGTGTGTCCATTTCCAAAAAAGGATACCACAGATCCCAGTTCTCGAGGGTGGGAGGTGAAACAAGACAGGAACGTCCCCGTTTCTCTTCCCTTTCGAGGAGCTCCCTCGTCCGGTATTCCACGCCTTCCAGGCAATGCTTCCAAAAAAAAGGATTTAAAACGCTCGCGATAGAGTGCTCGCCAGATTATTTCCACGTGGTCCGTACCCTCTACCTTAGGAACGAGGAGGCTGTGTGTGCTTTTACGAGAACCACCGTCAGGAACGCCCACTTAGAAGCAATCTCCATTTGGCTGCGTACCTGGAGAAGGAGCCTAGAGACAGTGATATGTTGGCTACTTTCTTTAATCGTCCTAGTTTGATCTATTAAGCCGTGAAACAGTGTATATTTTTCACTTGTTTCTTCGGTGATTCTTGTAACGTGTAGTGATGGATTTTTGTCGAAGCGACTTCGTCAGTTTCCCTTAATTTTGTAGAGGTTTAAACTCTTAGAACTGTAAGATTTTAACTTTAGAGCAGTGGTGGATATTATTCCGATGATCAGGTTGTTTATTTTTGCATTAACGTACAGTGACTCACGTGTTTCGTGAACAGTGAGCCTCTCTAAGTAGTGAATCGAACAAGAAATGATAGATCAGTTCTTTGCATGACGAATAAATATAAAAAATATACCCAGGGAGCATTGAAGTTTTGTAACTTCGATGTACTGAATTTTCCACCGAATATTAATTCTGTAAAAAGAGCCACAGATTGAATCTTTGTGGACACGATGCTAATGGACGTTAATCCACCAGGAGGAAATTTTAATAGAAACCAAGGGTCTATTTCGTCTGATCTTTAAAAAATCGTGCACGCTACACGAATTGCAATGACGTGTACGTAGTTTTCGACCATATGACGTTGCTGTCCGTACTTACCGCCCCGGTAATTACCTGATAGTTAGGTTTCCAGAGGCTGATATACGCCCGCATTATGTCCCCGCTGGTAATACGTTCAATAATAAAGGGTTAATAGCGCGTTCTGAACGGAAGCCTTTGTGTCGCGGGCTGGTAATCGCAGGTAGAGCAGTGGGTTATCGATTTCTCGTTATGTTAATTGCGGAATTATACCTTCGTGTGAATCGATCCCTAGCCTCGGCGACGCCGCAACTATGCAGGAATGTCAACCGACTCCGTCGAGCCCATAAAATCACTAGATATTATATTGCAACAAGGGAATATTTGGGAAATCGTAGAGCCGTCAAATAGGAGCTAGAAACATTAACTCTTTTAGATTCTTGTCTAGAATGTGTAACCATTATTCACGAGAAAATCGAAGTTCCACGTTAGAACTGTATGGACAGATGCTTCTATAGCATGTCTGACCATTTCCTGCTATTTCTACTTACTGCAGACATTACCCACGGTACTGCATTATATTTTTTCCTATCGTACTATCATACACCTTTGTTTATACTTAATTAACACAATTTAGGGTTCGGCGCAAATTATACCTGGGTAGCTTAGTTATTCAAAGGAGTATACGAAAAGTGAAAAATAAAATCCCCATTGTATTTACAGTGGATAATAAAATTATTCTAAACACCTGTATAATTTGACGATTTCACGATTTTAACTACGTTCTTTATAATTATTCAGACGATGTCTTTCAATAACAACCCGTTCCTAGAACTGCTCGCCCCTAAAGTCCCAAATACAGACAGTTATCACGAATTTACTGTACATAATTGTGACTTTATTTCTACACAAATATAAATATGTGCTCGTGCGTCCCATCGTAATCGAGTATATTAAACTTCTATTGGTGTCTATATTACGCAACAATTCGATATGAAATATTCCTCACAGCTGTTGAATATAATACACCGTGTTATGAACCTGACAAAGACTTCACAAAGCTCTCTATATGCCCACTTTCCCAGAATTTCCATATTCACGGTTAATCGTCTGTCGTCCGCGGTCGAAAGATTAACGCGATTACACGAGCAAGGAAACACGCAGATCGATGGCCGCGCGTTTAATTACCCGTGCAGCAGCCGGCGTATCGGACGCAGAGGGTGGAGAAGGTGGTGACGGTTCTTGCGGTGAGGGAACGACGGTCCCCCGTTTCACTCGAAAACTTTCCTCGGAAAGCCACCGCTGAGAAAGCGGCCGGAGGGACACGCGACACGGCTCGCAGCTCATTCCGGACTTTCGCGGACATGCTCGCGGACAAGTTCGAATTAGCAAGTTCAACAACTTGCGGAATGCGCGATTGGTTGGCCTGCCGGTCGACGACGGGCGTGCCTTGAACCGGAACAGTGACGACCACTGAGCGTGGAAACTTTGTGGACGTATACCGATCGTCGATTTTCTCCGAGCCAAAATTAAAATCTTATTCCATGGCCAGGACGAAACAGACGAACGGTTTCCAAGACTGGTTTTTTTTTCGTTTTATATAGGGGAGAGAAAGACTTGGTCCTTTGCGAAGCTTTTACGCGAGAAGTTTTTGCCCCCGCCGTCTCGGGGATGATTGGACACCGCGTCTACGACGTGGAACGCTTTTACTTTGGTAACGGTGTAACTTGACGGAAGTTGTTACATTTGTACGTGAGTAGACTGGATGTGAGTAGATGGTAGGGGAAGGATTGTTTTGTTCTAGCAATAAATATTTGGGTCAAAATGGGCTCTCTCCGGTCTTGGGAGATTCAGATGACTTGTCGAGAGTGTTCTATAAAAGTGTGGTCGACGGAGATGTTTTTCCTGATAGATTGGTAGAATGCAGGGTTTCGATAGATTGATGATCTGGAAGGGTCAGTGTTGGTTGGAAGGGGCTAATACCATAATAATGAAAAGATTGTTCTTAAGTTTATATTTTTCGAAATTTCGATGTATTTTAAAATGGGACTGCATATTTTTATCATCGTTACGTAATAGTGACTTTGAGCACAAAAAAATCATTATCATCTATTATTATTATTACTACATTGAGCATGAAAAATAATTTATCGTCTACAAAAATGTATCGAAGTTGATAGACATCCTAGTTAGCGTGTGTTAAAATAATTTGTTCTATAATAAAATAACTGTTTCATTTATTTAAATCTACTCCCATACTTCTGTAGATTTCTCGTACCCAAGTTCATACTATTATAGGTCATTGGATTGGCCTTGACTTCAACTATTACGTCAACATGATAAAAATATGTAGTCTATCATTTAAAAAAACAAACGTCGACGACAATATGACCTTCAGAAATTTCTTTTTGCCAATGACAATATTTATCCCATCCAATTAAATAATATTCTCCTCTCACATTTTAGTTTATCGTCAAAAACAAATGAGATATGTAAGGTGGTAACGTTAGGTGGGACACCCTAATGTATTTATTGGAATTTTTCTAGAAATAAGTTACCCGTCCGCAAAAGGTTAATTGAACGCTTTGATTACAAGAATTTCTCAGAGTTTCTTTCGGGAATTCTCCCCATCAGACTTGGTCTTCTATGTAACAGCTACAATCCGCAAACTATCGCGAGACTTTCCAACTATTCGAGGTTCAGTTTTCCAAAACGACTCTCGCGACGGACAAGCGTCTGAGAGGGCAGAACGGTATCCGGTACCGTTTCTACCGAGACGATTCCTCGGGAACGACTCTCAGTCGTAGAGTGAAGATGGTCTGTGTGTATGTCTGTGTGGACGGTCGATACGTGAGAACGGAACTCGACACGTACAACATTGGGAATCCCGTTTCAGGTACGCCGAGTTGGACGGTCGCGTGACGCCGCCGGTGGTCCCGTGGAGTTGCTGTCGAACGGACGTAAAGGGCCCGTGCTATCACGATCCCCTTCAGCTGACGAATCCCGAACAGAACTCCACTTACCTAGGGAGCCTGTACGCTCGTGGCTGTCTGGTCGTCATCAAGACCATGCTGAACGGCACCCTCTATTCCGTGGTGCCGTTGATCGTGCTTCTGTTCGTGTTGCAGGTGAATCAATAATAACGGAGGCCCAGATCAAACAATCGTGCGCGAAATCAATCGTTCGAATACAGTGTCCTCGAGGACGGGGTAAGAGGTATCGATCTGGGGACGAGGAAACACCCGAATCGAACGAAAATTCAGATGGTCGAATCTTCGTTGGCTGCGCACGTATTGCAGTTGGGTGATTGTTGAAGCGTTTGAGTTAATTTATTGTTGATCGAGTCGGTGAATTATTCTGGTGACGATGATTCGTGGGAATTTGGTGGTCACGCAGGAGGTCAGACTAGGTGGATCGAGGTGTGATCCGAGTTGTTCTGTAACGTAATTTTAACACCGTTGACTGCCACAGTGAAAAAGGGTCGTATGTAGCCAGACACGCGCATATATGCGTTTATATTGCGATATTAATTTTACGCACAAATTTTGTAACGGTGTTTAAATAATTCAGCCTGTTTGCAAGGTACCAGTTACCTATATTTAGATGGCATGGTAGTCAAAGTGTTAAAGAAAGACTGTAAGTAGAAATACCATAGAGATCTAGATAGTTTTTCGGATCCTACAAAGAATTTGTGTAGTATACGTATAAGGTAATTAACGATAGAAGCAGAAATGAACCAAAGAGACTTCATTTAGAATTAGAACAATACAATTTATTACATCTAGGACAAGAGATATTGTCATTGAGAATAAAAATGTATAATTCATTCTGGAGCTTTTATCCACGACCGAATTCTAGTTTCGCGATCATTTATAGACGCACAGTTATTTCTATTGGCGGCGAATTCGGCTCGATTAACGGAAGCCTCGACACCGAATAAATGTTAACAAATATTCACATTGATGGTCTGAGAGCTTTCCCCGTGAATATGGAATAAATAATGGTAACACGAACGGCGCTCTCGACCCTGCCAGGGGAACGGAATAGACAGGGGATTATCAGATTCATTCGACGTTATTGATTGCCCCGGCGCGATGATACCGTGCGTCATCGATACTGGCGGAACCCCCGTAATATTTTAAGGGGAACGCTCCGATTTTCGCGTTGAATACCCGCCGATTCGATTCCATAATTCATATTTAGCCGCCCGTGGCGAAAGGAACTTGGAAGTTTTATGATGTTTCATGATGTTGTTTGTTTTTTTTATGCCAGAACGCTCGAAAATTCACCCTCTAATTGTGAATGATCGCTGGCTACACACGGTCGATCGTCGAGGCAATCAGAAAATTATTCTTTCCGCGACTCCTGTGTAACATTGTAACCAAGATGGATTCGAGACTAAGTCGGACAAGAAAGGAACGTTCCACGGGCAGGGAAGCTCGCGTGCCCGTGGCTCGTTTTGCTCGGCCAATTTAATTCCGGTTCCACCGTTCTACGGGCCGAGGCACTCGAGCCTTGATATCATTAAGCCGTGGTCTTAATAGTCGCGGTTAATTAAAACAGATCCAGCCGTTAATGTTTTTTCTTCCTTTCGTCAAACGATACATTTATCCAATTTAATGTCGAATCCCGCCACCGTGACGTACGAAAAATCGACGGTCAGTTTTTGATCGTTATTCCATGAAAGGTCGTCTTGGATCTCGTTTTGCTTTCTATACATTCGGTCTTTTCAAAGGGAACGACCAAGTGCAATGTGTGTCAAACTATTTCTTCACGGTGGTCATCAAATCCCACTCATCCCCACCACTCCCTCAAACAAACTACCATGAACAGTCTACGGTCAATAATTGAATATTCCCGTCCCGAAATAATTGGCAGACTCGTTAACAACGAAACCCACCTAAAGCACGTTTCACCGCGCGTAGAACAACACCTATTCAAATTGCAACTCCATGTAACCCGTATTCAAACTCCACCGCTTCGATTAATGCCTACAGATCGGTGCAATTCTACTAAATAAATAACATGCACCGCCAAATAAACTGCACCCCTAGATCATTCCGTTCAACGTGGCAGCCAACGAAAATCTTCGAAAATTAATATCGAGGTACGAGAAAATAAATCTATGAAACATAGACCTGCAAACCTCTCAAAATAAAGAAGTCTCTTCTCCAGGCCGAGTCGTAAAAACGAAAAACAGTGTTTTACGAGTGGGTCTTTGACGTGAATAGCAAACATTGTAAAAAGTGGAACGAAAGGGATGTGTGATCGTGACGTCACGTATGAGGTAACGATGAAACGTTCCAGGTCGTCGTGACCGTGCTGTCGAGGCTCGACTTTACTGCCGCGAGAAATGCAGTCGCGCTGGGAAACCGTAAGAGAGGATCGCCAGGCTGGCTCTACGGACGCCTCGATTTCGGGAACGCTGCTGGACCTAATCTCTGTCAGATCGAACGGGTTAGTGAACCGAACGAAATCAATCGTTAATGGGCGAGCCGTGAGTCGATCGTTTTCCGACTGCGCTTGGAACAAAGTCAAGGGGTGATGCTCGGAGCTACAGTTACAGAGACGAAATTACTCTTGATCGGTTAAACGTAGGGTATTCTGGGTATTTGTTCTTATTAGTTTATGACAGAAAGGTGGAACGATTGTGATTAATTAGCTAGTACGCTAAATCTTCGATCGCTGCTTGAAACTCGGGACCGTGCAGTTATCGTAGAGGACCACGATTCCAGATAAAGTTCAAAGGAATCTTGTCATCTGATCGCTGGACTAGCTCAACTGAACCAACACCCGAATTCAGAAAAGAATCAACTGTTCCATAAACACACCGATAATATCGATTTATCGTAAACGCGTTACAAATTGTTTATTCGAAACTATTTCCGTCGGTACTATCGAGAAACGATAATTAACCGTGAACTCAATATAACCACATAATTACAGTCCCTTGATACCTTCCAAAAACTCCCTACAACATCACGATCTGATGTTAAAATATTAAGCAGATTCAGCGATTCGTCATACACGAACTCGTTCTCTAAGCGTCAGCAACTTATGCAGTTGGGTTGAAACAAAAAAATTACTAATTATATGATGCAGTTAAATATTCTGCTCGCGACTGCTTACGTGGCTCAGACAGCTCCGTTTTCCCGCGCTGAATTACGGTCTGGGTTGCTCCCCTAATTTTCAAACGGTACATGTATGTGTGACTGAGAGTCGGGGGTGCCTCGCGTACAAGCCAGGTGAAAAGAGGCTACGAAGTAACTTTCTAACTTCGCGAGAAATATTTGCAGAACGAAGTTCCCTGCGGCTGCTCGCGGGCCAACACTTCGCCCAAGTGCCGGGTCGGTGGGTAAAGAGTGGTGAGAAAAGGGAACAGTCCGAGAAATTTTATTAGGGAGCGTGATGAACGAAAGTTTAACAACTACGCGAAGACTTCCACGCGCTCTTGAATCCTATTTTTACGGTCTAACGGTGTTATAATAATAGGACTCGAGGAAAAAAATTATTAATTGTGTCGGTGATCATGAAAGTGGTGTGAGTCGTGTATTTGTTTCGAAAATTCTTTCATGATATTGAAATATAAATTGATGTTACATCAAATATGGGAAAATCTCCATTTTTCTGCTTTACTGACTTATACCACTTTCATAATTATTGGAAAAAGGGTGAGGACCATTCTTTACCTGTTATAAAATTTGAATACATATGGAAGTATTTTTTTTATTGTAGATTCGTATCGTGTAGTAATCGTAACGTATGCGTAAAAAATTTGGAGCAAATGTTGAGATTTGAGTTTAGATTCTCTAAGAAGGATTTTCACCCGCTTCTTAACGTATAATATTGCCTTCTTTAAAATTTCACAGAAGAACAGCGGTCGCGGGGACTCGATGATCGACCTCAAGCCCCTAGTTTATTCGAGCGACACGGAATAAAATCGCTAGGAACGATCCCACGTCGGTCTGCATGCAGCCAGACGTAACTCGAAGCAATCATACTTTCGCGCCTGATCGCTCGCATGAAAATTTTGACCTCTTTATAACGTACAGGGCGATCCAACCCCGTAAGCTCTGTGTTTCAGTGTCCCACGTTGCATGAGTTTAACTGAAAAGAATCTATCAACGGAAGATTGAAAGAATATTCGTTGTCGTCTAGGTTGAATTTTCTTTATATCATGGTGAATTTGTATTCTTTGATCCAATGAGACGCACGAAGATTGATTAACGAAATTTTCTAGAAAGATGAAGTTAAAAACTCGGGCGACGAATTACCAAAATCAATTGACATTCCTATCACTCGAAATAATATTTACAAGATATTTACAAAACATTTATAAATCCCACATGAGTCCTTTGTGTTACAATTTAATCCATGCAAAATCTGCGAGAAATCATCAAAGGTGACCACCGACTAACGGATCGCCCTGTAGATCGTAGCCCGAATAAACTGTTAATATCGATCACGTCGTACAATCGATCGTAAAAATCGCCGAACGACTGAGGCCAGCGTGGCCCGAGGGCTTTTATCGAAATGAAAAACCATCGAAGAGGTTGAGGGTTGGGAGGGGGTGGCGTTTAACGAAGTGACCCAGCCGTGGGGATTAATCGATCATCGATCACGATACATTCGGAACGCGGCCTCCGTGGAACAAACAAGCCCACAAGGAGGAAGGGTGGACGATAAGATAAGGGGCTCGGTTTGGATTTCTTTTCCTCCGTTGGTCCGTCGCCGAGATCCGACGATAGCTTTCACTATGATTACCGGAACCGGTTAATCGAGTCGCCCTACTAAATCCCTCGTTTCCCCGACCGGTATCGTATCGACCGATCGATGAGGGATCTTGTGAACAGAAAACAGAAGTAAGAGGAATCTCTTCGGAGTTGAAGAATGATAAAAGACCACGTTAACAGTACTCATCGTTTCTTATTCTTATTTTTTCTTTTTCTTTTTTTAGCGAGAAACATGGAGTTCGATGTTTTGATTGTGAAGTGGAAAAATAGAAGTGGCGTTCGTACTATTTAACCCTTTAACACCCAGATGTTTAACACTAGAACCACCAGCGGTCAATGTATGCCAAATTGAATTGCATAATATATCGATATCTATAATATATAGTACAGTATAATATAATATAGTGTAATGTAAAATATACATACATACCATACATTCGTTAAAGGGTTAAACCTAAGTAACAAATACACTATAATTTTCATTTCGAATCGATCTAACATAAAATTAAACCAAAAGCTTTGTACTAGAAAGGACTTTGTAACGAATTCTCAGTTTTTGATAAGTTATATAATATAATTTACAGGATCTAAGTACTATAATACTATTCTAGAGTGTAATCGTTGCCTTTTCCTCCAAGAATATCCACGGTAACGAATATAATCCTGAACGTTTTGCGAACGACGAGCGTAACGAAGAAAATCGTTTCAACCCTCGTCAACCTCGCTGGTCCAGCGCCTGTTCACCGAACTGATATTTCAGTCTGTTGTTTGTTTTCAGGGAGTACGTTGAAAATCCACACAGAAGAAGCGACCGCAACGGAAAGAAACATAATCGTGTGTGGTTGGTCCGATAACGCGCCGGAGACTCGATTCGAGCTGTCTCGCGCGAGCAAGAACCGCCGCCGTGAGACGAAGAGGGATCCTCCCGTGGATCCCAACGGTGTGATCCAGACTGCTCGTTCTGGCTCGTGGTTTCCCGCGTTACGGCTGACAGGGGTGCGGTTTTCAACCCCCGTTCTTTTGTTCCCCAGTGCTTTTTACGAAGCCACTCGATACTGGAAGCAAAACGAACGATCTCGAGATTTGGGGGTAGAACTAAAGCTCCTGTCCACTGGTGACACGGAAATATGGTAAAGTGATATTTGGATTTATTCTGGGTAGTGTTGGAATCAAGTATACGAAAGCACAAAATTCGCATAATAGAAGGATTTAGTAATTTTTCGTTTTTTTGCCGATATTCGATTCTTCAAGGTGAAAACCCATTCTATGCATTAGACGAGTTGTGACAATAATGTTTCGAGAAGAATTTCGTTCCCCTCAAGGTACGCCAGAATGTAAACCGTTACGTGGCTCCTGTTGTTTAGCCTTACCTCTCCTCTACCTGCACATGAAAGGTTCATATTGTCAATCGTTTCAGTCATTGTGCGAGTTCTTGCCGCGTGAGGATGTATTTGAGTTCTATTCTACTAAAATTTTATTTTAAAAATAGCCCTTTTAAGGCTTTATACGCAACAATTCTTTATCGGTTTAATTTTCGAAATAATATTTTCAAATGAATTAGTGTTATTTATACAGTGATATATTTCGTTGATTTGTGTTCTATACGATAAATGGAGACAGCAGCGAAAATGAATGCCTCTGCAAACGTTAATCGTGAGTAATGAAAAACAGTGAGCATATGAAGAGTACTTGTACTTTTTTGCAAAATTTAGTGTAACTTTTATTTTGACTGTTCTGTTCTCTTGAGTACACTCAGAATGAATTCAGAGTGGAGTGAAGTTCGTCCTTCATTTTTGAAACGATGCAGTTTTTATTGTACCGTTTAGAACTGTAAATTGCATTGAAAAAGTAATTGAAAGTGAAAAGCGGTGCAGCCTCTTGTTTCTATTTTCCCTTTAATTTAAGTGCATCACATCCAACGAATTTTATTCCAGCGGTGTTTACGTGGAACTGTAAATGAGTCTTTGAGTCCATACCACTTTTATTCCGCTTATTAAAAAATCTTTCGAACATTAACCGTGAATTGTAAGGGACAGAAATTATACAGAACGTCTTTCATGAAGAATGTTGCAATCCAAAGGAATGGAAAACTATAGTTCACTAATAGAAACGAACAATCCTCGGGAATTGAAAATATCGACAGACCGGATAAAGTGAACAAGACAAAGCCCAAACGTGTTTCCCCATTGAAAAAGAGTAATTTCACACCGTGGATATACGATTACCCATAAAACGGTAAAGAATTAGACTGTACAGGAAACTGAAGTTAATTTTTTAATTCCGCTACTATCTCATTCGTCCTCTGTAACGAATCCAGGATTATCGAGACGATAGTAATAGCTTCGTGAATATTCGATACACCGAACAAACGTTACGAACGGAAAATTGCGCACCAGAAAATCCCCCAAAAAGATATTTAAATTTTATTCATCTCGCCTGCTTTAACCCAGTCCATAGTCTCTATAGTAAAAATAAACACCTCTTATTTTTTTACCTGGAAAAATGGGAATTTGACCCTAACTTAACAAATTTCAATATAGAAGTATCGAAATTCGAAACTGTCTATCAATCAAAGGAATTCACATTGAGTGCAATAATTGACAATCTTATTAAAATTCAAAAAGAATAATAAATAATTAACCGGTCAAAACATGCCCAGAATGCTTCGTCGAATAGACGAAAATAAGAAATTCTGACCGTGTGACTGATCGTTTTGACTGCCAGTCACCATTGCCTCGACTTTCGGCACGGAAAACCCATCGACCGGCTTCCTTTCCTCGTCCATCCTTGTCGAATTTAATAATAGCGAATTTACACGACGTCCCGCTACCAACCCACCGCCGCCGCTGGTTTTGCAATTTCTGGCTCGGGCAGCAAAGTTCCCGTACAGTGCAGTTTCGCTTTTCACCGTAAACCGACCGGTTTTACGCGGCGTCCGCCATATTGGTGGCGAATACCAGCCGTGTTCGAGCGATTCGGTTCATTGAACGGTCTGCCGGAACGAAGGCCTGTGTCGCGAGGGAAGGGGGCAAGTATTTCGCGACCGTCTACCTGCTAAGAACGTGAATTTACCTTCTGTTTCCTCAGACTCAATAAGCGTTCGGCTTCTTTTCCCCAGGAAAATCAGGATCGAAGATTGCCTGTCCTCTAAATTCAACGATCAAAATTACTTTTCATATAGGTATCGTAAAAATCACGTACTTTAATCCACCTTCTGTTATATGTCTATTTCATTTTAATTCAATGTCAGCATTACGAAGAAAGAAGGCATGGTCAAGGTACCGATTTTAATAGACACCTAAATTCTAGGCCAGGAAGCCATCCATTTTGCGGTTATTTTAGGTCTAAAGCGTCTTTAAACCGTCTTCAAGGCTTCATTGGGTGTCTCGTGCTATCTAGGATCTCTCCTTGAAACAGATCACGTTTCGTGGTCCACCCAGTACAGGATTAAATTTATCTCATAAACATACTTACCACTTTGATTCGTACTTTTCGACGATCGTTAACGGTTTCAAATCACAGACCCTTATTGGGTGCGTAAACGTGACTTTCCGCCCTACCGCCTCTCTTTCATCCGTTAGAATCGAGTTTCAATTTAGCGAGGTTTCACGAGGAAAGAGTGGGTTGGTCCGTGTTCGACGGTCAGCTCCGCGGTTGTTTGTCGACGGTCAACCGTTGCCCGGGACGCGTTTCTTCGGGAATCGATTGCCGAACAGACGAGGGATTTCCTCAAGTGCTTCCGCTGTCTCGTGCAGAGACCACCCGGCCCACTCTAATCGGTTCGCTGGCCACCAGAATGGGAGGGGTGGGGGGCACGACTAACTGCTTTCTCGATCGCACGCGTTCGCTGATCGAATCGGAACGGAAACAATGGCCGACGGAATAACCGGTACACGGTACCCAGTCTGGCCCAGTTAACACGAGCCCAGTGAGGATGGTGGTACTTGTTCCTCGAGGTGCGTTCGGTTTTCGTTGGGCGAGAACGGCTGGCGAAACCGGAAACTGACTGCAGACTGACTCACCCCCTCCAGTTCGACGGACGGCCACCGAGTGTCCCGGGGAAATGGGAGTGTAAACAGTGGTGCGATCGAATTGTCGCGATTACGATCTCTCGATGGTGTCGTTTTAATCCCGACGATCAGGTAGAAACTGAATTTCATTCGTGTGTACAGGGGGAAACGCGTTCCTTAATCGACACGGGATGAATTTTCATGGGATGAAGAACGGGAGATATAAGGTGTCACTGGTGGTAGGATGTGATTCTACGTGGAAAAATAAGTCGAAAATATGGTATACGATTTTTTTACAGGACTTTGAGAAAGAGGAGGTAGAGTAAATTCTCGATTAGTGCTCGAAGGCTCCTCGGTAATGACAGAGAGAGGTCCACAGGTGTATTTTCACTTACTAAATAGCATGTTAAATAAATTGCAACTTTTTTTGTGTACATATTATTGTATTTTTAATTTTGCGCCGTCTCCAAAAAGGTTTCAATGTATTTAGTAAGGGAAAGTAAGTTTTCTTAACCATTGTTGCATTTCTGTGTAAATAATAAAAAGAGAAAAATATTTTCTACGTTTTAGTGCATTTCAGGGTCGGTCCACATTTTCTTAAAACATTTTTTTTCAGAGTCGAGTTTATCGAAAACGATATCTCACGTGAAAAAAATGTTATTCCATATTTTCTACTTATTTTTTTACGTAGAATCATTCTCTACTCCAGTGTACCACCAGTTACATGACACCCTGTATAAAATTGTTCGCAATCACGTTCGATGTATGAAAGGATGTAGTGATTGGTAAATGAACAGAAGTTGAATTGGGAGTTTTATCGAAATTTATAAATCAAACAGACGTATGGTTCCTCTTGTCGGATAAGAGAGTACGCGTTATAAAATGAGCTTTTAAATATTCTGCGGTGACGCGTGATGCACTTTAAATATTTAGTCGCGGTTAATACTTTTATTTAATGCGTTATATTGTATACATACGGTACCGGTTCGCAGAACTGGAGGACTTCGACGAATTAATTGGAGTAATATTATAATATCGTAAATGTGACCCACGTTTCTTTCATAAACTCCAACTGAAATCCGTGAGGGAAATACGGTAAATGGACTATTCATTCAAATATCCGGTTGGTGAAAAACAAAGAGATCATCGATACGCATTTAGTCACGTTTTCAATATTGACCGTATTTCTGTTTGTAAAAAGAGCCAATTTCCACCGTTCAGCATCAGAACTGGGCTCAATTTTATTCGAATAACACATTTTGTATCTGATTTCCCAATCCTAACCTGTGAGCAGTTAACGAGACAATTTCAAGATTATTTTATCACAAAAATAAAAATTTCCACGTTTAATCGATTAAAAATAACGAAGTACTTTTCCATCTTTTATTCGAAATTCTTAATTTCCCAATCTCTGTTCAGGATTCTAACTCGATTTCACCACCAGCACCAAGTTGGCGGAGGGAAACCACGATCCACAGACGATAACGTTTCGCAACGACGAAAACAAAGGAACCTCTGACGAACCGTGTGCACGTATAAGAGTCAAGACGGAGTCGGTTAATTTATTCTTCATTCTGAAAAGTAAACGCAACCGCCTCCCTCCACCCATGAGATGAGAAAATTGATCGACAATGAAAAGACAGAGACAGAGATCCTCCGTTTACGATCCGACCGGGCGACTCCGTCGTGACTTCAATTTAGACGAAAGGGTTGATATTTCCTATGACACTGTAATCCCGGAACAGGATTTTGTCGTGCTCCCACCCCAACCGGCGTAGTCGGGACGGGACATTAAAGCTGTTTTCACATTGTCGTTCGTAGAGGAGAACTCTCTCTCTGCCGAGAGTACTTGCCATGGTAATCAACTGGAGGCCCCCTGCCAGAGTCCATTCCAGATTGCCCCTCGTTCAATTAGCATACATACGATGGCTACCGTTGCTTTTGTCCCTTCATCCCCCCCCCCCCCATCCTTCAACCCAGTTTCTTCCAAAACAGAAGTATATCCACCTCCAGCGTTAATTAATTCCATCCTGAAACGATTTATAATATAGTAAATCCTCGATGATTGTCCGAAAGTTCTTAACATTAAATATTTCATAAACGTCATACGTGGCTGACACAAATATCATTGGCTTCGGAAATCCAAGCTTTATCACTGTGCTAAACCTCGGTAAAAAATCTGCTTTGTAAAATCTCACCTTGTCAGTGCCGAGGAGCACTTATCGAGGATTTACTGTAAACGAAGATCTATTCAGGACCAGCCTGTCCGAAATCATTTTGGTAATCGGTTCCCGAGGAATTAACCGCGAACGGTTTCGCGACGTGCGTGCAGACAGCAGGAGCGGAAATTGAAGGAACCAGCGGGGAGAACGAGTTATGAAATACGACGGGGCGGGCTGAAATTTACACGGGACTTAAGCGGTTCGAACGGATACACGGGACGCCTACGCTGACTAGCACGCAGGATACATTTATAATTGGTTACCTCCCGTTTTCCTTCCCCCTCTGTGAGCAATAACACGCCTGTTTATCGATCGTTCGATTTCTATTAATTGAAATTGTAAATGTAATTCGATCGAATCAGGAAATTATCCTGAAGCCTGTTTCTTTCCAAAGCTTTAATTTTGAAAACCTGAGATAGAATCTCACCTGGCAAGTTTGAACTCACGAGGATCAGTGTTACGCAACTTTCAAGCCTTACTCTGATCATAACCGATGCTTCGTGAAGGAAATTCAAGTTTTTCGAAGTGAAATACTAGGGGATTGCGCTGTCGTTTTTAATACGCGATACTTGCCTTGAGTTTCGGATCTCTTTTTGTCAAAGTTATTTTAGAGACAGTATTATACTGTCTGGTACCTAGTCTTCAGACCCGTTGATATAAAGTAATTTCAGAATCTTGAATTGAAGCGAATTTCTTGGCTGAATAAGTAGAAATATCAACGATGCCGCAGACGGCTGACATACTAGGGATCCGATCTGTCTCCAATATAAAATAAATTGATCTCTTACATTGTAAGAGTCCAATTCAATGTATTAGGTGTAGAAATTATTGGCTTTTCTTTTATCTATGAAAAGAAGGCCACGAATCAATTTCTACACCAGATACTCTAAGGGACAAAAAAGTTACCATTTTTCTGATTCTTTATATTTCTATTATTTCTTAACATGAACTTATAACTTTCATATATTTCTATTATTTCTTAACATCAGCTTATTACTATACTAGGTTTTATACACTACATTTTCGGAGTTTACTGTGACTTATACAGCTTTTAATTCTCGATCCAAACATACATTAAACACATACTAAAGTATCAAGTTGATGTTAAAAAATAATAAAAATGAAACAAATCTAAAAAGTAATACCTTTTTTTCTGGTACTTTATTTAGAGATGTCCAGGTTCGATGATCCAACGTCTCGATCCCACACCAATAAATTCGCAGGAAATAGTTTGGACTAGACTCTCGAAGCGTCTCCCGTTACGAACTTCGGCCACATCCAGCGAGCCTTCGTCGTGTTGATTCAGACAGCGCAATTTCCGAAGTGTTCCGTCCGTATCGGTGACGTTCCTTTCTTAAGCTTGCTTGCCTTTTATCAGGGAAATACAGAGTTGTTGCGTTACGAATCCAAGGTTTCATACTTTCCCCCGGCCCAATAGGAGGCTACTACTTTTGCTTTCTTATGTATCGGATCCTGTAACGTCTGGCCCGATCCCTTTGAAATTCCAAAAAGTTTCCGCGAGCAGGAAGCTTTCCATTCGGCGAATAACAGAGTGTTCGTCGAAAAACCGGGAGAAAAAGATATCTTTGAGCAGCTTTCAAGGGACCATTAACCATTCACAAAAATAATGAATCTCTGAAGGAATTGAAGCTCTTGGGGAAGCAACTTTCTCCTTGTTCGTACAATTAAAAAAAAAATGAGATTGTCGAAAGTTCGAAGAAGTATATATCCCAACAGCGTCAGGGGCGAATATTTCGTGTCAGATTCGGCGAGGCCCTGTCAAGAAGGTTCCGTTAAAAATTTTTCCAGATCCTTCCTTTCAAAATCCTCGTCCATCTTCCCGATCTATCTGATCGGACCCAAGAGCCACCCCTCAAAAATGCCTGTTGCCTAGTGTCATGATAAAAAAAATCACCCTCTGGACGAGTCCACTAGCAGGAGAATTTCAAAAGGGGTTGGAAAGAAGGACGTTCTATGGCGAATCGACCGAACACACAACACTGCAATGTTTCCGCGAGCTGTGGCGATCTTTTTGCTCGGTTTCGCTGGCTCCTGACCGACGATACGGAACATGGGCAACGGGGTAAAACTGGTACGAGTTTCCAGGATATGTCCCCAGGGTATACGGTCGACGGCTGAAAAGATGATGCATAATTACGGCGGCTAGCAACAGGTACTCATTGGCCCTAGGGAAAAAAAGCAGCGAGTAGGATTTTACACGCGTGTTTAACACACAGAATACGTGTTTGTTGCGTGGGGACTAGCGGAAGAAGGGGGAATGAAACGGTAGATGGAAAAGCCTGGCGTGAGATACGAGAGGATTAATGAAGTCCCGTTGATCCATGAGGCATGAAGTCCGCTGAAAAATTCAATGGAACGTCTTGGGTGGCTAGTTTGATCTTTTAAAGGGGCCTTGTAAAGGGACTACGTTGCGAATAAAATGGACGACGGTGGAAGAAGATGGAGGATGATGGATAGTCGTCGGACCGTGGCGCTAACGTATTTCGTCGCGGTGATTAATAACAGAGCAATAAAAATGGGCTGGGATATACCGACGGTGCGTTATCCGACGTCGCTGTTGGGACGGAGTGAAAGTGAGGGAAAATGTTTGTAAAATGACGTCATGTGGAGGAATTTAGAAATAATATGTTAAATTCAATACCGTTACAGACCCAGTTCCTAATCACTGAAGAGTAATTATCGCCGTTGTTTTTTACGTGTAAATAGAAAAATTAAGCAAATCCATTAGAATTGTTGTTACTCTAGTAAATGTATGTTTTATCTTCAATTTAGTATTAACAAAGGTGCAGAAACAGAAATACAATTGAATTATAATTTAACTTTTAAGGTAAGAAGTGCAAAGGGAACAATTTCTGATCATCTAAATCATATGTCAAAATAGTTCATAATTATTTAGTAGTTTTTTGTAAAATAACCTTTATTACAGTAAACTTATTATATGGTATCCATATACTAAACAGATCAGGAACTGAGTCCATGATGGTAATTTTTGTAAAGTTGTGTAAAAAACGACACGTCATTTGCATTACCTATTTAGATCTAAAGGTGGGCGCAAACAATGCAAGAATTCTAACTCCATAAAAACCTATGAAAATCACTGGTAAAGTCTGATGAAAATCCAAACCGTATTAGACGTCGTATCACATTATTCCACGAAGTAGTTGTAGTAGCAAAACTACTCTACAAAGCTATGACGGAAAATCCGTCGTAGTCGCCGGTTGGAGCAACCAAAGTCCCCCGAGTAATGCCAATTAAACCCCACTCCCGTAAAACCAGCCCTCAGGCGGACCAGTAAAACTCTCTTTCTCTCTCTCTCGGCGACTCTGCGCGTTACACCGTCGACGTGACAACGCCGTCGTGGACAGTAAAAGAGAAAAACGAGGTTCAACGGACGGCTACAAAAGGCTCTGGATATCATAAACGACAATGAAACTCCGAAGGAAGCCTGGAACAAAGTGGTTCACCGTATGTGTGTGTATATCTGTGTACGCGCGTGCGCGCACGCGTTTGTATCTCTGAAAGGACAATGTCAACAGCCGTAGCGAGTCGCTCCGAGCCGAAGGGAATAGGAAAGAAAGAAAAAGGGGTAGATGGAGAGAGAGAGAGAGAGAGAGAGAGAGAGAGAGAGGAGAAAAGGGCGACGGAACGACACGCCGGGGATCGTTCGAGTCCTCTGATCGGTCAATAACGATTTCCAGGGGAATATAAATGTCTCCGCGAGAGCATTCGTCCGGGGCCGGTTCGATTCGGCCCGTGTCCGGCATTGCCTTTTAATCTTGTAGCTTTGCCTCTTTTAATCTCGTTCCATCGACCCGCCCCTCCCCCTCCCTTTTCTAACGGGTTCCCGGCTCGATGCAATTTCTCCTTTCGTTTCGTTCGCTCTGGACCGGCTGGGAATCGTTCATCCGGCTGCTCGCGTACTGCTTGCAAAAACATTCGTCCCTCCGCGAGAATCTTGACCGAACAGAGAAAAGAAGACTTATGGTCGAGAAGACACGGCTTCTGACTGATTACAGGATCATTCGGATGACCAGGATAATCGGAACCACACGGGAACGAAACGGTGCTTCGACCGTCTAGAAGAAACCTTAATGTCCTCTTCGATAGTAGTATGATCGTTGGCTTTCAAAGATTGATACAGTAAATCATCGATGAGTGTTCGAAGGCTCCTCGACACTCTCAAGGGAACCAGGTGACTGATACAAACAAATTTTGATGCAACTTTGTTCAAATGTTTCATTAGACCTACCGAATAATTTAACTGTGATTCGTTCGTACCCGTTAAGGGAGGAAACCCCTTTTATCCGAACCGGTCCTTCCATGTAAGTGCTTATGAATCTTAAACCACAATGAATATCAAAAAATTGTTGAAATAAAAATTATACCGTTTCTTACGGCCTAGAAAAAAAAATAATAAAATTGCATTTGACCTTCACGAAAGAACTGGACTTTCCTAGAAACAGTTCCAGAGGTATAACCGCACCAGATCGCCGCGCCCAGCTTTCTGTAAATCCAAGTTCTCCGCGGTTACAACGTCCACGTGTGTCCTGTTAGTGCCGGATTTACAAGACCCTCGCGAAACGATCGTCGTCCCTTGGGCAGGGATTATTGTTTCCAGTGTGCAAACACTAGGACAACGAATTCATCCGGTCTCGTCGTCTTGAACCGGAATACCCATAAATCTAGCTGGATACAAAGGACAAAGCCAGCTGAAACACTGGCTGAACGGAGACAACGGAAAAGCGGATGGGGTAACACTGTGAACTTCCTTTCACAGTTTTATTACTTCGTGCGACCAATAGAGGCTGTTTAAATAAGATGCAAAACGCGGAGCTCGCGCCACTTTCAACCGACAATACCGATCGATCCCGTCGGCCCCTATTCGAGGAAATATAAATCCCGTTTAATGCACCGGCCACCTAAACGACGTGGATTTGTGCGAGCTATACCCGAACGGCCATTCGAGCCTCGATGTTAGATTGATGTGGCACTCCGGGCAAGCTGTAAATATCGAGATATATACCGTCCCTTGATCCCGTGGAATTTCACGGCGATGACGAACTCAAATGATCCTGGGTTCATTACCTTCGGAATCGTAGGTGATCACTCGAAGAACGTTCGTTATTGAAAGTATTACGTGATCCAAGATTTGAGGCTTTCACGACAATTTATTATACAGTTCTCAATGCTGAGGCCTCCATAAAGCCTTGTGGAATTAATTTAACATTTTTCTACAACCAACCAAACTTTACTCGGTCGGCATATTCGCACTCTGATTGATCGGGTCGTTCGTTAATATCTCGTTAACAAAACCTCGGATAACATTTTTGTTAAAGGAAAAACTAGTGACCCATTTCAAGGACCTGCAACATTTTTGTTACACCCTGTATACGTATGTACATGGTAACAAAAAGTCATTCCCTTTGGAATAAAAACGATATTATCCGTGAAATCTCAGAAAACATAACCTTGAGATGACTTTCACTCTCATGGCCTAATGTTCCCCCTGAAATACAGTTAGTTACCTCAAGTAAAGTTACACCTAGGGAACATCTAGTAATTATTCAGGATTCAAATTATCATAGCATCGACAGATTCAATTAATAAAGTTAAGTATCCATTCTTATAAACTCCTGAACAAATCTCCACGCACGTCGTTCGCGCGCTTCTCTTCATGGAAATCGTATTCCCAGGGACCGGAACAAATCGATTCTTAAAGCGTCGCCGCCTCGACGAAGTGGCGAAGGGTTGATCTTCAATGGTTGGGAGACAAGCGGCGATCACTCGAGATCCCCGTTCGTCACGCTGTTCTTTCCTCGAGGATCGAGCAACTTCGTGGCCCTCGACGATATCTACAGGCGAGAAGAGAGAGAGAGATCGTAGAAACCCCCCCACCGGAAAAAGGGCTCGAAGATCGACGACGACGGTAACAGTCTCGGACGGGGGTCGCATAAATCAGCTGCACACGAAGAGAGTCTCGAGAAGAGAGGAGAGAACGCCATTCGAGGCGAGGCACCGCGAACCGTCGATAAAATGCAAAGGTGGAAAGTTACACTTAAAGATGTGCCGGCCCCGGATCCGCACAGAGAGTACTTGGACGCCTCGTCCACCGACGAGGAGGAGAGAGAAAGTAAGGATTTACGGGAAAAATATTAAAAGGTCGTCCCGCCGATTCGTTTTTCCGGCCGTGGTGCGACGTTTCCGGTTCCTTCCGTTTCTTATTTCCGGGCGAGCACCGTCGAGAGATTCTCTAACCTCTATGGGATTGCAATTGACGTGCTCTGGTCGGTTTTCGTATCGAGCTTTGGCTATTATCGATACGATGTGTCAGGTTGGATAATTTGGAATTGATTGGTAATTATAATGGGTTGAAGCAGGCGTTCGAATGCAGGTGCTGAATATTTACGATTTATTTTCGTGTTTAGTCAGTAATTTGTACATCGTGCAACCTGTCCAGTGAATCAACTTTATACATAGAAACGAGTAAACTGAGTTATTGAAATAAGCAAATGATTGAATGTTGATTTTTGCCCATTCTTTGTTTCATATCACTGGATAAAAATGTTGATTTAATTAATATTGTCCATTCACCGGTGAAATCTGTATATTTTCCTTTTAATTTGATTAATTACATTTCCAATTTTCGAAGTTGAAATTTATACATTTTAGAAAAATAGGTGTTAAAAATCGAATTTTCGTGTACGAAATATTTATTAATGTTATTATCGTTTAAAATTTGATTTTAATAGTTAGAAAATCTTTTCAAGTATTCATCCATTGGTATTTACCCTATTACTATTTTTAATTTCTCAGCTATGACTCTGGTATCCTATTAACTGCTTATAACTAAGGCGACGATTTGATCAATTTCGACAGAGATAGGTTTATCTGACGGCAATGGATCTTTCATAGAGAAATCTCCTGTTTTGAATTTTTCAAACCATTTTTTGACATCTACAATCACTCACAGGTATTGTTTCTAGCTTCTCTGCACGGTACAAATCTTTTTTTTTAGTGGATCTGAATGACACTTTTGTCCTCTTGGAAGTGATAAAGCATTATACGTCGGAAATACACTTTCTGGTCTTCCATATTTAAATCACTCACACGTCAGTTCGATTGTACCCATGTTTACGATATCTTTTTTTAAGTTGAAGAGAACAGATTAGAGAATACAATGATATATAATTTATAGGTTGTAATGCGGTCGGTAATGCAGGAGATCAATCGTTTTCATTTGTCAGCAGAAAACCGAAAGAACTTTTGATGATTCCTGCTCTGTTTACCTAATTGATAGACTCTGGATTTTCCTGTAAAATGACATTTTCCAAAGTAATTCATCAAGACAAGACCAAATATAGAAATACCCCTCATTAAATATCGTATTAAGCTAAGCATAAAATAGCAAACCCGTTGGAATGGTCTTTTACTGTATTACATTTTTTAAAAATTATACTATAAACGTAAAAATTCGAAGTCTACCAATTAATAAAAATGATTCTCCCCATAAAAACTCGAACTCCGCTGCGAACTATTCACAGACCTCAAACAGATCGCCAATTCTTCCGTAATTTCTGCATCGTGTCAATAATGTTCATTACTACCAAAAAGTTCAGAACCTCGATTCCCATGGCGAACAAGGTCGACCGACCTGGTCGACCGAGAATGGTTAGGGTGTATCGATACGAATGGTCAGCTCGTGAATTATGACGCCCAAGGTGGCCACTGGTGGCCGATTAATCGGTCGTTCACGGTGTTGCCGAGTTCCTAATTTGTCTCTCGGATTATGGTAATTTAAGCCTGTCTCCCCTCACCACCACCTGCCCCCACCCCCGTCCACGAACCAATTCCTAGGGAAACGCAGCTAATTCGTCGCGGCTCTCCGTTCCCAGCCAAAAGTAGGCAAACTGGATAAACCAATAACAGGCCGCCCTCACACGTACACCCGTTATCCGCAATATCTGCCCTCCCCCTTGGTAGCTTCAAGGACTCGAGGAGCGAGAAGATGAACGAGCGTGGGTGGAAACGTTGCGAAACTACCCCGCGAACAATTAATGTCGACGCGAAGACCCGCCGGAGAATCAGTCGATCGAGTTTAACTTCGTATTAACCCCGTCCGCCGCAGTAGTTTGAGTAACATCGAAGTGTACTGCGCTTGATATTAATAGTCGAAGCGACAGAAAATACTAGGGGTTGAGTCGAAACATTTTCTGTGGCGTTAACCCTTTCAAAAATTATCGAAGAAATATATATAATGTTGTGTAGATTATATATAAATGATTCACACGGATGTTTTAACATTTGGAAATATTTTAATACCGTTTTTCATTCGTTGCTATTCGAAGACTTTAGTACTTTTATACAGCGACTCACAAATCTGTTCCCAAAAGGCATTTGTTTCCCCAGATTACGTACCAAACCAGGAATCCCATTTCAAAATGAAGAAATATTTATGATGAACGCATGATGCAAGTAAAAATAACGATTCGTGTAGTTTGTTTAACAGAAAAAGTTGTAGTTCGGTGAAACTTCGAAGCATGTAACTAAAGGAGTTTCAGGATCGACATTTATCTTTCCAAAGGGACAGGTGCATAACAACGGTTATCTCGACCATAGATTGGAATATTTAACTATGCTCCGAACACCGTCGATCTATCATCCACGAGCTCCCCCCTCGATTTATATATCCGGCTTTTACACGAAAATCCAACCGTTCCCCGGGTCAATTCATTCGATTTTTTCGAAAGATTTTTTTCAGCAGTCCGTGCAACCCCGTCACTGGTAACATCGATATCATCCCTGCCTGGACAGAAAATCGAACATTTCCGTTCGATCCCGTGACATTTTCGCGACCTGTTCGGATATTCACCGACACAGTTCGTCATGAACGAGTTGAGGGGTGGGGGAAGGGGGAATCGAAATTAAAAATCACGCTAAAGCGACTAATCTTTCGAACACGGGGAATTATTCGCGCGACCGACGGATACCCTGCTATAACAAAAAAAAAAGTTCATTACTCGACGAGCTTTCAACGCGCCCGTCATTCTCGTTTGTCCCCCAACAGTTTTTCGATTACTCGTGTCCCGCTACAAAAGCTTCAGAATTTCTCCTGTTTATTAAAATCCGTTAAAAAAAAAATGTCGTCGCCATTTCGCGATAACGATTCGTAATGAAAAATCGGATTAACCGTTACGATTCCCATTACACTCGCAACACAATTTTCGTTATTTTCCGTTTTTTTGTTCGTTAACTAACAAGATTCACGTGACGTAACTTGCTTCGATCTCCGACCGCCATTTTGTCGACAGCGGGATCTTCGATTAAATTCAGACGTGACAGTAGGAGACAATGGAAGCCCACCACAGGTCTCCTCACCTTTCACCAGTAAACTGTAGCGCCCACATTGACAACCTATGTCCTACTATATTAAAAAAAAAACCTTCTCATAGATCAAGAATTAAATTCCTCCCATTCAGGAGTGAGCACGAATCCCAATAAATCATTTCTACTCTCCGTTCGATCGTAATCCCGCGCAAGGACAAATGTATTTGCACTGGCAACAAAAGCAACCGCCTCTACGTTCGCGAACGGATCGTCCTCGGAAGTTTCCCGCGCGGAACACGGTTACAGCGTGTACGTGACGGTCGCGGGAACGGTAAAACCGTGAAAAACCACATCGTCGCGAGAAGCTACGTGACGGTAATAAGTCCCCCGAACGGGTGGAGGGTCTACGTGGGATGGTGGTTACGCTGGGCCAGATGAGAAGACGAGCGTCGTCACTATCTGCATAATGCTCGCTATCATAGGCCAATAAATTACGGCAACGTGTCCTCCCGCGGGCGCCTCGATCGCCTGACGTGTTTCCTCTTTCGCCGATTCAGTGGCTGGCCGCGATTTATCGTTGCTATTAGATTGCCAGGAGCAAAGGCGTATCCGAGGGACTAGAAGGAAGCAAGAGGGATGATGGAAGGGGGTGTGGGGGATGGTGCAAGAGAAGAGGACCAAAGAAAAACGACGTTCGGAACGGTACCGCCAGGATGGAAAGGGAAATAGTGGGAAAGAGAGAGAGGAGAAGATTCTTAGAACGAATGTCTTCGATTTAACTCTCCCGCCGGATTTAAGAGGGACCCATCGCGGCCGCCGCCGTTTCCAATTGACGACTAACGAACGATCCTCCTTCCGTTCACCCTAAACTTGTTTCCGTTTCGCTGCCGCGTCGGGAATTATATTCGAGATCCTTCCCACCCTGTCGCCGTCGTTCTACTTCGGTCGAAATGATTTTTCTTTTTTTTTTTTCATTCATTTATCCGTGATCCTTTCGCAGGAAGGAAGACGATCCTGACGCAGCAGGAGCTTAGGCCGGTTTATCTTGACGAAGAGCTCGAGCAGTTTGTGAGTAGACTGTGGTGTTTTACCTTACTTAGGATTCCAGTTGTAATATCCTGGAAATTAATCATTTTACGCGGAGGAATCAAATATGTTTATACTTACCGTCGTTGGTATTGGGATATTTGTCTAATACGGAGAACGAACTTCGCGATCTATAGCATGTTCACCTGAATATACATTAATTTCGAGGGAAACGTCGCGAAATTATGCCGAACACACACGCAATCAGAGCAGTTCGTCAATTACTCCGATACCATTTTTGAGATTTTCAAGAATCAAGGTTGTTATTCTATAGGTCGCTGAATTCGCCCTTCCACCGACAACAACGTGGTACTAAAAAAGATGCAATGACCTTGAAATAACTCAAGGTCACCGTCATATTTAAAAAAAAAAATCGTAGTAGTTCTTACTGACTCACCCTGTACAATTTTCCCGAAACATCCTGTTTTCTTCATTCAGACCAGATGTCCCAATACTTACGAACGCCAGTGTACGTTGTGCTACCATCTAAAGAGTCTTTCGTTCTGTTTCAAGGTGACCTGCGTGAAGGAAATGACAACCCTCAGCGGCATCACCGAGAACGATTTCATGCATCGTCACGAGGTGACGATTCGCGAGTTCATAAATACTCCGCGGATCTCCGTGCTCACGGTGTATTTGCTGCACAACAGACTGAACGTCGGGTTGGGCTTCCCGATAGTGCCAGTCCGCGAGCTGAACTACTTCATCCGGGAGTCGCAGAACGTTCTGCACCCGGACACGTTTCGCGACCGAATACTGTTCGGCTCGGTGAACGAAAAGCCCGAGTCCCACGTTCTTATGGTGGTCCAGAACACGCTAGCGCCGATCTTCGTACCGATCGAGACCTGGCCAGACAGTATCCTAACTCGCGGCTTAACTGGTATTTAATTAGTCGGCTGCGAAAGTTTCACGCGAACGCTTCGTCCTGGGTAACGATACTTCAACGAGCCACGAAACTTCACTGTCCTCACTTCGGGCGTTTTCTTGCCCCTTGGGTAGACAATGCGCTCGGAGAACTTTGATTAGGGTATCCCCGTTAGAGAACCTGAGATGAATTTTCTTGAGCGAGTGGTACGAGTCAATAGGAAGGCTGACGTAGTCTAGACTAGGTAGACGATTCTAGAGGTGAGAGATTGGACAGGATGTCTTCTTTCATTGATAAAACATGTTCTAGATTGGTACTTTTCATGTATATCTTGTTTTCGTACTAGGGGGGAGCAAGTAGTATAAGTCAACGTAAAAGGACCACCATCGAAATCCATCGAAAACTCGTTCTTTCTCTGTATTTCTAGACTCTATACAAAGACTAGAAGCTTCATTACCAATTATTGACTAATTAGAAGTACAAACAGTTTCTGGAAGGTAGACAAAAGATGTCTAGAGTAGGAGTTTTCCATGTACCATTTGGGTACGTCTTCGTATTAGAAGACCAAGTAGTATAAGTCAGCGGAAAAGCAGACCGTGATCGAAACCCTTCGAAAAGTCGTTCTTTCTCTGCATATATAGATTCTACGGAAAGACTAGAAGCTTTAGTAGCAAAAATGATTTTCTTGTAAGTGCAAAAAGTTTCTGAAAGCATAGAAGGTTCGGAAAGAGGTTGAGGTTCTGGAAGTAGAACAATATTATTGATGACACACCTCTAAGAGCACTGTCCTAGAATTCGATCCGTTTATTTCCCCGTATCATGAAAAAGAAAGGAGATCTTTAGTTGGTCTCCTTCAGTTAATACCAAGTGACTTCACATAGCCAGCAACCATACATCCCCATTTTTCAACAATTTTTCATGACCTTCAAATCATCGAATTGGTTCAAACAAGACAACAAAATGGCCCCTGTTATTAACGTAGATGCGCGTCTGGGCTGTACAGACTACATTTAGTAGCATTAAGTGCGTAACGGCGAAGTCTGTGTTCTTCTTAGAAGAATCCATGGTGCTCGAGGGAATTCCGAATCAAGGTCTGCTCATAAGCACTAAATCTCACTGTACAAGGGTACCACAACCCCAGGGCCCGTTCGAGATCCTGTACAACGGATCCGAACAACGGGTTGAAAGCTTCGCAAGGGGAGAGGGGAAGCGTCGATTAACGTCAGGAACGATCACCTGGATAACGCGGCAGTCTCTTCAGCTTAAGGTTACAGCAGTCTGAAACGATGACTTTACCAAGTGAATTTGTAACTTCGTCGACGCAATCCCGTTACCGCAACGCTCCGTCCGCGAACTTCCGGCCCTGGTCCACACCGGCATGACTGTGTTGTGGAGAGAGGATTGAGGGGGGGATGGGACGAAACAGGAAGGGCCAGGACGAAGTTATTATTACCATAATTTTCGGCCAAATGCTCCGTCGGTGAATTCGTCGTCGATGTTTGCCCATGTACTAGGCTGGGGGAGGTAAAACGGCATCCGCTCGAGTAAGAAACAATTCCGTTGCGTGAGTGGCCGGAAGCCGCTTCATTATTCCTAATGGATCCGTGGTTCCTCTGATCGGTTGGTCATAGTGTTCCTCGAATTACAAATTGTCGATTACTTGACGAGCACTTTTGAATGGAAATTGGATGTTCGTGGAAGTTTAGTATTGTCGTCTTGTACAGTAAATCATCGATGATTGTCCGAAGACTTCAATAAGAAATATTTATCACTGTGGTAAACCTTGTTAAAAAGTCAGTGTTACACCTGGGGTCCTCTCATTCTCAGTGCTTTCGAACACTCATCGATGCTTTACTGTAGTAACTTGTCGTTGGACTACTCGATTATTTTCGTATACTTCTCATAGTTCTTGTTCGTGTTGTGTGACAGAATTCTTTGGTAAAAAGATGATATAATCCGCTGATGCTGTCGATGATAGGAATTTTAGAGAGTCTATTTGTAATTCCTTAACGTAAGTGACCCACATGCGTGAAGGCTGACTTCTACACCAGCCTGGACACCTTCCTCTGCAAATTAACCGACCTCACGTACAAAATGCTGGGCTTAACGGTGATATACGTGCCCCGTGAGGGCAGCCAGCTCGCGGAACAAGAGTCCGCCGACGAGTCCAGTATCGATAAGGAGCTGGTCAAGAGGCTCGAGGGCGTGGTGGTACATTGGACTACACAGATCAGAATCGCCCTCATGGACCAGGAACAAGCGACGCCCAACGAGTTACTGTGCCTCCAGGACGAGTACGAGTTCTGGACCTATCGATGTTCGTATCTGCGAAACCATGATCAATTAAATTCTTCGCAACGATCGTGATTTAAAGGGTTAGGCCACCTTGGATGCCTGAAGATCATATGTAAATGAAAAAATTTTTTCAAGGACTTTATAAGACAATTTTGTAACTATTTTTTTAAACAAATAGAGGACTAAAATGGTGGACAAATTATTCTCTAAAATTGTCTGCAGGAAAAAAACTTTTCACCATAGGGCGTGTAGAGTAAAGCCCTTGAAACATTTCTTTTTCATTCACACTTACATACGAATTTTGGGCCGTCAAGATGGCCTAACCCTTTAATTACATATTAGGCACAAGAGAATCTTTCCAATTGTTGAGCACAAAAATTTTTCCGACGACAGACGACAATCTCTGTGGTTTAAACCATCAACTCCAAACATCCACCGTGAAGAAGATCACGGAGTATCTCTCGGTCAGTCACTCGACGTACGTTCGTCAGTTTCTCGCGTTGAAGGACGAGATCGAGGACGGTGTCAAGGAAGCAAAGTCGAACATCGAGTACCTGCGCAGTCTACAGGCACCTTCGGCCGAGCTGAATAAATGCACCGAGCCGTCGGAGATTGGGAAACATCTGATGAAGATCATACACCTGTTTCGTGTAATCTGGCTGAATTCACCGTACTACAATAGCCAGGAGAGAATCGAAAATCTGTTTGGGGCCCTCAGCAACCAGATCATCATACTTTGCCGTGGCTTCATCGATCTGACAGAGATTTTCGAAGGTAAAACCAGGAAGTCCATACAGAAGTTGAATGAATGCCTGGAAGCCTGTGAAAATTACAGATCTGTCTACGAAAAGGTAACAATCATTCTTTTGCAATACCATTTTACATGAAAATTTCATGTTATTAATATATTGTCATGAATTAATGTTTAATTAACTCTCGTGCACTGTTCGGGTCAATTTAACCCGAAGCAAATCTTTAAGATTCGATACGATCTAACGATAGGTAAATATATTTGATTAAATCGATTTTAACCCTCTAATAGTAAGGTCCTCTTCTGCTATCCCCACTCTAGTTTCTATTTTTTTATTATACACATTTTTAAATATTTTTGATTATTTAGTAAACATGTAGTACTTATATTATTATATAACTAAATTATTATTCCTCATGATATAGATAACCAAAAATACAAATTCAGTACCTAATAAAATAGCAAAAAATAACTCGGATCGGATCCCACCCCATTTTACCAAGTACGACCTTAAAACCCACCTTACCATTCGAGGATTAATACAGGCCCAATTTAATTCAAGGAATATCAATGTTTATTGAACAGTGCACAAGGGTAAAATGTTCAAAGAATAGTTAAACCAGTTTACATTCATTTTCCCTATTTTTAACGCAGCAATTTTCTCGTACAACAGTTCAATCTGATAAAATTCTTCATCGTTTCGTTATTTCCTTTTTATTTTTCGTCTTAGGGTTCAATTACAAGCGCAACTTGTAAAACTATCTCTCGTCGATATTACGTACAAATTCACTACGCCGGTCGGTGCATTAAAGGACTATTAAACGACGTGAGCGGGGTTACTTTAGATACTTGGGGAAGAGCCGTTAGGCAAAGTGAGGAGTTCCCGCGTTAAGCGGAAGTCACGGTAATTGTACCCCTCTCTTTGGCCAACTCACAATGATCCCCTGTGCCGTGCGGAAACACGTCGCTGCGTCGTTAAAATAATATTCACATCCCCCAACCGCCGCCCTCCCTTCTATCCCCCTTGGAAGGTCGTTTAACGCGAACAGCAATTAATCTTAACCCCACCCCCGTAATCCCGTATTGTTGCAAAACAATCTGAAGAGATTGATAGCCCTTGTACTCTCAAGTGCGTGTCGAAAAACGCTTTTTCCCCGATTAACGTATTAATAGGAAAAAAAACACTTTCCTTAAGTGCGATAATCATTCACGCTTAAATTGCACTTTTCACAGGGTGATTAAAAAAAAGGGAGACTAAGACTTTAGAGGTTTACAAGTACTCACTGAGAGGAATAAAAAATGTTCTCAGATAGGTGATCAAAGTAATGTGTGCAAGAAAATATACAAACAAACTTTTGTGATTTTTTTTTAAAGGATTGATTTCAGGACCTATGCTGACTAGACATTTTCTACTCCCCTCAGTGAGTACTCTAAGCCCCTAAATGTCTTGACAATTGTTTAATCATCCTGTACAGACCATTTAGAATCATCAAACCTTGTACTATTTTGTCCATTTAACAGACATTTTCAAGCACAAAATTTTATAGTGTATATCACTGCTCCCCACGTTGACCCTCGATAATTACCCTCAGATTAAACCAATTCTCAAAAACCCTCACCCTCTCCCATCCCCAGCAATGTTCCACAGACACGAATCACGCGCACCTACCACGACGTCCAGGAAACTTCAGACAATCCAGGTGAAAATTAGCAAAATTACCCGTTTTAATTTCCACTGGATATTCCAACGAAGTGCTCACCTTCTCTTTCCCCACGAGTATTCAAATCATCGTAATAAATTGCCCGTCAAGGGATTAAAAACCATCAGGTTTTCTCGCTAGACAACCACCTCCCTTCTCACCCTCTAGCAGAAAAGGATAATGGCTTCGAAAATAATTTGTCAACCGTGGATTAACGTTTTATCTCGGCGAAAGAGGCTGGTGCGTTTGGTTCTCCAGAAGGGTGGGGGTGGAATGGGGATGTCGGTTATGGAACGAGGTCAAGTTTTCGCGTTAACCGGAAGTCACAATCGTCCCTCCGTCCCATAGACTTTGCCGTTTCCCGTTGCAGGCAGATAAGCGTGGTTAAGGGAAGGGTGGGTGAGAATCGAGGGCGGTTTAGTCGTCGCTGGTAGAATTGGGTGAAGGGAAAGGGTGAATTAGAGGGCTCTTTTACGATTTTTCTGTAGGGGGAAAATCCCGAACAATCGTATTACCGGCCACTGATCGAGGGTCAAACGAAGTCCCACGAGGATGGGGGCGAGGGGGTGGATCGTTCGAAGGGTTTTGCTAGTTTGGCCTGTAACGAGTATTTATTAACCCCCATGTCCGGCGAATTGGCCACTCTGAATGGCTTCCATTTACTCTTGGCCTTCTGGACTGGCAAACTGCGGTAATTAATTGCCGGGACCTTTCCGTCGGTTGGAAAGGAGATTAATTAATTCTCTGGTTTACCATCCACGGCGATGAGTAAACGAAAGATTGGGAAATATAGTTTGTAGACTGCACGAATGTTTACCGCGAAATTCAGTTATCAATACGCTGCGCGGCATAATTATGAAACCACTCTAAAATTTGCAATTCTTGTGTATTTATGGTTAAAGTCAAAACAACCCAAGTACGCTGTGTCTGACATCCTGTTGAGAAATAACGTTCCTTTGGAAAAGGGTAGATTGTATTTTCTAGAAAAGAAGTGGTTCGTTTCCTTTTTAATCGCGATAAATAAGGATTGAAAATTGTAGGGTGCTTTTTTTTTATAGTTATGCCATTCAGTGTATGAACAAAATTTCATATTCGATTATTTCTATGTTGAATTTCTAAAATTTAGATAGCCAATTTCCAAACAACAATAACGAGCGCAAATTTGTTGTCACCACTGATGGTGTTACTACGTTGAAAGCAATTACGGATGGAATGTTCACATTTTTCGTATAATTTCTTCCCGAATTAAAATAGAACTGTCGGTTGGCGTTGTTTTTTTCGGTTGCAGAATTTAAAAAACCAGAATGAGGTCGGAAAACAATTTACTCCAGTGTGCCTCATGTGTTCAGCGATCTTCAGCGTTCCACGGAAAAATTTACAACCGCAGAGGCGGTTGCATGAATTTTTTAATCTTGTAATTTTCAAATGTTTGATGGTTCGCGGACAGACCGGAATGTCGATCGTCCCGTTTTGAAAAATGCATCAGAATTTATCGCGGTCGAAATATCGGCGTGATTGACTGTTAAAAAATACAGGGGATGTTCGCGATTTTTGGGATGAACGGCGCGATTGTTTTATGCAAAACGGCTACAGGCAGCCACGAACGGTTAATAATGCAATCCTTCTCGAATGTGGAAACGGAAATTTTTGTGATTCCATTTTTTTTGTAATGAAAAAAATGAAGTAAAAGTCTTTCGATCGTGTTGGAACGCAGTGCAATCGACCTCGCGATATTTCAATTATTGACAAAACACTTCGATGCCGAAAAACGAATTCGTCTATATTTCGCAAATGAATCGTGACCCAGTGGCGTTACATATATTCCTGTAATCGACTATCGACCAGTAAAAAACAACCGAGAAGAGAGACGAAAATACGAATACGGTTCCGATATTTGTCAAGATACCGAATGACATTTTTTTTTTTTTCGAAGCTTCGATTCTCTGTAGAACGTTTCAGTGTTTTCCGAACGGATGAGACTGCGCTGTCCGAAAATTGATTGGCAGATTGACTCTCGAAAAAAAAAAATATCTGTGACAGGCCCGCGTGGGTGGTTCTTCAACTTAAATGGGACAAAGCTCGTCCAGCTCTCTATACTAACAGGTGAAGCTGAAAGGAATCGAAAAAAAACGGTAGATAGAGTTCAATTAAAATAAATGGGTTTGATAACATCTTTATATCGGGGAAGAGATTGAACGAGTCAATGAAAAAGGGAATAAGAATTTTTCTAAATAAATTTCCAAGCTCAAGCACTTGTTGATTGAACAATTAACACGTTGAATATCACAGTGAATAATTCCGTATGTAGTCAGACGCAATTTATTTCACCTTTTAAGTCATAAATCGTCGAAAATAAATGCGTTTATTTAATAGAGGTCTTGTTTTAAATTATACCATGATCTATACAATTTCATTTTTCGCAATATATATACTCGATAAGTGTCCTAATATTATGTCCTATATACAGTTTCGAATAATGATACTGTATTTAAAACGTGTCCATTTTCGATACAATAACTTCAAAGTATAGCGACACGTCTATCAGTTTCCACCGGTGGTTCATTTATCCGTAACGAAGCAAAATGAATGGCCACCCCATCGCGTGGGGATGGCTACGAACCGCGTCAGCTCGGTCGATCGGCCGATAATACAGTATTCGAAAAGACAGAAACACACGGAGATGGCTGGAATTGTCCTTATTTATCCGCTTTAAGTCCCGCGGATCCACGAGGATCGATCGATCTCGTCACACGGCGCCGGATATTAAACCACCGGCTTGTCCTCGTCTAACATAAATTTCACCGACGACTCTTTCATATCCCCCCTCCTCACCCTCCACACCCACCCACAACCCCCTATCGACACTCCCATTTCGTTTTCAGATAGCGCACGCGCACACCACACTGACGCATGTACCGTGGGATTTAAACGTGGACAATATATTCAGTCGTATTGATATTTTCATCGGCAGGTGCCAGGACATGATTGAGGTCTGCCAGGCGATGATCGATTTCGCCAGGTAAACCACCACCACCCTGTCTATATACTTCTCGCATGGAATTCAAGACGAGCCGAACAAAGAAACGACAACTGTGATGATTGCTTGTAGATTCATTTTAATTTCGAGGGGAATCGTCGAGAAATCACCCTTTTTAATTAATTGTTGTAACTTTTCATTCTTATGCATGAAATAACATACTGTAAGTTGGAGTAACTTTGACTCATTGTCAAACAGAGGTAATTTCGTCTCAAAGTTAGAAAAGGGTAAATTTGGCTCATTGTCACCGAGGGGTAACTTTGTCGTAAACTGAGAAAACGATGATTCTCGATTTTTCAGATCTTTTACAGATATTTTAACATGAAATACCTTTTCACGTAAAAATCAACTTAATTTAACAATTTCCAGAGCTGCAAAATCAAAAATGATCATTTTTTGACTAAAGACAAAGTTGCCCTGATTGAGTCAAAGTTATCCCAACTTACAATATTAAATTTTAATGAGATTGGAGTGTCCTCCGTTTCATTTTGTGACTGATATGTTTGTCACAAGGGTAGTTTTGTCGTCGTGATCACCTCAATCTTCATCTAGCAATGAATCTTGAAGTGATCGTTGATGATAAAAAAACACGATTTTTAATATGAAGAACATGAGTGATTGTGATCGATGCACGCAGAATGGACGAAACCGTGGAGGAAACAAGGCCAATGTTCAGCGGGACCAAAGGAAAAGAACGGGAATGGGGCTGCCAGAAGATCGATAGGCTGTTCCACGAGGCGTTGCTGAAAATCAGACAGAACTCTGCGAAGATCTTCGACGTTCTCGAGGGAACGTGGCACGAAGACATGTTCGCGTTCCGCTCGGAGCTGAAGGATCTGGAAGTCATAATCGAGAACCTGGTCACGTCAGCTTTCGTCGGGATGAACAACGTACAGGAGGGGATCGAGGATCTCCAAGGATTCTACAATTATATGAACCGCGAGACGTTGAAATCGCTGTTCGACGAGAAGACTAACGACGTAAGAGAACTATATCTCACTCTCTCTGTATCTTTCTCCAGTTCCTTTGTATATCTCGCTAATTAACAAGTTTCCCGGTTCCCATTGAGTTTAATTCGCTGCTTTAAAACACACGAAACAAAGGAAAGAAGGGATCTAGAGAATTATCAGAGATTTTCTGCATCCAACGTTACACACGTATATAACATTCAGTTTCCAAGAGAAACAATCCTAACAGATGGTGGACTATTTTTTTTTATCGTAATGCAAGATTAACAAAATCCCTACAATCTTTCGTCGTTCTGAATTCATAAGCAAAGGTCCTTTGGTTCAACGATTTTAATGAAACTTTCAGGACATGTAGTAAGCTTCTTCAAAGATTACCTTGCTCAAAAAGTATCCTATTACTAGGCTGCAGATGTTTTATGCAGGTATAGAATTTTATGGAATAATCTCTCGAAACTGGACGTAAAAGGAAACTTTATTTATTTTATTAGGGAATTCTAGTAAATTTGAAGTATAAAGAAAATCTGATTAAACATTGCAAAACTGTTCACTATTCTGAATTTCAGGGAGAAAAATTAGGACAGTAAATCTTCGATTAATGCTCAAAACTCGGGACTGCTTTGAAACGAACACTATTTCCGCACCTCATAAATTTCAGTAGTTCACCTTTATATTTTTCCGACAGCCGACGAAGATTTTTTAAACTTAGCAGTGGGGATAAAGCATTTAACGTAGAAACCTTTCCGAGCATTTCTCGAGAATTTACTGTCTTACGAACACATGAGTCACTGTACCTAGATCATCCATATGCAACAGGTAAAAAAATATAATAAATCATGAGTAACAATCGGCTGAATTTCGCAAATCCAATGATTCAAGGCGAAAAAAAAACTCAGTTTCTGTTTCTGTAGATATGGAGGCTGTACAGCGACGAGATCCAACAGACGAAGCAAGAGGTCCTTGACGAAAGGGAAGAGTATCCTGCGATGACACCGTATTACGCAGGCAGAGCGTTGAATCTACGAGCGAAAGGGGCACGTCTGGAGTCAACGAGGCGGATGCTGGAGGAGGCCGCGTGGATGCCCAATTGCAGCATGAGCCTGGACATCTACTATCAACACGACATCGTGATGAAGTCGATCGACGATCTGATCACCTATCTATACCATAGCTGGATCCTATCGGTCGGCGAGAATCCACGTGCGAAGCTCGATCGTTTTCTGATGCGTCGAGCTGACGGAAAAACAGGGAATCTCGAGTGCACAATCGATCCTGACATTCTGACGCTCGGTCGCGAATCAGCCTGCTGGGTACATCAAAGGTTCCCCATACCGGTTCACATACGAGTCATCCATGATAAATGGGACACCCTGCGTTTCGTCTACGAGAGCGTCTTGGCTGTCGTTATCTCCTACAACAAAGTGATAGATGGTTAGTTTGATTGATTTTGTGGTGAACATGTTTATTCACCCTCAACGAAACATTCATTTTTTTTTCTAAATTTAGCGAAATCTCAAAAATTCTTTACCCCCGTCGAAAGATTCGTTCTTGAATTTAGAATTGTCGAAATATTAGAACAGATCCCAAAGAAAGAAGCTATTTCCTGAAATCTTAAAAATTCCTCTATTAACCCCATCGAAAAATTCGTGTTTTCCTAAATTTAAAATTGTCAAAATATTAGAAACAATCTCAAAGAAAGAAACTGCACCCTGAAATTTCCAAAATTCGTTTATTTACCCCTATCGACCGATCCATCTCTTTTTAAATTCAGGGTTGTCGGAACATTAGAAACGATCTGGAACAAAAAATCGGTACCCTGAAATCTCAAAAGTCCCTCTCTTGCCCCGTTCGAGAAAGATTCGTGTTTCCTGTCTCCCTAAATTCGGGATTATCGGATTGAATCTATTTCGACAAACATCAGATCCAATGTCGAGAATCCGTCGCGGTGTGTCCCCATAATCAAGGCTCCTATCAAACCATCGCAAACTTGATTAGCCTCTCGGCCCGGTGACACCCAAACGAAACACAGAGACGAGGGAAGGAGGTTAATTTTATTTTCCAGCGCTGTCGCCGACCGAGCGCAGTCTGTTCCGCGAGCTGATTCGCCAGCTAGACAGGAAGATCAATCCGGGCTTAGGCAGGCTGACATGGAACACGGAATACGTGGAGGCATACATCGAGGATTGCTTTAACGAAATGGCAAATGTACGCTTCCCTACCCCTCTTCGTTTCGCGCGTTGACTTTCGGAGCGCCTATATGCAACGGGACAGAAATTTATGCAACCGGTCCGGTTCTGTCCCCGACGAAATTAAATTTTGACCCAGATGGAAGGGGGCAGGGGAAATCCACCGTTGTCCCCAGCCTTTGTTTGTTTAATTAAGCAAGAAGTGCGCACGCGTGCCGTCGAAACGGAATAACAATAGCGGATACATCCGTGAGCCAGCGTTTGCGGCGATTCGTTACCCTGTTCAAATCGACGGAATTTCGGACGGTCCCTATACTCGCTGGACACGCGCGTTCCTCTATGGCTTTAAGGGCAGAGCATTGTGATAGGTCGAGATGTTAGATCGTGTGTAAACTTTTCAGCTCGAGATCGTTCATTGGGGTGACCAACGTTGAGTAAAAATTTTCTCCAACTGATGTCAAGAATAATTTGTTAATGTATACAGAGTGAGAAAAATAGGTTTTATTTTGAAGAATATAGACGTGATAGAAAAAATGTGAAAAGATAAAAATAATAATACTATTTATTTGTAAAAGGGTTTTGAGCCCTTTGATACAATATACTAGTACATTGGCAATCTAGATGACAAACAAAAAGTTTGGATGTAGGATCCCTTCGAGACTTACATTCAACAAGAGAAACAACAGAGTTTAAATACAAATAAATTAACTTCACGCGTGTAACATGCAATATCACAGAATGATTTAGATTTCTGAACCCGACACAATGGTCCACCCGCAACTCCCACCGTCCCCCACCCTGTGAATAATATCTCAAACGGAACTTCCGTTCTCTGTCCACGCTCACAGCTGCAAGAGTTCATCGACGTTTACAAAGAGGCGAACTTCGAGGTGGTGCAAATCTGCGAAAACATCTGCGACACGCCGATGATCAAGATCAAGCCGAACTACACGTACAGGCTACAAGAACTGGAGCAGGACTTGCTGACGACCAGGTACCCACCCCCCTCCCACTGGGCAGGTGTAGCCTTTGAATAAATCTGTGTGGTATAATCGGTGAAACGAACTTCTAAACGCTCCAGGGACGAGACCATCAACGATATGCTGACGAAACACATAAAGATGACGCAGTACATCCTGGTAATTTACGAAGGATTCAAACAAGTCATCGAGGATGTAAGTGTAGTTGTTTTTATTAAGACCAACCCTCGAATGGTAAGGTGAATTTTAAGGTCGTAGTTGGCGAAATGGGGTCTTATCTTGAATTTACATATTTGTTTATTTATATAACAAGGAATAATAATTGAGATGAAAATATCTATACCTTTAGAGGGTTAATCCTTCGATTTTCAAGCCATCGGTCGTGTGCCGTTCGATCTTATGAGCCTGCTCAACGACACTTTCAACCCCTTCTCGCCATTACCCCCTTGTTTCTTTCGCTCGTTGTCTCGGTTCTTTCTGCTACACATCGGCCGACAAACGACGGAAAATGCAAGGCATTCCACGGGGCAGAATTCCCGCGGAATGTCGCCGCCGTTATTCCCGCGGGCGATGCCGAGCAATTTTCGTGCGACTGAACGACGGAAACGGCGGGTAGTCCAGACCGATCCCCGGCTACGATATGTCGCTTCGTGACGCGACTACCGGAAGGAGCACGTCCTTTTCTAGCTCCTTGATCGAGAAGTTTTCAAAGAATCGTGGTTCAAGGCTCGAATTATAGATCCTTTGAAATCAAAAAGAAACGATATACAGTGACTCGAAAATTTGTTTATGGAAGACTATATAGCATTTATTCGGTCAATTTACCTACCGAAATGCGTATTGATAATTAAGAAAAATTCATTATAAAAGGATGACTGGAGTAATGACAATGTAAATGTATGGATAAAAAATGCATATGAATTTTTACACATAATTATTGACCTGAAAATGTGTGAACGAAAGTGTGAGTCACTGTATTCGCCCTTGAGATTTTCATTTGATCTCGATGAAATGTTTACACGATTGATTTATTGGTAATTAATGATAGAGCTTGAACGAATGGAGATCGTTCCTGCACAGGATCGATACAGTAATCATGGAGGCGTTCAGACAGTGTCTAAGAGGATCTTTGGAGATGATGTACTTGGCACTTCACGGTGACGAGTCCTCGCCCCCGTCACCGTTCATTCTGGTTCACGTTGATCTTGTCGATAACAAGGTGTGTCTTGGTTGATAGTTTTATGGGCCAGAGGAATAAGAAACTCATTTTTAGATAAACTTCACGCCCAATCTTATGGATATCGCGTCAGTGATCTCGGGGATCTTCGACAACCTGCTGGACCCGCTGAAAAAGGTCCATCGTATGGTCAGCAAGTTTCGGTTCGAGCACACCAATCCGCCATTCTGGTCGTTGTACGAAAAGGACACGGAGCTGTTGAATCTTCAACAGAAACTTAACGACGGTATTATTCTTTTATGTATTAATTCTTTTATCACTAATGGGACATATGTATCCCAGAGGGGAGTTAAAACATTTTGGTGGGAAATATAGATGGAATAACAATATTCCTACACATTGATATCGCATGTGTCCCTTGCACTCCCTCCAAAACTCTTAATAATGAATAATATGATATAACTTCAATTTTTACGAAGACACTAGGTCTATAGAATGTCCTAGAAGTGGTGTAAGTCGATCTTCAAAAAGTGATAGTAAAACGGTCGGCCCTTAACCCTTTAACGCCCAGACCCTTTAATCGTTATTTCAAAATTATGAGAATGATATATTTATATGTTGCAGCTTATTATTTTGAACTCGAAAAAATCGATATTCAATGAACATTCTTAAGAAAAAATCAATATTCGTCCCTAGGACTAGGAATCTTAAGATTTCTTGAATCTTTCTAAAAAATTCTGCTACGAAATATCTTCATATTTCAGAGGTGAACTTCTGTTTCGCGCAAATGCAAGCCTACCTGAAAACCTGGGAGCCCTTCCAAGAAGTCTGGGAGATCAACAGATACCTGTATCTCCAGAGGTGTGACAGCAACGTTCGAAATTCGTGTAACGATCTGTTAATAAAAAAATTGGAGGGATTTATTCTCGTTGCAGGTACGAGAAACTGAGGCCCACCGCCGAGTCATACGACGCGGACATCACCAGGTACAATATCGTCGCGAACAACGTTCATATGCAGGAAACGGTGATGACTGTTCACTTCCTAGACGTGAATTCAGATCGATTGAAGGGGGCGATCATCGAAGAATGCTCAATTTGGCAGCAGAAGTTTCTCGAGCTTCTCGAGAAGCAGACCGAGACCATGGTGAACCATGTTTATCACTATATCTCGGAGAACTCGAGGAAGTGAGTAGGAAAGTAGGAAAATCCTACGAGATTTTTGATAATATACAGTGACGGTTAAAAAAATTATCATTTTTCTAAAATCTTAATATACCGTGTTATATACAGCATTTAATTTGCTGTCGGAATATATATTAAACACGTACTAAAGTTGAAGTTAAAGAATAATAAAAATGAAACAAATCGAGAAAGTGGTTACTTTTTTATCCACAACTGTATATATTGAAAAGAAATTTAATGGCAGGTGTAGATAGATTTTCTGTAGATTCAGAGATGTTCCCAAATTTTGTGAAACAGTTTCTTCTTCACCTTTCCCTCGTCGATCGAGTTAATTAATATCTTCTGTTATTATAATTTCGTGCGTACAATATATAGCTGCGGTTGGTTTTCGTCAGAAGCCATTTTAACACGTTTTCTTGAGCACTTCGTCCCAGCTGGAGGTCTTCAACCGTGTTCGAGTATACACGATCATGGTTTCCGTTGTGTTTTAAACGCACCTCGACCGGCAATCACGACGATTCGAGGAGCAATTGGTCCCTCCGCGGCCATTTATCAGCGAACCACTCGTCGAAACGGTCCTTAACCTCTGCTCGAAGGCGAGACGAGGCGCAAATTGAATTGCGTTTCATCCGCGAATTAATTACCGATCCATGCTTCCGTATCTCTATCTCTCGTATCAAGAAGCTCTGGTGAATATATACAGGGTGTTCCGTTTAAATGGACCTGCTCGATTATCTCCGAAATTTTTGACGATATTAAAAAATGTTACAGACAGAATTTAAATGGTACCAGAGGACACACTTCTTGAAGGTCAGCTTTGTTTTTCTAAATGGAATCGTACATTTTTTAATACAATACTTAATACTACTCGCTATTCCCTACATAAACTACTAAGTCACTTATGGCGAATTAGTGCATTAAAAAATATACGATGCCATTTAGAAAACAAAGTTTACCTTCATATGACATCTAGGCGTCCACATAGAAAGAAGTTACATTAAAAAGTGTGCCATATCATTTACCGTCTTCAGTTTCGAAGATATTCGAGTGGGTCAATTTAAATGGGACTCCCTGTATATATATACATATTTCCTAGCGAACAGAATCATTCTGGTCCAATATATTCGTCAGATATATTCTATCGATACCGTGGCTGGTGGATCGTCCAACGGATCGAGCCGGTCCAGCGACGGTCCGTCCCCGTCGTAAATTCTTTCCCCATCCGCGAATCTTTCTGGATCTCACGCAAGAATCCGTCCGTTCGTAGAATAACGAAGGAACCGACGGACCTGATCAGTATGCAGTACTCGCTGCAGTTGTACGAAAGGCTCACCAGCGAGATTCCGAGGGAGGAGAAGGAATTCCCGAAGATCCAGGAGCAATACCAGACTCTGGGTAAACCCTTTAAACGCTTCCACGCTTTCGTTTGGTGGAGAAGAGGTTGGAGAGGCCGTGAAGGGGGGATCGATAGCCCGTGAAATCGGGGTGGCGCACCGAAAAGAGGGTGGAGGATGGCGAGTCTGTTTTTCCTTGGTCGATGGAGAACGTTTAATTGTTGTTCCTCCGTCGCAGAGAAGTACGAGAGGCCTTTGACGTTCGACTTCAAACGGAAAGTAGGCCACATACCGCCCGCGTGGGCGGCGTACCTGGACGTGCTCACTCAGAGTGAGTTGATGCTCAGCGAGAAAAAGGTAACACATTGTAAAAGCTCGTGTTCCGTAAATAACTCACGTCAGGGACACTGAAGAATCACTTGAAAATTGGATAGGGACCGATAATAGGAATGGTTAAATTTAATATCAATTCAGTTTAAAAGTTAAAGGAAATATATTGTCAAAAGAAAATTCTTGGAGGTTTCCGAAAGGTCTACAGAAAATATTCTTACCGTAGGAGGAATTTAAGAATATGTTGTTACAAGACGCCATGATGATGAAGGACGAAGTGACCGTGCTAGTGGCCAAGTTCGCTGTGACGGGTCCCTTCACGTCCGACTGGATAACGAAAGGTAGACACAATAAAAAAAAATCATAAATAAGTACATAACCACTCTAATTCTTCCACTGACCCGAGTTTCATACAGATGCATTCGATTGGATCGACTATGTCCACCGGGAGATCGATTCCTTGAAGAGAAGAGAGAGTCAATTGAAGTCGCAGCTGACCATTTTCGGGATCAGCCAGTCGGACAATCTGGAGCTGATACAGCTAGAGAAGGTAAACAATCGTCGCTATTTTCCAGCAGACAGGTGAGACTTCGTTTTCAGGACCTAGCTGCTCTGGAGCTGGTGTGGCAATTGACGAACGAGTGGTACGAGGCGTGGGACAGGTATAGGACCGACAACTTCTGGCGGATCGAGATGGAGGAGATGGACAACACCGCGAACGTTCTCTTCAGGAAGCTGAATCGTCTCAACAGAGAATTGAAAGAGAAGAATTGGGAGATCATCGAGCATTCGAGGTGATCGTCGATTCTTACTTCCCTATTTTTATGAAATTCCTTCTTAGAGTACAAGTTTGATACGGACATGGACAATAATCGAACGGTACTATCATTCGAACTATAACAATTGAGTGGCAGCTAGACGAAGTCGCCAGACCTCTAAGTCACAAAATTCATCTTCTTCCGTTCAAACGACCTCCACGATTATTCTTTGAGAAATATATGAATAATCCTCGATGAAGTAAAGTGGAGAGCTTGTTTCAGGATGCTGGTGGATAAATTCCGGCGCACCCTTCCGTTGATCACCGACCTGAAGAACCCAGCGATGAGATCACGGCACTGGAAGAAGGTCAAAGAAGTCATCGACCGTGACTTCGACGAGACCTCGGAGACGTTTACACTGGAGGCGATCGCCGAGATGCAGCTGCAGAATTTCGCTGAACAGATCGCGGATATCTCGAACGCGGCCACGATGGAGCTGGCCATCGAAACTGTAAATGAACACGTTCCATTATACAATCATGGAGCATCAGCGGTTCATCTCAAGCTTTCTGTTAATGATTCAGGGTCTACGGAATATCAGCCATGTCTGGCAGAGCATGCCCATACAAATGGTACCGTACAAGGACAGAGGGATATACAAGCTGTTGTCCATAGACGATGTGCTGCAAACTCTGGACGAACAACAGGTTCAGCTGTCAGCCATGAAGGCGACAAGGTGCGACAAGGAAATATATCGTGTTGCACCTCGTTGAATTCCCCTCGATAAATACTATCTTACTATACGTAAAAAAGTATGCAAGTCTACTTGAAAAAATTAAGATGACCTTAAAATGATGTCTCCCACTAGTGGGGACTAAAGCACTAATTTAAACTGAACAGCACTGTTCTATAGTTACGATCGCACACAGGTTCGTCGAGCCATTCGCTACCGAGGTCGACTACTGGGAACGCACCTTGTCCGCCGTTGGGGAGGTCCTCGAAATGACGCTAATCATCCAACGTGGATATATGTACATGGACAATATATTCACCACGGAGGACATCAAGAAACAATTGCCCAAGGAGAGCGACGTGTACGACAAGCTGACCAAGCAATGGAAGACAATCACATCGCGTATGGCGCAAAAGGCTCTGGCTCTTCCTGCCACCCATGAACCACGTACGCTCCATAAAGTATTAAATTAATTAGGATTATCACGACGCTGTTTAAAGGTGCGTATCCACTTGTGTATCCTCGTATAACAAATAGATACGCAACATAATCCCGAATCCATTTGTACCAATTGCAAAATTGTGAAAAAATCGTGATACATTCTAATTCGAGGGGAGGGATTCGTGCTGCAATATCCGCGTAAATTCCGGGACCGGGTGCAGAGTGAAAAGAAAAAGTTGGGGGAAAGAAAATGTACAGCGCGTCGTCGTCGGCTCGATGAGGGGGTTGGAAGAAAAAGGAACCAGGCGTGCCGACGCGACCGACGCGCTATAAAATAATGTAAATCCGGTCTACCGGAAGCATTTGCATTTTTTCCACTTCGCCCTTCCTGCCCCCCTCCACCCACCGACTCTCATCCTTCCCCTTATGTTCAGCCGGGCTGCTCGAAGTTCTGAATAAAATCAACGACAACCTGGAGTCGATGCAACGCGCCCTGGAACAGTATCTCGAGACCAAACGACACGTGTTCCCGAGATTCTATTTCATCTCGAACGACGACCTGCTGGAGATACTGGCGAACGCTAGAAAACCGGAACTGATACAACCGCACATCAAGAAACTGTTCGAGAACATTAAATCGCTGAATCTCGGCAAGGTACAATAAATCCTCGATAAGTGTTCGAAGACTCCTCGGCACGAAATATTAAATATTTCATAAACTCACTAGCATATGCAGCTGAAACAGTCAGTGTTACACCTGGGAAACTGTCCTTGTCAGTGTTGAGGAGCTTTCGAACACTAATCGATAATTTACTGTAAACACTAGATCGATCGGATATCTCTAATTGAAGATTTGATTTTTTTTCATGGTTTTCCTCTCTTTTTGTTCAGTCTCTGACAGGAAAATATTTGGCCAACGGTATGTTCTCGATCGAGGGCGAATACGTCGAGTTCTCCGCCTCAGTTCTCCTCGAGGGTCAAGTCGAAAGATGGCTCTGCGACGTCGGTGAGTTTTTTTCATAAACTCGTACGAACCTTCCACCCAAAAAAAAGAAAATGTTAAATCCGTTAGAAGTCTAGTCTCTAGACGCCTCTTCAATTCGATTTCACCACGTGTCACAATTTCATTCGTACTAACGTGCCAACGTGACGCTCGTTAAACTGAAGGGTTAATTAAATCCAACAACAGTTCGAATTAACGGACACGCTCGAATTTCACAGGACGAACAAAAAATACAAAACGAAAGATTTTAGAACCCCTGTACCCACTCCATTTCTCCCCATCCCCCCGCCCATACGCAGTGTCCCCGTCGAAAATCCGATTTAACCCCGCCGAACGCGCGCGTAACCGTCGACGGACGTCCGTCCGGGAAAAAAAAAGTTTCAACCACCCGCGTTTCATTCCGACGACCGACCTTTCATATCCCCCCCCGCCTTTTAAAGGGACCATCCGGCAACAATTTTTGACGGGAACACAATTTGCTCGCGTGGTAACGGAAAAAAAGCCCGGGAAAACGGGGATGGGAGAAAAAGTACGAGTTGCAGTGGTGAGAATTGAGAGGAGGGAGGTTCGTTGAACAGATGAACTGGGTTGAGGGAGAGGAGGCACGATGAACAGACGACCTGGGGACAGAGTTGAGCACAATTCTGCAGTGTGTTAAGAAACGATAGGTTTTAATTTTTAAATTAATAGAAATTAAATTTTCAGGATATTAGGCGTGTATACTAACAAATTTCTATGTTAAACATTATTTAAGGATTAAACATTATTAACTATGTAAATCCTCGATGAGTGTTCGAAGCTTCCTCGGCACTGAACATTAAAAATTGCATAAACTGACGGCCATATGTAGCTGAAACAAATATCATTGACTTCAGAATACCAAGCTGAACCTCATGAAAAAGTCAGCGTTACACCTGGTGACCTCTTTCTATCAGCGCCCGTGGAACCTTCGAGCACTCATCGAGGATTCACCGTATATACTTATATACTTATTTACCTAGTGAATTTGCCCATTTCTATCTGACGATAAAAAAATGGTAGACACGAACGTGCCCCCCCAAAAAAATAGTGTGTCGCAATTGCAGAAACCGCGATGAGAACGAGCCTGCGCGATGTGCTGAGGCAGTGTCGAACCGCCCTCCGAAAAATGACCGCGAAACGCGACAGGTGGGTGAAAGAGTGGCCGAGCCAGCCGGGAATTACGTCCACTCAGATCCAGTGGACCGCCGACTGTACCCGCACCCTTCTGCACTGCAAGTGAGTAGCCCATCTCTGTGTATGTACGCCGAAAATTTAGGCGACGTTAGTTACAGGAATGGGTTGAAGGGAGGGTTGCAGCCAGGAGAGGAAGGGTGGATGGTTAGGGAAAACTGAATCTAGTCTAGGACACCCCCTCCCTACTGGAACGCTGTTGGAGACGGCTAGAAAGGAAGACAGAGGGGAGGGGGATATAGGGTGTACCAAACGGGAGAAAGTGAGAGACATAGGGGGTGGTGGAGGATCGCGGGTAGAGGGACACGGTAACTCTAATAAGGGGAAATTTTGCATATTCTGGCTCTCGTGCTACGATCCAGCCCGGGGTGCGCATCCTTCCTACCCTCGTTTGCATATACTAGCCGTACTGAGAATAATTTAACCCACACCCTGGACCGTCCATATTCCCCCACCACCCCCTTCCCTACGTCGTCGTCTAACCGGAGAAAATCCCTCCCGTCCCGGGACACCCTCTTCTAACGTGTTCGTGTAACCGTGGGGGCTAGGTGGTAACCGTGCACCCTGCGTCGCATCTCTCTGTTAACCGAAAGAGGGGGAGGGCGTCCCGAGGCCGCTCGAGGGACCGACGAAAGAAGTAAAAAGAAGGGTGTATGTAGAGGTGTCGGACAAAGAGGCTGATTATGCTGTTCGCGGGAGAACCGGGGACGGTGGATAAAAATTTACGCTTTTGGACCTGGGTACCACCTGGCTAAATGTCCGTGCCTGGGGGCTGTGTAGAGAAGTGCGCTGGAGGATGGTGGGCACATTTTAGGGGAAGATTAGAAGCGTCGAGGGGCTTTTCGGTGCCGTTTAAGATCACGTTTATGGCTGTTTGACGTCGAATATACAGGGTGTCTTGTTTGCGTGTGACCCCACCGAATAATTTTGTTAACACTTTGATGTCGGATGATGTTGTATTACGTCTTTCCAAAAACAAAGATTGAATGCGGTTGATGTAGTACAACGCCTACAGGATATTGACCACTTCCATACAAATAACGTAAAGAATATTTTTTCCATTTTGAATAAGACACCCTTATATACAGGGGAAACGATTTCTATATAAATTAATAGTAAACGACACGATTAAAGGTTGTTAGACTCGAGACGACCGCTGAAGAAACTACGAAGACGTCAGAATCAGGCGCTGAACAAGTACTCGGAGGCGATCAGGAGCGACTTGAGTCGATTGGATCGTCTGAAGTTCAAGGCGATCGTGGTGATCGAGATCCACGCTAGGGACGTTGTCGAGAAGATGTACAGATCCAGTAAGTGTATCAATCATCCTACTTTAAATCTAGACGGCTTATCTAGCACCTTTTCGTCGTCACCTTTAGACCTCGGTTATATATACATATATATCATCTTTATTGATACAGATGATAATAAGAAATAAACGGGGATAAGTCCCCATTAGTGTGCAAAGCTATATCAGTGCTGAAATAGTTATTGGATCTGATTTAGTCATTGATGACTTGATGGGGGCATGGAGATTTACCAACTCGAGGAGATGAGGACATTAAATAAGGTTATTAACAGTCTTAAATACGAATACAACTGCCAGTTACAAATTATGGATTGCACCGAATTTAACCAGATATTTGCCATGTTACGACCTTCCAACGAAACCCGTGTTCGCGATAGGGTGGTCGAACCATCTCCCCAACTGGGGTCCCTCGTAAATTCATCTCGTCGGTATTGGGTCGAAAATAGATAAACGGTCGGACAGATAGGTGGGACCAGGATCCGTAGTATTATCCTTGCAATCGTGGAAACAATTTGCCGCGGGCGACCGGTAAACATTGTTAAGTGAACAGGCACAATATTTGGCCGATCCGTAGAGCTGTAATATATCTGGCAAACGCGTTGCGTCAACCGAGAGGCGCGCCGATTTATCGAGAACAGGAACGCATCGCGGATTAATGGGCATATCGTGTGGATTAAACTAATGCAGGCTGCCCGTTGTTCGATTGTTTGGACACACCGGTGGTAATTTCCGTTTGTCTTCTTGTCCCCGTCGTCGTCCTGTAAACAACAAACGGAAAGTTCGATCAAGCGTTTACAACAATTCGTCGCCTGAATTCTTAAACGGTTCAAACTTCATTTTTCCAAAGAATTTAGTTAATCAATCTATTGATCCAAAGAACACGAATTCATCATAATATATAGAAAAAATTCGACCTAGAAAACAACAAATATTCTTTCAAGAATTTACCAAACAATTTCAGATTGCAAAGACGTGTCAGAGTTCGAGTGGCTGTCGCAGCTACGGTTCTACTGGGACAAAGACATCGACGACTGCATTGTATGGCAAACGAACACGCACTTCGTCTACGGGTACGAGTACCTTGGGACCAGCGGACGTCTGGTCATAACGCCCTTGACCGATCGGTAATACAGTTTTCTCGTTTTTTTCGACTCTCAACTCACAAAGGACCATTCCTACTTTAGCCTCCGCTTCGTTTAGAATTTCAAGCAAACGTTTGATTAACGTTAAGCGTGTCTGATATTTCACGTAAAATTTGTCACTTTGCGCTCCATGCTTGCCCTAGTAATCTACGAAGACGAAGTTACATCGCGAAGTTTCCAGGATCTCATTGCCGCTGCCATCCCTTCGTCCCTAAGAACCGTTGATTAACGTTGATTGCGCCTTCCAAGCTTCTTCCGGTCCGAAACTCATCGCCTTAGGCTGTCTTTGAACTCGTGTACATATTTTTGAAGATTCACCTCGCTTGCGAAACCGTCGAAACCAGCCAGCGTCTAACGTTGATTGGCTGTTCCAGCGTTGATTAACCTTTGGACGACGGTTTTTGGGTCCGTTTTGACTCAGAATTTCAGAAACTTCGCTCATCATTTTGGGGTAAGGAAAGAAATTGAAATTTTTTAATTTTTTTTCTTGTTTAGAGGAATAGTTTGAAATTTTTTTATTTTTGTTGTTTATATTAGCATTTTCTAAGAAGACCAGCATATTTGGAAGAAATTCGTACTGAAACTCTATACTTTGGGTCTATCTGGACCCACCTACCGCCGTCCACGAGATTCGATCTCTTTACAGACATCAGGATCGTTCGTTAAAATGATTTGTCGAGCAAAAGGTGACAAGGTTTCGAGTTAAATGCTCCAGGTGTGAAAGCTTTTGGACAATTTCATAGTCGAACCGCAACCGATGGTATTCTATCAATCGTAACGAAGTCAATATTACGATAATGGGCTCGATAGGATGGCGGTGGGATCTCGGTTGTAATTGTAATCTCATGCGGTGACGGGAATCGTCGCGACCCCTGACCTAATTACACCGTATTGCGCTATCGACCTGCGTGTAACTCGCTCTCGACCGGTATACGCGTTTGTAATGGGAATCGCTTTCACGCGTGACCTCGTTTCACCGTTCGCAGCCTTACCGTCCTCGCGTCCTCGAATTTCTCGCGTGATTTCACGATTGACGTGGTGGAGTATAACTTCTCATTATCATACAAAGTTTTACTCATTCGATCGAAGGCTGGCAATATAACCGTAGAACATACATGGAATGTACTGTGTTCTTAGAACAGCCTCACAAGGATAGGGTCTAATATAGGGGATGATTTGTAAGTGCCCCTATTTAAGAATATTTGTGAACAGGTACAAGCCTCCTACATTGCCTAAATGTTTAATAATAATTTTTCAACAATTTTCTTTCGAATGACACTACAAAAATATATATGTCAGATAAGTGAAACGTCAGTTCCGTCGATTCTCAGCTAATCAAAGAAAGATTACGGTGAATATAAACTTTCGATATGCATCCCAGATGATTTATCCAGATTCCATTAAATTCTTCCACAAATACATACTCGGTCTACTTTGTTCACTGAACACTTTGGATGTTTACTTCGAATAAAATACACCTTTCAGTGTAGATAACTCATCCACGTTACACATCCATCGTGTAAAGCCTAGATTCGTGTTTAGCAGCGTTCTGGTACCAGCAGAGGGATGTTGATCGCGCAAAATTCCCTAAAGGCAGGCAAACGAAATTTTCGTTCGTCGAGTGCGTAATACAAGGTGACACGAAGCCCAGGTTGATGTACACGTAGGACACGATACAATCTCGTGGTCGGTTTCGAGAGGCGGCTGCGATAGTTTGCGCGGCGTGACATCAAAGGAAACGGATCGCCCGCGGGCCGGGCGTCTACGATACTTAACCTGGTATCGATTTAATCGCGATAAAAGGGTACCGCCCCCCACGCGTCTAATTTATGGACAGGAGCTCCGGGAACCATCCCGATACATTTGTTACCGGCCCCCGGGTAAATTTGTCTTGTGGAAAGAAGAACGCCAAGACGACGACGACGCCCCCTTCCTCGATTCCCCGTAGCCGACCGTGCGTCGTCGCCGCGCCCCCGTTCGAAACGTATTAAACGACGGTTCGTGGCGTTGTCCGAGCCCGTGGAACCGTTTTACAGAAGATTTCGGACTCTTTATTGAGTTGAGATCTATTGGAGATTTTCGAACTGTATGATTGTTTTCTGGCTCGTTCGTTCTCGTATAGAACGCTGGGAGAATTTATATTCATGGTTGCGTCGTAGCATTATTCTGGAGGACTTAACGATTTAAATTCCTTTTCTTTTTGTGTGAAGAAGTCAGAACTGTCTACGGATTGTACCACCTAAACACGCATATACTTTCGTTTTTATTAGGCGTAGACACTCGATAATTGTGAAGATGTAAACAATGAAAGTTACGAAACTTCAAGATATACTGTGAATATTAGTCAGTTACTAGATATTTACAAAAAGAATAATTTGAATAGGTCCACTAGTAACAGAAATAATTAATTTGTTCAAGTTATGTTTTCCATACTGTACACCACTCTTTTTATTTGTATGGAGCATAGCAGTTTGTGAATAATAGATCTGAAATAATAAAAATAATAAGACAGAGTAGGGCAGAATCACACATGTGATAACCTGTTTCAATTAACGATTCCATCTTGTTGACAGGTGCTACATCACTCTGACCACCGCCCTCCACCTGTACCGCGGTGGCAGTCCAAAGGGGCCAGCTGGGACAGGTAAAACTGAGACCGTGAAGGATCTTGGTAAAGCGCTTGGATTCAACGTGATCGTGGTGAACTGTTCCGAAGGGTTGGACTATAAAAGTATGGGGAGGCTGTTCTCCGGGCTGGCGCAGACCGGTGCATGGGGTTGCTTCGACGAATTTAATCGGTGAGTACAGACCGTGAAGCATCCATCAAACTTGATATTTTCACGTTTTATACTTTTGCATAATCGCCACTTTAGAAAAGCGTTTTCTTAACACTTTAACTGCCACGTCACCCAAATATGGATGACACTTATTAGATTATTAAAATACTGTTACAAAGTTTTGAGTAAAATTAATATTGCAGTATAATTTAAAATAAGACCAACATTCTCTATAAACTGAACGTATATCTGGACCCCGGAGCCAGAGTGTATCAATCTTTCCGGTGGTACAAATTATTTCGTTCTAAGTCGTCCAGTTTTTAATATAGGTACATAATAGTCTAGCAATGATATTAAGTTCATATTTTTAAAACAGTCTAAAGTCCATTACTTAAGGGAATTAATGCAAAGTTCACCATTTCTACATAGAGGATCTTCCCTTAAATCGATTTCAATAGTTCAAAGTCTCACCTAAATTCTATTCTATTATTTGTCCTATCCATGTATTGGAACGTGTTAAATTGCATATTATAAAATAGGGTTTGTACCCATACGAATTAAATTAAACTAAAATTAAAACGAGATAAGGTGTGTCTGACTACGTACTGCTTTTTCTACTGTGGCAGTCACCGTCTTAATCGATCGATAAACCGTGGACACAACTGTCCCGTTGATAACACAACGAACACTCGCGTCCCGTCGTCATTTTTACGAGGTAATCGAGTTCCTTTTCTTCTTAACGACAGCATAAACATCGAGGTATTGTCGGTGGTGGCGCAACAGATACTCTCTATACTCACAGCGATCTCGCAGAAAATGAACAAATTCGTGTTCGAGGGCACGGAGATATCGTTGGTACACACATGCGGTATTTTCATCACGATGAATCCTGGTTACGCTGGTAGAACAGAGCTACCAGACAATCTGAAGTCAATGTTCCGGCCGATCTCGATGATGGTGCCTGACAGTGGCATGATCGCTGAGATCAATCTGTTCGGCGAGGGTTTCGAGAACACCAGAATTTTGGCTAGAAAGGTATCGTTCATGATCCTGTTCGTCCTGGCTACATTGTCGTCAAGAAAATAATTAAAAAATAACGTGGATCGATCCGCAGGTTTTCACTTTGTACACGCTGGCCCAGCAACAGCTCAGCAAACAGTATCACTACGACTTTGGTTTGAGAGGTATCGTGACTTTGACCAGGTACGCTGGCAAGAAGAAGAGGCTCTACCCGAATTTACCAGATGACGAGGTAAAATCGAAGGAAGTCAGACTTTAATATATAGAGTAAATCCTCTATTAGTGTTCGAAGGCTTCTCGGTACAGAACATTAAATATTTTATAAACTAATGAGCATATGCGACTGAAACAAATATCATTGCCAAACGTCATTAAAAAGTCAGCGTTACAGCTGAGGACCTCTCCTTGTCAGTGCTGAAGAGTCTTCGGACACTCATCGAGGATTTACTGTGTTGCTGGAAACCCGCGGATATCCTAATGCATTATCCACCGGCTGCTATTTAATAGGATTAGTATAATCTATTTAATGGGTTTTGTTATTGGACACAGCAGCTTGGTCACGTTTATCAGTTAGGGTCTTTAGGATAATCCTCTAAAATTGGAATATTGTTGGTTGGTCATCCATTATTCCAATCACAGAGGATCATTCTTCTGAACTGATTTAGACCACCAGCAGAAAGGTTACCTTTCTATACAATCAAAATCTCCATTTGTTCTCTGCTGCTAAATAACTCAGTAGATCCTCATCATTTTCTCCTGATACATCGATCTGTTCGTCTCCTCCTTTCTCCGTTCCGTCACTGTCAACTCGTCTAAGAGAGTCTCACCCACGCAAACGTCTCTATTTGCTGATTGTTATCGTCACGGGACGAGCATCAGATGTCAGTGAACCATTGCAACCGGACACCAATGGAATTCTTGTGACACACAGGTGATCATCCTGGCGATGAAGGATATGAACATCGCTAAACTCACATCCGACGATCTACCGTTGTTCCTTGGCATCACCAGCGATCTATTCCCGGACGTGGAGGTGCCGAGCGTCGATTACGAGGAAATTATCGCTTATATAACCAAGGAGGCGATCAAGCTGAAGCTTCAGGTAATCTCGTCTGGGGGGGGGGAGAAACCGGTTGTAAACGATCCAGCCGGTCGTAGACGATGCCTTTCCCCCCGACGAATTTTTATAAGCTTGTCGTTTAATCGAGGAATTCGATCTATCGATCGAGAGGAAATTACCAGCCTGTAAATTTGAAACGGTGCACATTGAATATCGATAATCCAGGTTTTCCCGTCCGCCTTGTGGAAATTGAATCGAGTCTATTATCTCACCGGGGAGAATTGTTAATAATCGTCGGAATTTCGGTCAATCGCTGTGCTTGGCTCCATTGGATCCAGTTGTACCTAAAATTCGAGAGTAACTAAGGGTTTAAGAGACATCAATATTATTACCGTGGATATTGTCGATACTTTATCGATCACCTTTGTAGATAATTAACCAAATTGGGCAAATATCTTCACCGAAATTGGACCTAGCCTTACACGTGACAAGTTACAGTCTAGGCGATGGCCCAAATTCAACAACCTTCACCAACTCGAATTTCCTTACATGGGCAATTTCAACCCTCCCAGACATCATTAACGTCCCCCAGACGATCACGTAGGGTGCATCCCCAGTTCGACAGACTTAACGTTGTTCGCAGCCTATTCCCCTGATACTGACGAAAGTTATCGAACTGTACGAGACGATGAGCTCGAGACACTCGACGATGATGGTCGGCGAGTCGAACACTGCGAAAACGGTCACCTGGCAGATACTGCAGAACACGAAGACCAGCATGAAGAACGACAAGAAACCGGGCCACAACGTCGTCCATGTGCATCCCATCAATCCGAAAGCGTTGAGCCTCGGCGAGCTGTACGGCGAATACAATCTCTCGACTGGCGAATGGCACGACGGCGTGATATCCTCGATCATGCGGAAAACCTGTTCCGGTATAATACCGATTTTTGTCCCATCGGGTGGCTCGATGAACCGACTCAGATAGAATTCTTCTTGTCTACGTTTTCACAGAGGACACACCTGACGAGAAATGGATCCTCTTTGACGGGCCTGTGGACGCTGACTGGATAGAGAACATGAACAGCGTCATGGACGATAATAAAGCAAGTTCGATGATACTTTGGTAGAATGTAACTTTACTTGGTTGATGAGGTTAGATCTTATTTGTAGTAGGTGAATTTCTGTCAGATTTATTTAGATCTTCTTCAGTACCCTCTGGATCATGGAATTATTAAGCAGTCTTGTTTGTAGTAGTTGGATTCTGTCAGATCTGTTCACATTTTCTTCAGTACCTTCTTAATAGTCTTATTTGCAATAGTCTGATGACTGTCAGATCTCTTTACGTCTTCTATTGTACCGTTTAAATCATAGAATTATTAAATAGTCGATCCTCGGTTCACTTTCGATCAGTATTTTCTTCCAATTTTTCTGCAGTACTGTATATTTCTTTCCTGCTTATCAACTCGCCAAGGTTCTATTTTCTGCAGACCTCAGCTAGAATCCAGTCTCCCATATCGTGTTTCCATTTACCTTCGTTCTCCAGTCTCGTCGAATATCTTTTGTTTTCCCTTCGGAAATTTTGTCAGTTTCCTTCAGATTCTTCTCCAGTTTCATTGGATCTTACCCGTTCCTTGACTTTCCTTTTAAAACAATCATGCTAATTCTTTCGCCAGGTTTTAACACTGATAAACAATGATCGTATCACGATGCCCGACCAAGTGTCCCTATTATTCGAGGTTCAGGATCTAGCAGTCGCCTCTCCTGCGACTGTTTCCAGAGCTGGTATGGTCTACAACGATTACAAAGACCTCGGTTGGAAACCGTACATGACATCCTGGTTACTAAAATACAACGGAAAACCAGAATTCACAGAGGAGGTAAGATACCTCGAAATGGTGGAATACTTACACTCCAGCCTAGTAAGATCTTCTTACGAGACAGATGCAGAAACTGTTCGAGGAGTACGTGCACACTACCATCGAATTTAAAAGACTGAAATGCGAGGAACTGGTCCCTGTACCAGAACTGAACGCAGTTCAATCGTTGTGCAAGCTTCTCGAGGTGCTGGCCACCCCCGAAAACGGAGTAGAGTTCACAGGGGACAGAGACGTATTCGCAAATATCACGAAAATGTGGTTCTTCTTCTGGTACGTACACTATCAAGTTAAATTAAAGTTAATCTCATCGAGTTAATTAACACGTTCCCCACTAGACGTCATATGCGTATCACCCTCCAATTTTTAAGTCAGCGTACTATATTTGATGAAAGCAAAATGTGTTTCAGAATATTCACCTATATTTTGTGTTATTAATTATCGTTGTTTCATGTATTTTAAATATATAATCAAGAAAGTAAAAACATTCTACCGAAGAGTGGTGTGTGACTATTTTCGAAACTATATGGTGGTAGAAAACGTGTTGAATATTGTCAACTCAAAAGTATTTTTCTAAATCCATATTAAATTCGCTCTACTAAAAAAAATCGACCTTTATCAGAGGAGCTAGTCGAGGGCCATAAAGCAAGCAAAATTCATGGCCCTTTATTGAAGATTCTGAAAGTGTACTGTAAAAACGAAAATAAGTAAACTTCGATAAGAGGACAAATACTAATGAACAGTAGTGTGTATTCTTTTTTCTAGTAACTTCCAGTTGGACAGAAAGTTGTAGCACTATTAAAAAGTCCCATCTCCAACAGACCAAAGTCCTCATCGATCGTCAGCCCCTCAACGTCAATTTTTAAAAAGTTCTAATGAATTTCCATTCACTCGAGTCCTGTTATAAAAATATCGAAACAACCAAGTGGACTTTCGTTTAAATTCGCAGTATGATCTGGTCGATCTGCGGTTCCGTGAACGAGGAGGGTCGCTACAGGGTGGACAATTACATCCGCGAGATCGAGGGCTCTTTTCCACTCCGCGACACCGTTTACGAGTACTTCGTCGACTCTCGTCTGCGAGCGTTCGTCTCGTGGGAGGAGAGGTTGCCTCAGGCATGGAGGATTCAATCAGGGTGCGTGGATAGACATTTCCATCTACGAATATCGAATCCATAATTTTTTTCTGACCGAATAACGCACGATGAATCGCAGGACGCCATTCTACAAAATCAATGTCCCGACTGTGGACACGGTCCGATACGAGTACATCATCGGTTCCCTGCTGAGGAACGAGTTCCCTGTGTTACTTGTGGGCCCTGTGGGCACAGGGAAGACCTCGATGTTCCATACAATCCTGAACTCCTTGAACACTGAAAAATATGCCGTTCTGACATTGAACATGTCTGCTCAGACCACCTCGAAGAACATACAGGTGATGCTCGTAACTTCATAAAAATTGCAACTGTCGAGAGTTGTAAGTAGGCAGCGGATGTTTACGCAAATTAACAATTTTGGAGGCTAATATGGAAAAAACAGAATTGCACAGAAATTTCTGTTGTGGTAATAATAATACATAAATAATATTAAATTTTATTGGAATGTTTATTTTGCTTCGTTTTTCAAGTCAGAGATATATTTTCTGAAATTCTTCGAAACTTTCATTGCAATATATTTAGTGAAGAAGTTCGTTAATTTATCGATTAACATATTTTCAACAAACTATATATCAACTTGATAGGAATAAAAACACGTTCACCTTCGGTAGTCTAGTGTTAACGTTTGAGAATTGTTTCTCAGGATACGCTTGAGAGCAGACTGGAGAAACGCACGAAAGGGATCTACATCCCAATCAGTGGGAAAAAAATGATCTCCTTCATGGATGACTTCAACATGCCCATGAAAGAGACTTATGGCTCCCAGCCGCCCCTGGAACTCATCCGACAATTGATAGGATATGGATTCTGGTAAATTTGATTCGTTCAATTCTTTCTACACTTTTCTAATATTCAATTCTTCTTGTGTCCATTAATTGTGATGCACGACACGAAACATTAATGATTCGTGTGTTGTAATGGAATTATGAATAATCGAGGATTTATTTGTAAAGGTACGATCGCCGGAAGCAGATCAGGAAGTACGTGCAAAGAGTGCATTTAATGGCCGCCATGGGCCCACCTGGCGGGGGACGTAACGTAATCACGAATCGACTTCTGACGAAGTTCAACGTTATCAACATGACGTTCCCCGTCGAGAAGCAAATCGTGAGGATATACGGAACGATGCTGAATCAACATTTGGCCGACTTTCATTCGGAAGTCAAGGGAATAAGTTAGTAACGTATGATAAATATGTATCTTTGTAGAAATTGTGAATGAGGATCTCTGTTTTTGATCAGGTAACGAGGTCACATTGGCCACCATCGATCTCTACAATCACGTCATCCAAACGATGCTGCCAACTCCGGCGAAAATGCACTATCTGTTTAATTTACGAGACATATCCAAGGTAAAATTGTCTGTACAAATTTATTAGAAATATTACGAATTAAGAATTTTGTTTGGGTTATGAAAGGTGTTCCAAGGTTTGCTGCGCAGTCATATAGACTACCAATACTCTAGATCAACGTTCCTTCGATTGTGGATGCACGAGACGTTCCGAGTGTTCTGTGACAGACTCATCGACGAGAAGTAAGCACTCATAACTAGACTACAAGCAAAAGAAGGTTTCAATAAAGTTTCATTCGTATTTATGTATAAATTATAATAAGGAACAGATAATAAGAATGTTGAATGTCTTTTTAGGGACAGAGATTGGTTCCTGGATGAGCTTAGTCGTCAGCTTGGAAAATACTTCGAGATGACTTTCAGTAATATCTGCCCGGAGAAAAGGTGTCCAATTTTTGGTAAGCTTCAAAATATGACCTTAATCTAGGGAAGATGATCTTCAACGTAGGTAATTACTGAATCTACTGTTCCTAAAATGGACACTGACAGGTAGCTTCATGAACGCCTGGGACATATACGAAGACTTAGCAGACATCGGCGCCGTGAGAACGCACATCGAGTCGCAAATGGACGAATACAACGCCTCCACGGGTGTGGTTCGCCTCGATCTTATTCTCTTCCGGGACGCGATCGAGCACATATGCCGAATCGTTCGCGTGATCTCTCAAGTTCGTGATGTATTCCAGTCCATTAATCGATTTCTTACTTTTCTTCCTTTATTTATTTATATACTTATTTACTCAACATGCAATAAGCCCTTTCGTATATTTGATATGATTCGATACGATTCCTATAGCCTCGAGGCAACATGCTTCTGGTGGGAGTCGGTGGTAGCGGACGACAATCGTTGTCACGGATTGCGGGCTACATGTGCGAGCTGACCACCTTCCAAATCTCGGTCACGAAATTGTACAAGCTACCGGAATTTCGCGAGGACCTGAAGGTTCTGTACTCGAAGACCGGCGTCGAGAACAAGGCGATGTCGTTCCTTTTCAACGACACCCAGGTAGTCGAGGAACAATTCTTGGAAGTTGTGAACAGTATATTGAGCACAGGCGAGGTGGCCAACCTGTTTAAAAGCGACGAAATGGAAGAGGTAAAGCTACGATATTAAAGATAATCTATTCTTTCGATACCATTTCACCCATTCGACAGGATCGACGAGTTGATACCTGGGTCGTTTGAAAAGTTCTCGGTTCGGAGTGGATGAAGAACTTATATCGTTTTATTTTTTAATATAATCCTCTTTAGGTGTCCAAAACTTTTATATAAGACGTAGTATCATCTATTTATAATCAATTTCTTTTAATTTTGAAATACAATTCCCATATTGGTAAATAATTTAGTCACACAAAGGTGACAGCCTTTTGTGAACACACTTCGTGTCATTATAACAGTAGTATATACGTTACAGTGAATCCATACAACGAAGATGTTGGATGAACTAAAAATTTCAGGAACTACCGATGATATTATCCGTAGTACCTACCCAACTTTCCAAACGACCCACGTACATTCAAAAATCCCCTCGAACCCCAACAAACGGAGGATCCAGTTCCAATATCGCGACAAATCTCCAACTTCTTGCCCTCTCTCGCGATCCGACATTACTCCTGGCGTTCTCCATCCGTTTCCCCCTTTTTCCCGCGGTCTAATCCGTCCGCGCATATTGGATCCCCACGCGGGAAGTACAATTTTCCCGACAAGCAAATTCCTTACTCGCCCGACCACCACCAATGCTCTCCTCCATCGTGTTTCTCGTTTTCTCGTTCTCTGGCCAGATTAAAAAGCAACTGTCGAAGGACGCGATCAAAGCTGGACGTGTACCAACAACCGAGACGATCTACGCGCTGCTGATCGAGAGGGCGCGCGCCAATATGCATCTGGTGCTGTGCATGAGCCCGGTCGGGGACGCGTTCAGGAACAGATTACGCCAGTACCCGGCCCTGATCAACTGCACAACCATCGATTGGTTTCTGGAATGGCCGCGGGAAGCTCTGCTCGAAGTTGGCAACAAGTTCCTCATGAATCTCAATCTGACGCTCACTATCACCGGCGAAAATAAAGCGGTTGGTCCTCCGTGTTCGGGCCCCTTCCGTCCGTCGTACCTCTTCCCCCTTCCCTTTTCATCCGCTGTACCTCCTCCCCCATATTTCCTAACCTCTCTTTCCGCGCGATCGATTCCATTCGATTCGTTTCCGCAGGATCGAGGAGACGGTCGTACAATCCGCCAAGCGAGAGGCGGAGAGATGGCGTTTCTCCACGGGTCCTCTCTCCATTTCGTGGAATCCGATTATTTTCCTCTCCATGGCTCGCCGTTCCACCCACTACTACCACTACTACTGTATCGTCCTCTTCTTCCTCCCAACGGGCGGATCATGCGACCGTCTAGCGCGTTTCCCTTCTGGAACGCAATCGTCCGAGCGTTCCCGCCGATCGGCCGCTTAATATTTTTGAATTTGTCGCGCGCTGACCTAGACTCGTCGGGCCGACGCCCCTCCCCACGAGTTTGCGGCGGGACAATTCCTCTTTGCTGTCGCGGTATTCGATTCACTTCACCCGCTGGCTTGGACTATTTTTAACGGAAAACTAACGGCGGAGTAGATATCGTAATTTTCAGTTTTTTTTTCTTTTGTGTATTTTATGGTAGAGTTTTCACGTCACTTCGGCTGTTATATTTGGTTATTACCCCTTTCGTTCTCACTGTTGCCATATCGATACATATTTTAAAGTACGAAATACAACATTGGTATCGTGTATTTTTTTTATTCCTATGAGTGTATAATAGTTTAAATACGTAAAATCTACAGTCTATTAATCGATAACGTTGGAAACGTAGGGTGGCCCGTGAAGAAATGTTTCCCAACAAAATGGCGGCAGCGAACGTATTGATACAATACTTCGTGATTTATTATTTTTTATTTTTTTAAATGATGATAATTGTTATTTTGGGTATGGAGGAGGTTTGGCTTTCTTTCTTAATTTGATAAAAAAAAATTGTTAACAGGAACCACGACAATCCGCGACGGCGATTCCGTTGCCTCCGCTTCAGGAACGTATGCGGGATGGAATAGCGGGGACCTTCTCTCTAATTCACGAGAGTGTGTCACAGTTTTCGCGTAGAATGGCCATGGAGATGAAGCGGTACAATTACGTGACACCGGTGAATTTCCTCGAACTGGTCGCTGGCTATAAAACGTGAGTCTATGCTAGAGTCGCCATTGAAATTCTACGAATGAACTTGAATAAACGAATTGAAAGAAATAATTTTTTTCCCCGAAAAAGGTGTTTGGGGGTTAAAGGGTTAAAAATAAACTTAAAAATATTTTTTAAATAAGTGGTTTAATATCGATATTTTCTTGGTATAATTTTCAAACAACGATTCAAGTGTCTTTGCGTTAAAGGGTTAAACTCGTTTGAAGTTATTTCCTCCGTTCAACGATTCCAATTGCCGTCGAGTTACTCTCGCCACATGTACCGAGTGTACGACGTGAGCTTTATCGTCCGAAATATTTCCGCCGTAATTTTAGAACTTCCAGAAAATATTCCTCGAGGAAGTTCGGTGCTTGCGCTCGCGGACGATTGAACCTATCCGATAAGAAGACCGTGACACAGACCGTTTAAAGGGTCGAAAACAACTCTGATATCCTCCATTTTGAAACAAGAATAATACCTTTTGTCGAAAGGACAAACTTTGAGCGCATTTTCATTGCGTCTAAAGACTCAGTTTAATGAAACACCCTGTACAAAACAACTTGTCGATTCAATGGAATTGTGTCATGTCCTTTTGGATTTCAGAATGCTCGCGGAAAAGAGGCAGGAATTAGCGGACCAGGCGAACAAACTTCGGAACGGCCTCTCGAAGATCGACGACACCCGAGTCAAAGTGAATGAAATGGCTGCCGAGCTCGAAGTCACGCAGGAGCAGGTTCATAAATCTACCAGGGAATGCGAAGAGTTCCTGGTGACCATAGGTGAGCGCGCGTCAACACCTGACGATGATGTATTACTATTTGGCTGCAATTAAGTCGATGCAACGGAAGGTTTCTATGACCTAGAGTTCGTTGTATAATTATTTTTAAGGGTGGGTTGGCGACAAATTTAAAAATTGGAACTTTGTAAAATTTCGAAACTTTTAAGAACTTCCAAAATCGATCACCGAGCATTCAGGAAGCATCTCGCGCCGAGTATTCGGGATTTATTCGTCGATTTTATATATTTTCTTATCTTGGTTTGAAGAATTTCGAATCACGAAAAATGCGCAAAGTTTCGACTTCTCGAAACTCGGAATTTTCTTAGTTCTCGAAGGTTTCGAAGTTTCCAGAAGGCCATCCCTAATAATTTTACCATCCCCAACAGCCGTGGGCTCCATAAAATTGTATCAATAATCTCGAACATAACCTCAAATCGTATAGAATCGAGAATGGTTCACACATTTAATTTTCGGTGTGGTTCTCAAGTGAATCAGAGACGGGACGCCGACGAGACGCAGAAAACCGTAACGGCCAGATCGAATCGGATCGCCGAGGAGCAAAAGGAATGCAAGGCGCTCGAAGAGCTGGCTCGCGCTGACCTCGAAACTGTCGAACCAGCTCTGAACGAGGCCATGAAGGTACCTTACCCAACCATCCTCTATCCCACATTAATTCTTATCGTTCCGCCGATAATACTGTTCCAGCTCGTTTGCTCTTAATGATTGAGCACCACTTTGCCAGATTCACGGTCTATGAGGGTGGGGATGAAGGGGGCGTAACCGTTCGGCTCGGTAGGTAAAATAGGGAATTCGATTGTGACCGGTATAAAACTTGTTTCAGCTGAACCGTCCGCGCTGGTACTTCTCGGTCGGAATTTTATGCAGTCGAGGGAAGTTCCACAGAGCGGGGTGGCCTCCCCATCGGTGGAAATAAGATGGGGGAAGGGGATGTTGTATAAATTTGCTTTCGTTACTTTGTTTAAAAGTTCCCTGAAGGGGGAAATTTAAAGCGTACATCTGATCGCGAATTTATCGCCGTCGAATCGTACGTCCCTTACGAACAGCTCGTCCCTCGAAACTTTCTCTTTCGTCGTTCGGAGTGGAATTTAAAAGTATAACAGCCTGTGAATACCGGTGACGTAAACCGAATTTATAGAGTGGTACGATTATTAATAAACATTTAACCAAAACAACGCCTGCAGGATACTAAACAATTAATCCTATTCAAACTACGTAGAAAATATTTTTCGCGTTTTCACAATTAAGGATATTCGAGGGGTCACTCTTAAATGAAACATCCTGTACAATGACCGACAGGAATAGAGAGCTCGAGGAACGAATTCACGCGAAATTCACGGCGATGTCTCGATTGATACCGTTCACAAATAAATTTCTCGGTCCGCCCACTGTTCCCTCGAGTTCATACATATGTATAGATTCTCTGACTCGTCGTTCCCCTTGGCGAGAACTGTCTCAACCCCAAATATATCCTCTTCGACCCTTCCAGGCTCTGGACGCGCTCAGCAAGAAGGACATCTCCGAAATAAGATCTTTCACGCGTCCGCCGCCGAAAGTCGAGATGGTAATGGAGGCGGTGATGATCCTGAAGACCTCCGAGCCGAGCTGGGCGGAGTCGAAGCGTCAGCTTGCTGACGTGAACTTTCTCAACACGGTGGGAAATATACCATGCATATGTCCAACTCCACGGAATATCCGTGATTCGGTTCTCTCTTGCTCCGTTACCTATCTGGATACTCGGTTTTAGCTACGGGACTTCGACAAAGACCACATATCCGATAGAACGCTGAGAGCCATCGCCAGGTACACATCCAATCCCGAATTTGATCCCGAAAAAGTCGGCCAGGTATCGATCGCCGCGAAGTCGCTCTGCATATGGGTCATAGCCATGGAGAAATACGGGAAGCTGTTCAGGTAACCAGCGATAAATATCTTGCCTCGAAGGATCTCCAGGAATCCACCGAATTCTACGGGAGAAACGGCAGAGTGAACTTTTCCTTTCAGTCGTTCGAACTCGATTTGGTTCCCTTGAGGAACTTATAACGAGGGTTGCTCGCGTTTCGACACTTGGAATACCAATAGCATGCAGCTTACATATATTATTAGGGAGTACCAGAAAGTAATGTCATTTTTTTTAATAAACTTCACTGCAAATTTCTAAATACATATGAAGGTACTCTTCACTCGAATAGTCCTCGTCGTCTTCGATAACCCTTCGTCAAGATCTTGTAAGTTTTAGCTTAACGTTCTCGGCCGTCGAAATATGACACTTAGACTCACCTGAAATTAGTTTAAAAAGTTAAAAAGACATTCACCACAAAGGTCATTACTTTTTGGTAATCCCAAATATCAAGTTGTCAGATAAATCTTATTTCCTGTCATCTCACTCATCTTTAAAAAAAAAAAAACGGATTCTGTCCCTGTTGAAATATTGTGAAACCCATTCGAAGCAGTATCCATTCTCCTGGTTTCACCAAAATCATTCCACGCGATTTTTAAACGAACCACACGACACGACGTGGCATTTCATATTACACCGAAGAGTCTTCTATGTCACCGTAGAATTGTCGCGCCGAAGAGGGAGAAGCTGTACGAGGCGCTGGCGTCATTGAAGCAGAAGGAGGATGCCCTCAAGGAGGCGATGCATCAATTCGAAAAATTGCAAGAGAAACTGGAGAAGCTGCAGGAGATGTACGACGGGAAGATGCGCGAAAAGGAGGAGTTAATTAAACTGGCGAGTATACGCGATCTTCGCGCGGAGAAATGGTCGCGAACGGTGTCCCGTGGAAATGTTCGCGCTTGAACCGCTACGAAAGACGAAGGAGGACTTGTCACCGAACGGTTCTATTTACATAAACTCACGCTTCAGCTGTCGCGCGGAAAGTTTCGTTTGCATGCTGTTTATAGGCGGGAATATCGTCCTGACTAGATATCGCACGCTCCGCGGCTGTATTTACACGAGCCGTATTTGGCCCCGCGAATTTTCGGACTTTATCACCCATCTGGGGATGGACAACCAAGTGATTTCACGGTTTATTTGCGTTTCACGTGTTTGCTGTTCTCGAACTTTTTATGTTTCGGGCAATTTTGTTCGATTTGCCGTAGGCATTACGAAGATCCGGTCGAAATACAGTAAATCCTCGATCACTGTCCGAAGGCTAAATTGGCTACAATCTAAATGGACGATCATTCATAAATAAATGATATGAGTTTAATGTGGTAAGATTCAGTGTTTTGAGGATTTTCATGTGAATTCTAAAAAAGGAACACTGACGAAAATTTTCGTCGTTCATAGCGTATATCGCGGGGAACCTTCGATGTCTCAAAGTCTGCCAAAGAGGGGTAGAAATGTTAAAATTCCAACCACCGTTGACTCGATTCTACTTACGGTACCGCGTGTTTTCAGGCGGAGCTATTGAAGCTGAAACTGGAACGGGCCGGGATGCTAGTCGACGGTCTTTCCGGGGAACGAATACGATGGGAGAACACGGTCGGTTCACTGGCCACGTACTTCGACTGGCTGCCAGGTGATTGCCTAATATCCACCGCCTTTGTGTCCTATTTGGGTCCCTTCGTGTCCAATTACAGGGAGGAGCTGATAAGCATGTGGATGAAGGAGGTGAGTCGATCCCTATCCGAATTCGTCGAAGTAATAATCGTTAATTCGCGAGTGTCTCTGTGCCCTTATCCTTGTTATCGAGCATCAATTAAGTAGCAAATAGGTCTATCTAGCTGAAGAACATCGATCGATTCTCCCTTCCAAGTATTCCGTATTCTTAACCAGCGATAGAATATCTAACCCAGGCCTAATCAATGACGAGACAAAACTTTTAGGTGACAGAGAAAGAAATTACAACCTCCCCTGACCTCAACTTGAAGGAATTCCTGGTAGATCCAGCAATAATCAGGGAGTGGCGAATCCAAGGCCTACCTTCGGACGACTTCAGCACGGAGAACGGTATCATCGTGACCAGGGGGACCAGATGGCCCCTGGTGATCGATCCCCAGTGTCAGGCGGTGAAATGGATCAAGAACATGGAGACAAAGAACGTACGTATCGAGGAACAGAAATGTCAATTACCTTCTATGTTACATATACATAATTAGATGAGTTTCTACAGTGGCAATAGTAAGGTCCAATCAACGGAATTGAATTGAAACCAACGAAATTACCTTTCCAGTCGCTGAAAGTGATCGATTTTGGGCAAGCAGATTTCATGAGGGTCCTGGAACAGGCGCTGCAATTCGGTCGTCCGGTACTTCTGGAGAACATCGGGGAGCTGATCGATCCCGCTCTGAACCCGATCCTCGACAGATCCTTCGTCACTCTAGGTACACCACTGTTTCCAAAATCTATCATACGAATAATTGAACGGGTGTCTTGAAGAAGGACGTGTGTTAAAATTAGAGTTGCAGGAAAATCTACAAACAATACATTGCTTACCATTAAAGCTCCTGACCTCTAATGCCACGGTCGAGTACTAAAAACTTTGTTAAAACGTTTTCTACATTCCACTGACTCTTACTCTACGGGAAGCCACTTTCGAAAATGTGTAACATATGTCATTCTTCGAGATACCCATTCAATTATCTTATGTCACTGTTTGTGTACAGGTAACCAGGTGGTGATCAAATTCAACGAAAAGATGATCTCCTACAACAGCAACTTCCGTCTGTTCATCACGACGAAACTGGCGAATCCCCATTACGCACCAGAGGTGTCCACTAAGACGACTTTATGCAACTTCGCCATTAAGGAACAGGGTAACTAAAGCCACCTGGCGGTAAAAAGGCCAATAGATCGAGCGGTTGGGGGAGGGGGTAACGAAATAGATTCTAGAAACAGAGAAAGAGATGGTGGAGGGGGGCGTAGAAGGAAGACCACCCACGACCTTATTATCCTGTGCGCAGGACTGGAAGACCAGCTCCTGGGTATCGTGGTAAGAAAAGAGAAGCCGCAGCTCGAGGAACAGAAGGACAATCTGGTCATCACGATCTCGAGCAATAAACGAACCCTCAAAGAGCTCGAGGACCGAATCCTCCAGTAAGACACACTCGACTTTCGAATTCGATTTTCTGTTTTGGAATAGCGGAAGCAACTCAAGAATATCCCCATGGTGCAATACAGGGTGCCTCATTGAAGTGTGACCTCCCAAATACCTTTCTTAACTGTGAAAACGCACAAAATATTTTAAACATATAAAATAATTTTAATGGTCAGTATCCTGCAGGCGTTGTTTTTTTTTTAGAAGTTTTCAAGGTTATTTTTTTGTTCGAATAACTACATATTTTTTCCTATTGCATCATATAGCTCATGAAAAAATACACTCAGGTGTGTACTATACGACTTTCAAATGTGACCTCGAAAACTTCGAAAAAAAAACAACGTCTACAGGATACTGACCCCTTAATATACTATTCAGATTACGTACAAAATATTTTTTGTGTTTTCACAATTAAGATAGATACTCGACTTAAATGAGACACCCTGTATACAGCTATACGAAATCCTGTACTTAAGATGAGATCTGTTTTCACTCGTAGCTTGCTGAACGTGGCCGGCGATAGCCTCTTAGACGATCTCGATCTACTGAGCACCCTGCAATCCTCGAAAGCGACCGCGTCCACGATCGAAGAATCGTTAGTGGTGTCCGAGAGTACCGAGAAAAAGATCGATCTAGCTAGAGAGGAGTACAGACCGTGCGCCCAGCGTGCAGCGATACTATTCTTCGTGTTGAACGACATGAGCCTGATCGATCCGATGTACCAGTTCTCATTGGACGCGTACGTCACCCTGTTTGTCCTGTCTATCGAGAAGAGCCCGAGGAGTGTAAAGCTCCAGGAGAGGATCGAAAGCCTGAACGAGTATCACACTTACGCCCTGTACAAGTATATAACCCTTCCATAAATCTGGATCCGTCTCCGGTTGTATTATGATACAGTAAATCATCGATGAATGTTCGAAGGCTCGTCAGCACTGATCTCTACTGATCACGATTCGTGGTTCACCCTGTATATATTATATAACGATAAAGCTTGGAATTCTGAAGCTAATGATATTTGTTGCAGCCTCCATTAGCTTATGAAATATTTAATGTTCAGTGCTGAGGAGCCTTCGGACATTAATCGATGATTTACTCTACATACGTTCTGAAAATCTTCTCTCCGCTTGCGCGCAGAAACACGTGTCGCGGTCTGTTCGAGCATCACAAGCTGCTGTTCTCGTTCAACATGTGCATCAAGATATTGGACGCCCAGGGTAAAGTTTCCCACGTCGAGTACGGGTTTCTGTTGCGCGGCGGGATTGTTCTGGATCGTGAGAATCAGCCGGACAAGCCGGTTCCATGGCTGCCGGACGAAACTTGGGACAACGTCACCGAGCTGGACAAGGTTCCTGGATTCCACGGACTGGTCTCCTCGTTCGAGCAGTTCCCGCGGGATTGGAATCTGTGGTACGTGTGACGAATAGGACTTTTTCATCCAGAGACACTTCTGTTAATCGATAGTCAAGCTCGATTGAATATTCAAATATTTTGTGATAGTTTGGATCTACTGTGGGCAATTTGATGGTTGGATAACAATTGATGTTTGAATGGACAGGTACGTCAGCACGGAACCAGAAACGATACCACTGGTCGCCGAATGGGAAACGCACTGCAACACATTCCAGAAGATGCTAGTGATACGAAGCTGTCGGCCAGATAGAATCTCCTTCTGCGTCGCGCACTTCATCGTGATAAATCTCGGTCAAAGATTCGTGGAGCCCCCGGTACTCGACCTGAAAGCCGTCCTCGACGATTCCGTCGCCCAGACCCCACTCATATTTGTTCTCTCGCCTGGTGTGGATCCTACGAGCACTTTGACGCAATTAGTCGACAGCCAGGAGATGACTAATCATTTTATGACTCTGTCCCTGGGTCAAGGACAATCCCCTATCGCCACCAGGTCCGTTCAAATATCCCTTCCAGGAATGTTCCCTCATGAAACACACACTCTTACCACAGAATCGAATGCAGTAAATCCTCGATGAGTGTTCGAAGGCTCCTTAGCACTGACAAGGAGAGGTCTCCATACGACCGTTAGTTTATCAAATATTTAATGTTCAGTGCCGAGAAGTCTTCGAACACTTATCGGGTATTTACTGTAATAAATTAACGTGGACCATATAAATCTTGGTACAGAATGATAGAAGTCGGAGCGACAGAAGGGGCATGGGTGTTTCTAGCCAACTGTCATTTGTCGCTCAGCTGGATGCCGAAATTGGACAAGATCGTGGAGACATTAGGGTCCAGTAAAACTCTCCACCCACAGTTCAGGTGCTCCCTGATATTTGCATACGAAAGCGAATTTAGACGGTCGGATAATGAAAGGGTTTCCCCCGGCTAATTACAGATTGTGGCTGAGCTCCAGTCCAACTCCGCAGTTCCCTATATCGATCCTTCAGGCGGGTATCAAGATGACCACCGAACCGCCGAAAGGTCTGAGGGCGAACATGAAGCGTCTTTACGGTTTAATAACCGAGACCCAGTTCGAGCTATGCCAAACGAAGCACAAGTACAAAAAGCTTCTGTTCGCCCTGGTATTCTTCCATGCGATTCTCCTCGAACGTAAAAAGTTCCAGCAATTGGGCTGGAACGTTGTCTACAGCTTCAACGACTCGGACTTTGTGGTAATACTCGGCGAGAAACACGCTGATTGGGGGGAGATCGAAATACCTGGGTATCGATTCTCCGTGACCTTTTATACAGGGATCCCCTAGAATAACCTGAAAATCCGAGACGCGTTTTCAATAAAACAGAAGACGAATTTAAACCAGGGACTTAAACCGGTATGATTTTGATACCGGTATTATGCCATCAATCATTATGATATACCGAAACCGATATATTACCGAAAACAGAAATAAATACCCGTATTTTTTCGATTTCTATAAAGGTAGGGCTTATATAGGGCGAAGATGCAACCGAAAAGACCGGTATAATTTTCGTTTCAGTAGAAGTCCCTGATTTAAACACGTACATCATTATCTGTATTGTCTCCCTCTTAAAGGACTACTTGTGCTACGACGATAACCAGTCATTTTTCCGTTTTATTTGAATCGGTAAACTCGTAAAACTGGGTCATATTCCGTAACTCGTGCCGAAGTGTCATAAAACTGAAAGGATTGATAACTGCTCTAACGGTGAAGAACCTCCGCCACGTTTTCTCGTAACATCGGTTATCTTGCGACTCCCTGTGTGTATAGTCTGAAGTTAACAGCGTCTATAATACTTCAGAAACTCGAAGCGGTTGTCTAACATAATCAGGAGGGTAGATACTTACAATATTGACCATTAAATGATAATTATATCGTTTCCCTTGGGATAGGTGTCCGAGAATCTCCTCCAGGTCTACCTGGACGAATATCCAATCACTCCATGGGAATCCTTGAAATATCTCGTTGCTGGTGTTTGCTACGGCGGTCACGTGACCGATGACTGGGATCGCCGGTTGCTGATGACGTACGTGCAACAATATTTCAATGAGGACGCGCTGACTGTGCCCAATTATCGTTTGTCATCGTTGCCCACCTATTACGTGCCGCGGGACGGTTCCTTGGAGTCCTACCGCGATTTCATCGCTGTGCTGCCCAGCGTGGACAGACCAGAAGCGTTTGGTCAACACACGAATGCGGACATAACCTGTCTGATCATGGAGACACGGAATATGTTCAAGACGTTGATGGGTCTTCAGGTTCAGACGGCCACCAGCGAGGAGATCAGCAAGGAGGAAAAAGTATACCCAAAAGAAATCATCCACGATCTTGAGTCGATCTTCGACGAATTTCATTTATTTATTTTATTTAATGTATCGTCTTTATTAACCCTCATCCGTCTCTCATTTTCCCAACTTAAGTGGTAGAAATTAATACAATGAACTGATAAATAGTTAAATTGGCAAAATTTTTAAAGTAAAAATAACGAAGCTAAATTTACCTACACGCAAAGTCCGAGATTGGAAGGATCTCGTAATAAGCAATATTGTCTTTCTGTTTCCAAAGGTGACACAGCTAACCGCGGACATATTGTCGAAGATACCGAATAACATCGATTACGAGACCACGCAGAAGCTAATAGGGCCGAAGAAGTCGCCGTTGGACGTGGTCCTGTTGCAAGAGATACAACGCTACAATATTCTTCTACGTAAGACACGTAACAGTCTGCGGGATCTTCAGCAGGCAATTAAAGGTCTGGTCCTGATGTCGTCCGCATTGGAGGAGATCTTCACGTCCGTCTACGAGGGACGTGTTCCCTCGGCCTGGCTGGTCGCTTATCCGTCCTTGAAGCTACTGGGTGCCTGGACCAGGGATCTGGTCAGCCGTGTGGAACACTTCGACGAATGGGCGCGAACCACCCATCCGCCGTTGCTGTTCTGGCTGGCCGCGTACACGTTCCCAACCGGTTTTCTCACCGCTGTACTACAGACGTCGGCCAGATTATGGAACGTATCCATCGATTCTCTGTCCTGGGAGTTCAATGTTTTCACCATCGACGAGTCAGCGATCATCGAGCCACCTGTGGTATGTTGCAACTTGAGTTAAATTCAGAACTTAGGTGACTAATATTGACTAGATTCTGGATCAACTGATTCTAGATGATAAAGACACTTCGTTTTTCAGATTCAAAATAACAAGATATAACATATGTATCAGTTTCATAAGTTTATAGTAACAATTTAGGGGCCTGGACGTGAGAGGGGTAAAGTTGAATGTTGCAAGGTTTTTTTTTTAATGACAATCCTTTCGTTTTAGAGATATTTGAGAGAAAAATTTCGCTTGTACCATAAAAGGAAAGGTGAGTCATGGAGGGTTAAAAAAAAAGGGGAAGCAATGATAAACTTCTGTTTGGTGCTAGCAGGCCAAAAAGGGTTGTTCTGTAAATAGTTCATTGCTAACTATAGATTTAGGAATGAACAATATGAAGTACAGGTTACAGTCGCAACAAATCGAAATGATAGAACGTTCGAGGTTATTCAACCTACCATGCACAGAACGCAATCTACCAGGAGTCCACCGGCGTTGTTCGCGAAACAATCTCCTCTTCTCCGCAGCTAATTTTCCCTCGCGAAAACTCGCATTAGCCTGCACCCAAAATATGTACACCACTTTGGAACTTAGATTACGGTGAACTCGCACATTGTCACCGCCAATATGTACAGAGTTGCGTAAGACCTCCAAACTTCCGAGTCTAGTCTCGGGCTGCGTGTGTGAGACAAGAACGCGGGTGCAAAGACAACAACGTGCGTTTCCGAAATTTAATATCGTCGCGAGTCGAGTTGAACACGATCTAACCCTTTCGGGTCTGCTTATCTTATCTTGCACACGAACCCCGAGAAATAAAGTCAATGTGAACAGTGAAACCCTGACAATCTCGTAATCACCCTATTCTATGAATTTATTTGGACATTTATTTTAATTTTATTGCCCAACGTCTAACTTTTTCTTGTGTTATAAAAACGGTCCAGCTTGTCGAAGTTAAACATTGAACGTTGATAAATGTTGAAATGTTGTTTCGCTCCCTTCGTATGCTTCTTCTCTGATAAATATATATTCGAGGGTTAAAAATCAGTATTGAAAGTGTAAATTGAAAATAAATTCAGAATCCAACAGAGTACTTAGCAGAAACGTTTAATCAAAGGCGTGTTCTATGACAACAACAAGATGAACTATTCTAACCGGAAGTCTGACGACCGAAAGGGTTGATCCTCATGCACAGTTTCGTCAATAGGTACACATCGAAAGTCGATCCAATTACCTCCTTGACGCCGTTCCTACCTGCCTCCCGTAACGCAACCAGGAAAAATATAAGAGGATAAAGAATTCATCGTCGCGATATCGCCGGGGAAATAGGGACGACCCGCGCGTTTATAACCTTTGTGTGTACATTCCATTACAGGACGGCGTGTACATACGCTCGGTATTTCTCGAAGGCGCCGGCTGGGACAAGAAGAACAGCGTGCTCGTCGAGCCGGCCCCCATGCAACTTGTCTGCACCATGCCAGTGATTTACTTTCGACCCACGGAGCATCTCAAGAAGAGGACAAAAGGTAACCCTCAGAGTGGGTCACGTAGGCTGGACAGGAAGATGATGGGGAAGAAGAAATTGCTGCCAGGTTAATGGGGACTGTTTAATTTGTGTGCACAGGACTCTACAACTGCCCCTGCTACTATTATCCTCAGAGAAGCGGAGACCAAGGACGGCCATCTTTCGTTGTCGTTGTTGACCTGAACGCTGGCCCCGAAGGATCGGAATTCTGGATCAAACGGGGCACTGCTCTACTGCTGAGTCTCTCGACTTAGAGTTTTTTCTACGTTTGCGTATTCACTGTTTTTTTTTTTGTCACCGTTTGTTATTAACATTGGTAAAGAGTATAGCCTGATAGGAGGAGGATTTGGACTTGTGTGGGACCATTCGTTAGATTACCAAAACAATTTTCAGCACTTTATCACGACCAGGAGGATAGTAATAGGGAAAGTTTGGGTTATTGATTTTTCCTACCCTTCTGCTCGAAATACAGTGAATCATCGATGAAGACTCCTCGGCACTGGGTGTTCAGACGTCATCTCTACCACTGGGGGATCCGACGTGGGACTAGTCAAGTGCCCAGTGATGGAGATGACGTCTGAGCACTCAATGATGAGGAGTCTTTGAACACTCATCGATAATTTCCTGTATTCCAATCAGAATAGTAGGAAAAATCGATGATCTGAATTTTCCCTGTTGCTACCCTCCTGGTCGAGATAATAGTGAGTTGAAAATTGACTTGGTTAGCTATCGAATGGTCCAGCAACTCCAGTTCAGTCTAAGGGCATCTTTGACCCCTTGTACCCTTTTACCTGTTTTTCTTATTGATGACGTTACATAGACTGTATAGTCAGTCAGGATAGAACCGCGGGACGAGAATGAATAAATCGAGACAGTAGAATATGACAAACCACCCTGATCGTGACTGAGATCAGGAAAACATTTATTTCTACACTTTCGACGTATGGTTTCACGAAGAAATTCATTTTCTCGGTTTTGTCCCCTGGTACAAGACACCTTGGGGCTAAATGTAGACGCGCGAGTGATTTGTTGTTCAGTTACAAAAGTTTTTTAACGTATGATGATTTTAGTTTTGTTACCTGTATCCAGTACTGATACATATTTAGGAACACGGTTAGCATGTAAAACCTTCTCTATAAATAGAATATATTATGTACAACGGTTGTATAGTAAAAACGTGTATCTTCGTTTTCAATGGACGAGCGAAAATTCGGTGTTTAACAGTGAGTGTAAAAGACTCGCGAGACAAGGAACGAGCAACCAATCGGGCAAAGGCCTCGGTTTATTGGATGAGGACATTGGAACGTCTGCCTTGAGCGACAATGCTGACTGCTTCGTATCACTGATGGCTCTCAGAACGTCTGTGAGTGTTTTGTTGATACTGGCGGAATATTGTGACCACTCATTTGGTGTCACACCTGTCGGTGATTCCAAATTCGAGAATCTATCCTTCGTCTGGAACAGAATCTTCATTACATTACCAGCAGACCCTTTACCCTCATTTTCAACACCCTCGACAAGGTCTTTAATCGTAGAGTTCAATTGCTTCTGGAAGCTGATCCAATCATTAGTTCGATTCAAACCATTTTCAGCGATCAGACTCTTCAGTGAAGTGATCTCGTTCTTCAAGTCAGCAAACGACTTATTGAACATCGCATGAATCTCGTCGAAGTCAACTTTGTTCGTGGCGTTGGCTTTGTTCAACAGATTCATCAAGGTATCGTTTATCTGTTTCTTGAAGACGATCCACTCGTCCATTGGGATGACAGGCTTCATAAACTTGGTGTAATCGAATTTCGAAGAGTCAGCCTTCTTAGCTGCGACCTGAAGAGTCGGTGAATCCTTGTTAGACTTCGGTTTATTAATCTCCGCCACCCATTCCCCTTTCATGCTTGCGATCTCGTTCTTCAGCATCGCGAAATCGTTTGCGGTTGACTCCTTAAAGGCCATCCAGCCTACAGTATCAACACTATCAGGCTTTTTACTTTGTATATCCTGAATAATTCGAGTTAGAGAATCGTTGATCCCAGCACGGAAGTCTAGCCAATCCTTGGTCAAATTAAACAACTCAGAATTATCGATCTTGGCAGTATTGGAGGCTCCCAAGCTGACACGCTGAGAAATCTCGGAAGTAGATAAGGTAACAAGCTCCAATGGCGACGGAGTGGGTCTAAAAGCAGAAAAACTCTTCATGATCTCGTCCCTGTACGTTGCCCAAGCTGGATCACCAGGAGGAGGCATCCTGTCCTTGATCTTCTTCACAGCATCATTGACAGTCTTGATAACATCTGCCTTATAGTTCAGCCAATCTTCGACAGAATCTGCTGTGGCCAATTCCTTTGGAGACTTTTTGCTGTCTATTTGATCATGCAGAGCAGAGAATCGATCCTTTATATCATTGCCGTAGGTAGCCCAGGCTGGATCGCCAGGAGGAGGCATGTGATCTCCAATGTCTATGATGGTGTTATCCAAAGAGGACGTAATACCATCCTTGAAGTTCTTCCAATCGAAGATTGCTGGTATCATTGACTTCCTAAGGGTATTATCTTGCATCATTGATGCCTGCTCTTCTTTAGACATCTTTAACGATAACTTGGGAGCAACGTCAGCCTTCATAGAAGCAACTTGGTTTTTCAGATCGGTGAACTGGTCGATGATATTCTGTTTGAAAGCTATCCATTTGGCAGCAGAGGTTGGCCCACCGCTCATGGACCCTATAGAGTCATTCAAGGACTTCACTAACTCTGCCTTGAAGCTGATCCAATCTTGGTAAACGTTCGTTGCACCAGGTGAACGTAAGATGAATGTGTCTGAAGACATCGACAAGCTTTCTTTTGGTGCCAGACTGTCCGGTTTCGGTGGATGAAGAGCAGCCACTTGATTCCTCAGGTCAGAGAAGGTATTGTTTACATAATTTTTAAAAGCCACCCAATCTGTGGCCAACGTGGCTGATGCTCTAGTGTTGTTGATGTAGTTCACAACGTCCATGATAGTGCTGTTGATATTGTCCTTGAACTCTGTCCAATTGACTGGCACGAATGTGGCCTTTAATATCGGGTTCTTTGATTCGTTCTCGCGCCACGGTTCAAATGATGGCGCTGGGATGTCCTCGCAGGATACCATGGGGTTGTCTGGACCCATGGCTCTCATCACTTCCGCCTGAATTTGTGTCACTCCGTCGGAACAGTCGCAGATCAGCCTTGCTAACGACGTCTTGCGCAATTCTTGGAGTTGATCTAGGATAAAAAAAAAAGGGAAAATGTTAATACACAGACTAATTGGTTCAACAAAAAAATAACTTCATTTTCGAATAAGTTACTTGCCTTCTGTGAACGAATGAGGCTGCCCAGGTGTTTCATACCAAAACCTGTCGCTCTTCTGCAACCTGACAAACTGATCCGCGATCAGACAAGCAAACGTAGGCCCAGCGACTCCATCAGCCTTTGGCAGCTCAGCCAAGGCTCCAGTGTACAGATCAACATCGTGCACCGACTCGTACAGCCCAGAAATATCTTGAAGGGTCTGGGGATCCAGGTGTCCCTCCAAATCAGAGAAACTCTCTGCTCTGCCCAATCCACAATATTCCCTCCATCTGGTGTACCCAGGTAGCCCGTGATCTCTTCCTCTCTGAATGTTCAACGACACCAGATCCAAACCGCAAGGCACAGTCGCATTCCCGATAGGATCCTCGAACAGGTGATTGGTCAGCTGAGAAGTGACATGGGTGGACGTCATCTGGATGACATTCTCCGTGGCCGACGTCACGGAGCTCTTCACGCCACCTTCAGCGTAAAGACTGTAAGGATTGAACAGCATTCGGTGCAGCTCCACGTAAGACGAAGTTCCTCTTTGCTTGTCCGTCACCTTCATCAGTCCAGGTAACAAAGTGTGGGCGAAACGGAACGCAGCGGCAGCGAAGTTGTTCGCTATAGTTGGATCTAAATTGGGATCGTCTGGATAGGACTCTCGATAGCCACCTCTGTGAGGTTTCAGATCCCTTAAGGCGGTCTCTGCTTCGCCCAGCACGATGGGAACGAACTCCTGATAGGTGATGTGCTGCATCTGCGCACCTACTATTCGTCGAGCCTCTTCGTATAACGTCTCGTCGTTCCAGGTGGGATTGATCTTTGCCAATTGATCGGCGATCCTGTTGTGCTGTCGCGCCCAGATCAGATGCATCGTCGTCAAGTGCAGATTTTCGTTCGCCCTGGCGTCCCCAGCTGCGAAGCAATAGCGACCTCTAAGACGTTCAGTTTCCCTGTTGCAGCCGTCATTTGGATTGGTACTGGCAGGCAGCAAAGTTCGATTGTCAGGCGTGATCTGCATCCTCAGACGACCGCCAGAAAATTCTCGCAGATCGCTAGCCGTGGTAATGTCAGATCCATAAATCGCCGAACCGTCGATGAACGCGGTAACCTATAAATAATCATTTCGCGAATGAAGAATGGCTCCGGGGGAGAGGTTGGTTATCGCGTGCTCATTCGATTCCGGTTGTGTAATCTCTATTAACGAGATAACGAATGCGTCATTATTATCGGCGAGCCGTCCAACGGTAATGAGCTTAATTAATCGACTGCGAGTTGAATGGATCGCGTGTCGCCGGAATTTTTTCAATCGTAATAATTGCCATTTCAATGGGTCCATTTAACACAAGCGATGGACCGATGGTAATACTATTATGGAAAACCGTAATGTGATATTTGACAGTGATTGTAAACGTTTAACACTTCCTAGAGTGAAATTACAAGAAATACAGTGAATAAGTGTTCGAAGGCTCCTCTTCACTGAATATGAAGACACCTATATTCATAGTACATATATAACTAGGTATGTAACTTTAATTAAATATACCTTCAGAACTATCAAGTAACTACGGCTAATATTTCGCACATATCATTAGAAATATGTATTCTATCAACCTACAAAGATTTATTGTACCTGATTTAGTTGCTGTCTAGGTCCAAGCTTGCACTGTGGCGCGGGCGCAGACCTGACGAACTCCATACAAGTCCTTCCAGCCACGTCAAAAACAGGATCTCCCGAAGCGACTGGTACAGGATAGCATTCTGGATGTCCCACAGACGGTGGACAGCACGAGATAGAGGTGCCATTAACACCCTGACTGATCGCAGTAGCGGTGATGTCGTGATCCAAGAACTGTCCATAAACGGCCAGCATCACCGAAAAACGAGGATTACTGCTCGGCGATGGTTTGTGGACCTTCAGACTGACTTCCCTAGCCGATGGTAGCTCAGCACCTGAAAGTGCCCTTCTAGGCGCCTCGATGCCATCCGCGTAACTCGGCGGTAAAACTCTTCTGAAAGGTGTCATGGTGGCACCCTGTTGCATCTGCCGATTGCAGCTACCATCGATAGTTCTGTACTTGCTCTCCACGCAATTTGGTGTTATCAGATGTTTACAGACATCTCGAGGTACCCATCCACTATCGAAAAAGCTTCCAACGGCCGATGGTCCAGCCAGAATGGACCTGGAGCTTTCGATCCTCTTGGTGGCAGCCAGTTCACCAATGGCCGCCAGAGCAAGCGTTCCAACGCTGACGCACGTGCTCACTGCGTAACGATGCCTGGATTCCGGTGACGGGGACGGTAATGGGGACGCAAGAGCTGTCGCGTCCGCGAACAAACGCTGGTTTATCGCCTGTCGACCCGCTTCCAATCCCTCACGGTACTCCTCCTCGCTCAAGGTCGGCGTAACGACGTTCTTCTCGTCGACCAGGATCGAGTTCGAGCTGGGCACGAATGCTGGATTGCTGAATAGTGTGTACGAGCCCGAGCCAGGGGCGATACCTAATCTCAAAGGGCCGGTTAGGTTAAGGACGGACTGCATGGAGGACAATGTGTTGTTCGGGGAGGCGTCTATGATGTCTTGACTGACGGAGTAGCTGACTGCTACTATGAGGGCCATCGTGAAGACCGCTCTGAAACGAAATAGAATTTTGGAATATTAGATCGCTTGTGGACATTCTTGAATTCTGTCTTATGATTCCTTTGCGCTGGGGTTGTTTTGGATGACAATGCTATCATGAGGATAGTATAATTGTGGTGTTTTAGGATTTGTATACGAGAAACTGTATACTTTTGATATTCTTGGGGTATTAACCCTTTAACACCCAGTGTGACTAGGGCTGCCATCCCTCCGGGTTTCTCCGAATTTATCCACTTTTTTTTAGGGCGTTCGGGGGGATTTTCTGTAGTGATCCAGATTTTTCGATGCGTTAAGTTTGCGTATTTTATAAGATATTTTAAATTATAAATAAATTCCTACTTTGTACAACTATATTATATCTTTTTGTCTTGGGATATCGTAACTAATAAATAGTTGAAAATATCTCGGTTTCAAGTGGAAATGTCCGTTGTTATGGCAGCCCTAAGTGTGACACATACGTCATATCTAGAAAATTATTGTAAATATACAAGGGTTTTTTCGTGAGAATACAGATGAGGTTCGCACATTAGGACCATTTTCGGTCAGAACGGTCAACAAAATTCACATTTCGGTAAATAATTTGATCAAACAGGGGTGACAGCCTTCCCCGAACAAACTTACGAATCGCTCTATGTCCCAGTATCCCTGAAAAGGTTAATTTACCAACGAGCAGTGGCAAGTCGCGAACGTATCGTGTGTACGTAGCATCAGTGTTTCTTTGTGAAGAAAAGTGAGAAGCAAACTATGTGTTAGAATTCTAGAATTTCTTCTTCGTTGTTATTCAAGCAAGCAATCGTTTAGCAGATGGATTCTGTGTTTACGTGAATAACGATGTGTCTTCGTTGCTATCCGTCATGTTGGGCAACCTTACTGTCACCGTACAATTACGCGTGTAATCAAGGCCGGCGGCGTCACGTAATCAGCCTACGCGCAAAGAACCACCGCGTTCTGGGCGACCGTTTGCGCCTTGTAAACGAATTACGCGAAGTACTGGACGTGCAAATACAATAAGAACTAAGTATTGTTCTTAATACATGTCATTCGGTGTCAGGAGAAGCCCTCGAACGACGGGAATGTTAAAACAACCCCCTCACCACCCCCTCTCCTAATATCCTTATTATGAAAGTGGTGTAAATCGAAAACCCACCAAAAAAAAAACAGAGTTTTTCTTCTATTCTTTGTTACATCGATATTTATTTGAATATATTACGAAAAATTTTTTGAAACAAAAACCATGTGATTTACACTATTTTCGTAATTACCGGCAGAATTCCTTCTAAACGCAAGGTTCTGTCAACGACCTCTAGATCACAGAAAAACAGTGTACACACACATTTGTTCGAATCTCATCGTACGTTACTTGTTCTTGTTCGGAACAACGCCCGAGCGAAAACCGCAGAAACCGCAACGGATCTCGTTATTCCCCTCCGCGACTTCGTTCTCGCCCGGAGCACAGTTTCTTCGGTCTTAAAAGAATCACACGAGTGTCATTAATCTAATTAAAAACCGCAATCGAAATCGAGAAACTCGATGAGAATAAAATTTCCTTGGATTCGGAGGAAATAACGTCGATCGAATTGAAATTGGGGTAATATTCTATAATAACGAGGTAGTATTCTCTGCCTTATAATCAATTTATTATTACTGCACTGCAAACTTTACACTCACGTATCACATTTTGGTTCGAAGAACAAAGACAGAAGTATCACCACACGTTTTAAATCAGTCCCTAATTAACGAAGTTGTGCGAACATAGCCCAGTTCAATTATTACCATTCTTTAATTACACTGTTCGATAAAATTGTAAAACCCTCTTAAAATACTTGAGAAGAGAAAATTAGAGCTCTGCAAATTTCTATTGCATTTGTATGAAAACAATCGGAACGAAAGGGTTAATTATCCGATAATTCTTTCGGAACGATTGCGGTCATCGTTAACCCCTCGCCTTATAACATCGAGTCAGACTCGTGCTGACGATACCAAAATGGATTTAACAAACAGAATTAAAATTTAACTAAAAGTAAACAGATATTAATATTTAACTTTTAGAGTAAATATACAATTGCGATAAATACACGAATTCCTTTTTTTTTCTGGGGAATTATTGATGATAAAGTAATTCTGGAGATTGCAGACATCAAGAAAATCATAGGACAAGGGGTTAATGATCACCGAGGTAGTTCTAACAGCGTTGAGGAAAACTCACGTCGCGACGGTGTACGTGAAGCATCTTAGCTGTAATCTCTGTCTCCTCCGATGGGAATGAAACGGATACGAGTCACGGGCGTAGTACACCCTGGCCGTTTTCTCGTCGGTCAACGAGGTCGTCTCCGTCGACGGCATTCTCTTACTGTCCCGCGTTCGAGCCGCGACTGAAAACTCACGACGACGGTCCGAGTCACTCGGTTCTCGAGGTGAGCGATGAATTTACGTAAGTATCCGCTTACGGTGGGGAAAGGATCAACAACAACGATTTTTATAGATATATCGTATGCTCGATCGAAGTGTCCCGACTCTACTGTGCTTACACGACCGGATCGTTTTTCCCTTTGTCTGAGGATCTTGCTGCGATTCGCGAAATCGTTCGAATTTTGACAAGATGGAACTGCATCATTTTATGGACGGCTTCATTGTCTCGCAAATAGAGATCGGACAGTTCTGAGGTGAAGTTATTTACTGTTTCGTTTCGAGTATTATTAATTTTAACACTAGAACTACCAAACTAGTCAAAATTACTGGTCAATACACTCTTACAACGACGATTAAAATGTTATTACAATACATTTTCTCAGATCTTTTGCAGCTTTTATTACGATACGAGAGTGAAGAAATTAGTCAATTTCTAAATTACTAAATTTTTCAAAGTTTTCCACGTTTATCTAGTGATCGAAGCAAATTTCCGTTTATCATCGGTAGTTCTAGTGTTAATATTAACGAAATATTTTACCAACAATTGTTACACAGATCGAAGGGAAAATTGCATAGTTTCCAGTGAGAAATTAAGGGGTTAATTATTTTTAAAAGGGGTTAGCTTACTAATAGATTCTGCGTGTAGAATACAGGGGCGAAATATTATTTGATAATGTCAAAGATGAAAGGAGTAATAGTCGTCACAAAGTGCAAGAAGTGTCTTATTAAGGACTTATAACTGTTTTATTGAAACACTGGGATAATCTAAATGAGAAGCTTAAAACACGAGATCATCAGTTGGTTAATAAGCTTTTTTTAGAAATGTATTTTCTCGTGAAGAATGCCAACCCCCTTTCTTGTGGTGATACTCAAAATGAGTAATGTGTTTGGCTCGAGGAAAGTTGTCAGGACACAAACGCGAACAGATGGTGTTTGCACACTTCGATTGATGACTCGATTAAATGCATCCTCTTATGCACCTACGTTTCTTAAAAGTCTGTCTCGGTTCCATCACGCGTGCAACACAGCTCGTCTATAATTATATAAACACGCTTCTCTATAGACGCCCATCCTCCACGCAACGGTCGAACACGCGGCTGTTAACGCTCCGACGCAAATCGGATTAGGAAAAAGTAATTCCTTCGCGTCGAATGTTTCTTAATCGCCGATTTTAATGCACTGGTATTGTCTACTTGCCGTCACAACGATACCCTCTAACAACTAGATGAACAAATACTTTAGGTTACATTTACAATTAATTATGATATGCCCGAAATTCTTCTCTTAAAGTGTACTTTTTTCTTTACAGCATTGTTCTATTTAATATTCTTTATAACATTTTGCGAGGAATCATTGATGAATTTTTGTTCGTATATCTGAGAACCAATAGTCGTTTTAAAAATATTTCAAACGTTCGAAAAAATTCTTTTTTCTAATGTTTGGATGCCATTTAAAAATATTTGGTATTGCCGATGGTCATGAAATGGCTATGAATGCAAAAACACAAACAAATGAAGTTTGCAGATTAAACAGGGTGACTCAAAAGCCACTAGACTATTTTAAAATATAATAATTTTTTAGGAAGATCCATACCAAGACATACCAAACTAATTAAAACTGATTTCCAACAAGTATATTTATTATTTATAAAAGCATAAATAGTTATTCTATTTTTAAATGGTCTAATGACTTCTAGGCCACCCTGTATGTATATAAAAACGCCCGGACTTACATCAAAGTGGCGCAGATACAGCATTGGAACTGTCTGATCCGAGTCTTCCGGGTCCTCAAGAGGCTCGCGAACTCCACGTAATCGGGCGAGTCTAAGGGCCTCGTGAGCGAGGTTCTCTCGTTGACGTGCCTGCCACCGTGCATGCTGCCGCCGTTTCCAACGAACGAGACCTCCTCACTGGACTTATGGTACGAACTGTAGTGGAAATGATCGTCGAGCCGTGGTATCGACGATCGTCGAACGTGAACTGTGTCGACGAAGACGCTGTCAGTCGACCACCACAGCCAGTCCCCCGGTCTGGCCGAGTTTCACGAGTACAGGCTCGGTTTACCCTGACGGAAACCGAGCTGGAATCGGCGGAAACTTCCGGTCCCAGGCGCGACCACTAGTGTGTCGACCCTTTGTGTCTAGGTGGTTACAGGGAAGTTTATACGTAGACGTTACTTAAATGCCGTCTGCGACGTACAACTTGCATGCTGAAGACTCACTGAATGTGGTCTAATCTGCCTAATCTAATGCCTTGTCTAATCTAATGCCACGTATACAGTGGCATTAAACCGTCCTAAAATTTTCAATCCTTTTATATTGTGGTTAACCCTTTAACGCTCAAAGAAACCATCCCATAAAGGTTGATGTGTGGTTTTCTAATTTCTCATATAGGTATCTGGGAAAGTATAGTAAATATGAAATAACTGTTACGATGGAAAAACTGTCCAAATGCTTTTATCGAGGTTTTCCCTATATACCTACGGAGTTCAAAAAGAAAAATCAGAACTTTTCGAATTGTGAGTGCCAATATCCAATATCTAACATTTCTAACTGTCTAAAATCTAATTTTTCTAACTGTCTGAAATCAAATGTTTACACGGTTCGACCTAAGCCTTGGGAGCTTCGATGGGACAGGAACTTTTCGCGATAAATAGCGAGTGGAAAATGATATCGACTGTTCGCGGGATGGTTCGTGATAGTTGGCTAAGAAACGGAAGTTCCCGAATGGGCCATTAATGGGAGAACGGACGAAGGTTGGAGGCAATTAAGACAAGATTACTCCTTAAATCAGCCATTCCATCGCGGAACGCGAGGAACGGTTGTACTCGGTTCGAACGGCTGCTCGCTGTTGCAAACCAATACACACACACGGACACGAAAGGCGTCGACTGGCTCGCGTTATATAAGAAGAGATCGAGAGGATCGACGGCCGGGAATGAAACACGAGCCGGCCGACTCGCGTTTTTATCCTGCGGTGCGGAGCGACGATGAGAAGCTTTGGGCTATTACAGAAGATCATCGACACCTTCCAGTGAGCTCGATAAGGTGGCAAAAGATACGTGGGGAGGGAACTTGAAGAGGAATTCTACGAACAGATTGGAACAGTTCTATTTTTTTTCTCGATGGATAGACGGGGAATAAAAAATAACGTGTAAGGGTATTTTGTTTATCAATAACTTTTAGATGGTAGATCATATGTATTTGTAGCGTAATTGTTATACTAGACTGTGGATTTTGTGCATTTATAGCGTATCCAATTGTCTGAAATTCAGTATAGCAAGAAGTCTAATAAATTTTAGAACAGTTTTCGTTTTACGTGGGAGTTGAGAGAATCTTCGACGAAGTAAAGAAATTTCTGTAAAGAAATCTTTATGAATTGGTATTTGCATAAAGATCCGCAGTCAACTAATCGCTATCGGAGCAAAATATCTAAACAGGGACTGTCAGGACGTGTAGTACAACCAAAAAGAAGATGACTGTACGAAAAAATAAGTCATAAATATTAATTTATAGTTCTTATATACTTAAATATATAAGATATATTAAATAATATTTATGAAATATCATACGAGGCTTCGTTCTCGAGATAAACCGCTGGGAAGTTTCATCGAGTGTGCATGTAGGTATTCGTAGCGACAATAAGTAGAAACAGAATGTAACGAACAGACGCGTTGGCCTATTCAATCGCACGTGCATCCAGCAGATTTTCGGATTCGATTATCTTTGAAACAAAGCGTCATAGGAAACAATTTTATTCTACATTTTCGATTTGTTTTGGCCTGTAGAATAACCTCCTATTATACTACCAACCTAAAACATCCTGAATACTTTTGAAACAAGAAATGTTCGAACTGATGAAGACAGTCGATCGAAAGTTTTTTTAAAAGAATGTATTTGATACTCACGTTCGAACAATCAACGCATTAAAAACGATCCAAACGGAAAGTTCACTACATCAACAATGGTTCAACACGAGACCAAAAATCTTGATGAATCGCCTCGTAGCTTACGCAGTGGTCACATGAGAATGAAACGATTCACTATCAATCGTCCACTGGTCTACTAGATGGTAATTACGAAAATGAATTGCACTTGTTGCACACACGCGTAATCACAGGACCGTGACTATAACACTGGAACTACCAAAACGGTAAAAATGATTGGTATTCATAAACTTTTAGAAAATTAATTAAAATTACATTTGTAGTATATTTTCTGATATATACTAATTTTGTGAAATAGTTCGTTAATTTATCGATTTGCCGTTCCTTCCACCAACGTAATAGAAATAGAAACACAGTTCATCTTCGATAGTTATTAATGGACGATTAGTTATCACGAGATGATCGTGATCGTTCTCATGGATGATCCATGGAGAAACGACCAGTCCCGCTGCTAAAACCTCACTGCACCTGTGCACCATGGATCGACGTCAGTTCAGTTCTTACATCCTACATTTTTATCTTGTAATGTGGGTGTGTAACGTAATACCTGGCGTAAGATCGGGACGGGGCTTCCTCCCGTTGCCGGGCTTCGCAGGCGCATAAATCACGTGAATTCGCCGCGAAGATCGTTCGACTCTGTCGCGCAAAAAATACGCGTGCACACCAAATTGGACTGCATTAATTATGTAACTAGCTGACAGACGAGATTCTGTCGTTGCGGTTGGACCGATACTTAAATAGAAAACGCGATTGTGATATCACCAGTGGTCAGAATTGCTACACAAGCTTCGATATTATTAAAAAATTATACTTCATCCATTTTGTTATTAGGTGTACAAATTACGTTGTGGCTTTCAAATATTTTTATTTATTTTCAAAAATAGACCGAAAGTCCTGGAAATATCATTTTCTACGCTTTACGCCAATTATATGACAGTTGATAAAAATAATGGTGGTCGGGAGTTAATAATTAATTGTGGGAGTTCCGAATTAATTTCTACACCTAATATTACTACCATTGAATACACTAATTATTACCCTTGAAGATCTGAGCGGGAATTTTACTCGAAAGAATATATTGTGATTTCAATTTGCTTTTATTCTCTTCAAGTTGTTAATCATCGAAAATTCAATATCCCAATTCGCACTAGTGTGGTGTTATACTGAGGTGTGGGTGCGATGCCTGAGGGTTGAAATACTTACCTTATTCAACTTGTCACGTGACACAGAATTATCTTCAGGGGAAAATCTCGTGACAGGTTAGAGAGAGGCTTAAGCTAGAGGGGTCTAAAGTGTGTCATCCTATGGTAATGCGTTCAGTTTAGGGTTACCTTAAGCCACAACCCCACCTGTACGTCCCGCAGACATACACTTAAAGGTTCAAGGAAATTAATATTCGATTCCTTCGAGTAATAAATATATTTATTGTCAAATCGAAACATTTTCTCAATCCGTGCACCAGAACGTTAATCTTTTAGGGGCCCGTAGTTCTAGCCATTGTTCTTGATTCGGCACGTACATCTCCGCAGGCATTCGTTCCAATCCAGGTGACTCAGGCGAGCCTTGCTCGTTCGTCCTTGTGACTGAAAGGATTCGATTAAACGAAGACGAATCAATCTGTAGGACCTTACACATTTTCTCTACACTTCATTCAACGAGACGAGTCAATAACTACAGTAAATGATCGATGAGTGTTCGAAAGCCCTCGGCACTGAGTGTTCAGACGTCATCCCCACCACTGACTGCTTGACTGGGTCCACGGGGGACCCCACCAGTGGTGGGGATGACGTCTGAACATTCAGTATCAAGGAGTCTTCTAACACTCATCGATCATTTACTGTATAAACAAAGGAAGGTAGTGTCCGTTTAGCTTAGACAAGGACAGAGACAGTTTCCAGCCAATAACTGGGCTAGGCACGTGTGTGTTTTGGTTATTTTTCCTGGCTCGTCTCGTTAGATGAACCCACAGACTTCTATACGGTCGGGGTATTTCGTTAATATCTCGGTAACGAAGCCTCAGATTACATTGTTGCTAAGGAGAAAGTTGTTCCAATTCACCCCTCGAGTGCCCCATTTCCGGGTCGGAGGACATTTTTGTTACACCCTGTATACTACACTAGAATACAAGAATATAAGAACCCAATGTATAAGACACTCCCCCACCACTTGCACCACTTTTCTCTCGGCTGTTTGCGGTGTATTGTAGTTAACTGTAGTATATAGAAATCTGTGGATGAATCACAGCTACGATATATCGCTTTATACCCATTTTTTTGCGCATAGAGATAGCCTCGCCAGGATGCCGCAAGAGTAGTCTGCCCACACCCTCGCAACGTCTCAGTACCTCGTTCTTCAAAAGACGGTCCCTCACTTCCTGCGAAATTATCGTGCACCCAGAGACCCATTTCGACACGTACGCGAAGTCCGTGAGCAACTGCAGCGCCCCGTGCTCGCTGGAAAATATATTTCAGTCTTACGATCACTCGTGGACGTTCGAATGGCGACCCGGTAGCACCCTTATACAGTCGCCTCGGAAAGTAAGTTAAGGCATTAACCATATCTAATAGGATATCTCGAGAAAGTTCCGTTAAAATGAATCCTGAACACACGAGTTAGTTTCGAGTAGATGTTAAAACAAAACTCGAAGAATTCTTGAATTAACCCTAGATTACTAAACAATCCTGTGACTTACATTACGACTAAATATTCGTAGAATTTACGACTGAAGAAAAACATTAAAAAATAAATATTTAAGAAATATTTTAAGAAAATATTACGTATTAAACATTTATGTTAATCAGATTTAAAAGTAGTAAGAAATTATGACAATAATTATATGTTGGCAACATGAAAACACTTTCTAAGAATCTTTTACGATAGTTTAGTGATGTAGGGTTAAAAGAATTATAGAGGGGAACATTGACATAGTTTTCATGGCGACTATATCTTCCAAAAGGCTCCAAGTCCCCCGAGGATTTACCTGAATTTAATTCGATGCAGGTATATGTAGTCGAGCCACGCCTCGCACATAATTCTCAGGATCATATTCGACGTCTCGTGATCCTCGATAACCTCTAGTACCGGGAGCAGCACCTTTTCTATAGGACGCACCTTTTTAGCGGGGGTGGACACGATTTCGAGGGTGTTCGTAAGGGAAATTCTCAGTACCGAAATACTCCTCCACGTAGAGGCTAGGGTTCGTTGGGGCGATGTTTCCTCCACGACGCCAGTAACTCGATCGTGGAAAGCACATGTGGAGATTGGCGAGACTGACCACGCGACAGATCTTCGCGAGAATTGCTGTACACTCGGTGGCACACTTCTGTGGATGTTAAAAAAGGAAACCAGGTAGAACGTGTGTCTGTAGATTATTCTTTGAAAATATTCTTCAGGGTGCATCCGTTGAATCTAAAATCTATCAAGTTATTTCACAAATTTAAGTCCCCCAATACGATCGTGTATTAGACTGCCCTCTTTAATTCAATTGTCCTCACTAGAATTTTTAAACACTAATATAGAAAGTACTTAATATAGGAAATAGTTTAAATCATATGTATTATATTTTATATCACACATAACTAAAATATAAATAACGGAGACATAAACTAGTTAAACATAAACTCGTGATTATCACTATTATTGTTAGAAACTGCTAATGATTCCCAAAAACCAAGGCGATTTCCTGGAAATATTAGTTTCAATTTCGTGAATTATATTTTCTGTTCAATTTTCAATTTCTAGTGATACGTTAAGACCATCTAACTTAGCAAATGTAAGACAACGTAAACTAGTGAAATCATCTGATAAGCACTAAGGACAAACAAATTAGAGTGTCTCCAAGAAGCACGCAGGGCATTCTAGCTTTAATTACAAACATATGAAGCTCCAAATATTCCGAAAAATTTAAAAAGACGATTAGACAGGACACGATCAGACATTCTATACCTGAAGTAAATCCACGTTAACGTTCACTTCAGAGGCGATCTTCGCCCTCATCTTCCCGCAGACGTACACCTGAACGTTGACAGAGTCCATGGACAGTTCGTTCGTATGATCGGCAAGCTGAAATTGAACGAACAGTAAGGTAGTCGAAAGACGGGGGGGATCTGTTTACGTGAGTGGAAGACCTTTCGATAAGATAGCTCCTCGAAGCAGTTCAGTATGTCGCCCTTGACCAACAGGAAGAACACTTCCAGCTCCCACGTGTGGGCTATGGTCTTCGCCTCCTGCACGATCCACAGTCTCACGGTGTGCACGGAGTGATCCAATCGATGGAGAATGACGATCTGCTCTGTAAGTGGTAGCTCGATCACCGGTGCACCGATCACCCATTCGCCACCAGCCTCGCACTCGTTGCTCAGTCTAACCAGCAGCTGAAATACCTCTGCGAACTTCTGGCCCGTGTCAGTCCCCTGAAACGAACTCCTCTCGGTTTTATTCTTTAAATTCTCCTCTATTTACAGCTTCATGGCGAAAACCTTGTGTATATTGATTAAGAACTCGATAATAGGGGTAGCTAACAAAGGGAACTTTGATACTTCGAAATACCTGATTTTTTTTAACTCGACAGATTTATAGGGGATTTTGATGGAAGCATCGAGCAATATTTTCTCTTTTCTGATATTCAGTTCTTCGGGGTGAAACCACCCCCTAAATGCTAACGTGTCTTCTCCTGTTTACCTATATATCTTGAAAACTGTGGTAAATATCAATAAAATGTTACAAGGAAAATTTAACAGCTTCTTATGCTCTATAAATTTGAGCAGTGAGACTGTTAAACATTTATCGCTTAAATAAATAAATAATAAAAAAACAAATTTTTAAGAATTCCATTTATAGGAAATAAGCGGCGGTTGAAATGTTCCTTCTGAAATTTTGTTTATATTTCCAATAGTTTTCAAGATATATGGGAAAGTAGGAGAAGACACATTACCATTAATGGGGTGGTTTCACCCCGATGAACCGAATATCAGCCAAAACAAAAAATTGCCCGATACTTCTACGAAATTCCTCTACAAACCTGCAAAATTTCAATAGAATCAAAATTTACAAAAGTTCCCTTTTAAATCACGTAGTTGTAGTATTACACCCCAATTTGGATTATCCCATAGCCCTAGGAATAATCTCTCGAGTGAATGGAAAGATTAGGAAAGTAGGATCGAACGTTATTTACGAGTCAACCTTGTAATCTCGACATTCTGACCTCCGTGGACGAGGGTCTCGATTGACACTGGAACGCGGACGTGTAAGCGATTCGAAACAGCTGGTCCCAGACGGTGAGGGTTGCATGGTACCCGAGAGCGTCGCAGAGATTCTGCAGAGCCGGCCTCGCCGTCGGAGACACTGAAATTTTAACGAACATCCCACCGAAATCACGGCCGTTTCTCCTGTGAGAAACTTCTCCCATGGTATTCGTACGCACACACACACTTACCAGGATTCCTCTGGACGAACTGACTGAGCCAGTCCTTGAGGTGCTGTGCTCCGTGACTGTGATGAGTGGCGAGCGGTTCCGGGGACCACCAGAGGATCACGTGGTCCAGGATACCCGACAACGCGCCCCAGGCGACCTCCTGATAGTAGTTCTTCACCTTCTTTGTGGCACTGCTCCTCAGTCTTGTCTCGCCTGTGCAATGTTTTTTTTTTAAATCATTAAACCTTTTTTGGATTCCCATATTTAGATGATTTTCTAGAACCACTCTTTCTGGAACTAGTACGTGGCAAACGAATTTATAGATAAAGAACGAAAATGTGAATCGTGAATGGAACTGTTCCAATTCCGTTAACCCCAGAACGACACCCTTCCATTTTGTCGCGTAAGTAACACCGTTGTTAATAAAATCTTAATATTTAAAATACTATTTAATATTTTCAAACTATTCTTTAAACACCCTAGGAAATAATAACTGCATATTACAGTGATTTCTATTTAAAAAAAGCATAAAAGAAATTTTAAAGAAAAGTTCTAATGTTGATTTCCACGTCTCTAGAAAAGATTCAAATTTTGTGAGGTCGCCGGTAACATCAGGGTGGCATTCCAGGGTTAAAGATCGAGTCGGTACTCCCGAAAACGTATTAGCCTCGACGAGAAATAAATCGTGGAACACCTTTGACGGTCTTCAATGCTTCGTTGCCCAACAACTGCGGCGAGACATCTTGCACGACGTTCAACAGTTTGAGGACCTGTTCGTTCTGCGTATTGACCAGCGTCTGAATGCTCTCGACGTTCGACATCTCCATCTCGGCTTTCGATGAAGCGCTCTCGATCGGCGGCGTCAAGTGTCTCGTGAGGGCCCTGTAAATCAATTCTTCGTGAACGACAACGACGCGGTACGGTGGGGGGACAATAAAGTCACGATTGCTTGGGCAGAGTTGATGGGCGAATCGACTAACCGGTAGATCTCGATACTCGAATTCTCCGAGACGTCGCCGGCCTCCGTCGTCGACGCCGGATCGGTTCTCTCCCGAGGCTCGTAATTCGTCAGAAGACAGTCGATGAGCTCGTGGCAGGTCTCCTCTGCCCTGTTCTTGGCCAGCATCTGGAACCGTAACGTTTTCCATTGAACCACTCGGAGCAAACTGGTCAGAGAATTTATTTTCTCGCGAATATTATACATGTATACCGATCTGAGTTATAGATTAACCCTTTCATTTCCAAATCGTTTAAAAACTACCAAATAATTATATTCTTGTGTTTTTGTGTATATTAGATGACATACAAATGATTCACAAGAACATTTTAACATTTTTGTTCACAAAAGTGAAATGGAATCAAGGGACACACTTTCTGATGCAACATTTTTCTATTTGGACGCGTAGAGGTCATATGAAGGTCAATTTTTTTTGTTAATTAAATCGTATTCCATTAAAGTCTATAAGTCCACCTGCAGTATCCGTGTGACGGACATCTTTTTCAAGGGCTCCAACATTTGCGGGCTATCGTTGTGGAAGACGTTCGTCGACGGATCCGAAACGTCGATATCCATGCTCAGAATGTCGTTGTAAACGTTCACCAGTCTACGATCAATACAGTTCTGTCAGGGAAGTAATGCTCGTGTTCGGTAATTAAAGCTAGATAGAATAGCTCGACGAAACATCGAAACGGAAGTTCTTACTTGAAGACGACTCTGAGCAGCTCCTCGCTCTTGCAGTCGACGATTTCGTTGATCAAGTTCCGAGTGGATCTGGCGAGCACGTTCAGCTTCCGTTTCATCGACACCAGATAATGACGCATTTTGTATTTGTATATCGGATGGGAGCTTAACGTCATCGTGGAAATCGGTTTGTAACGTTTCGTAACTTCCCCTAGATCGCTCGCGATATTGCCACAAGCCTGGCAAACGATACTATTAATTAGGGGTGGGTTTGAACCGAATTTTTAAATTGTCGAAACTCGAAGCTAAAACTCTATAAGATTTCGAGACTCTCAAAACTTGAAGCGCTGATTTTGTTTCGCGAGAAGAATATTTTCTTCTAAGAACTAGTCTCGACAGTTTTTCAAATCACGAAATCAGTGCAAAATTTCGAGGTCTCGAAACTCAAAACATTCTTAGGTTTCGAGGTATCAACAATTCTGAGAACTCCATTCCTATTAAGTATCGAAATAATTTTCCACGTTAGAGGTAACGAAAACCCGAGAGTCTACGAAAGAAATCAACAAGCATATTTCCCAGGGGGTTACAAATTTCAAGAAAGTGGGCTGCAGCATTTTGAGATTGCAACGGTTCGATCGAGACGTAGATAAAGAAACGAAGCTTAGCTCCAATAAGGCACGAAAGGGCCATAATCCGTGGTAATGAACGTGAGCAAAGGGGGAAAGCCAGCGTGCGAGACGGGGATAATTTTAACAATCGACCGGTTCCCAGATCCCGTTTGATAATGAGAAACTAAACTGCCGCCCGGGGAACTTGGTCCGCGGGAGGGAAGTTAGTTTCGCACCTCCAGATCACAAGCCTGCACGTCTGTAATGTCCTGGATGATTAAGGCTATGCATTCCACGAGGTTGCCCATTCTGGCGTCGAGCGACGAGGATTCGGCGAACCATTTCTCCAGGACACTGCCAGCAACTGGCAGCCACTTGCTGATGTTTGCTCTGTAATTAGAATCCATGCGTGGGCCAAGGGAGCACTTCCAGCTTCCGGTCCCGATCGAGTTCACTGGAACATTCTTTTTTCCATTGGTCCCAATTGACTGGTGCTACAAAATTTTATGCATAAGTCTTCATTGCCCATTGTTACGAATACCATGGAACGAAATTCTGAATCTGTGTTACCTTGATAATATTTATCGTTGTGCCACGATACCCTGCGTCGTACGCATTTGTTCAACGAGATCCTGAGAGACTGGATCAACTTCCGGTGGACCTAATAACATTCCGTTTCGCGAAGATTTGTTTAACGATTTCTAATTGTATCACAGGGTTTATCTGACACTACGCGTAATTATGAAATGTTTGTCGATGAATTTTAGGGAGACTTCGAGCTATGAAACTTGAATGAAACTGCTCCATTCTGTGGCCATGTACTCGGGGTGTAAATCGCCACGGTGTTACCACGGAGACGCCTGACGCATAGCGACCATTCGTGTTGCGACGTAAACTCGTTAGTCAGACATTTTATTATCCTCGTTGTAAAAATGATGCAGGTCGTACAAGTTTTTTGATGGATTATATTTCGATACTAAGTAATATTCGAAATGTCAACTTTAATGGGTCTTAAGATAGCGTTCATTCTAGTTTTAAAATAATGGAAGTTGCAGTAAGGAGAAGAAATTTTGTCCGTTTTAATGCCACTGAAGAAAACAAGAACTTTTATAACATCCACAGTCTAATTATTAAATTAATTAATAAGTTATTTTAACGTCTTTCCAATTCGAAATAATATTCAGAAAAAAATATTGGACTTTTTTACCGACACTACATATGATGTAAAGACTAACGAGGGATTCCCCTTATTCTTTCAAGAACAGACTAATTTAGTGAATTATTCTTTAAGTTAACTAGTGTCAATGAAATTATCTTTGCAAATGATTAATGACTGCTTAGGAAAGTGATTGACCTCATATCATCTGAAAATGAAGTCTCTCATATGTACATATCATTGAAATTTGTTATCTCTTGCATATAACGATAACGAATCACATTGCAAATGTAGTACTACCAATATGAAGTGTTAATACATTTGCAAAGAATTCATTCTCTGTTTATAACTTTTGTGGTGTGGTGTGACTTGAAACCTCTGGAATCATGACTCATGACTGCGATACTATAAATATGTCCTCCTGGCTATGCAGATTGAGGTTCAATTACATAATCATATACAGAGCATAGTACAATAAACAAATGAAAAAATGGGTAAGTGTGTATTTTAATTTACGAATAAATACTTTTTGATACTTATTCAATTAGACAAAAATTTCTTTACCCCTCTAGGAAATTCAGAAAGCACAAATGCAAGAAAAAACAATAGAAAATTTAGACAAAAGGCAAAGACTTCTCTAACAACTCCACCGCGACAATTTTTAACACACAATGAATTTTGTGAAATTTGGTTATCGTGGAAAGTCAATTTTTTACGTTTTAAGCAATCAACGAATGATAAGCAAACTAATCACAGCAGATGGGCAAATATGTTGTTGAATCTCATGGGCCCAATTGGGCAAGAGATTTATAACACATTCATATTTCAGTCTGTAAATGACAGAGAAAATGTAGATGTGTTACTTAAAAAATTCGATGAATATTATATGTTTGCTGGAAAGAAGAAGTTACCTCGTGAAAATGTTTATGAATATATAAATGATTTGAAGGTAGTTCTAATAAGCTTAAAGTCCTCATAATAATATCATTGTATGATCTAAAATTTAATTATATGATTTTATTTTGTAGTCTGTTGTCAAAGAAAAAAACATTACAGATGGAGAAAATGTGATAAAAGAAAAAATTTTGGTGGAAATTAATGAAACTAAATTTACCAATATTGCCAAAACTCTGATACCATCATTTGTGTTTTCATCTAATTATAATGGGTTACTATTAATGGAGATAGCTTTCATTTGGAAATGTTATGACGACAATGATTTATTGAGAGACTGCACAAAATGTGGGTATGAACATATTGAGAATAACTGTCCAGCATTAGGAAAACATTGCTCAAAATGCAATAACTGGAATCATTTTGGTAGGAGATGTCCATTGATTTTCGTTGAAAATTGTAACTATTGTGGTGGTGCTCATTTTAAAAGAAAGTGTCCTGCTTTCAATGAAACTTGTACCAAATGTAATAAAAAAAACCATTTTTCTTGGAAATGTCAATCTGTTGTAATAGAATTTTGTCGTTCTTGTGGTATGACACATACTGCATCAAAAGCAGTATGTCCAGCTAATAATACTATGTGTTTATTTTGTAATACAATGGGTCACTTCAGTTCACGATGTTATAAAAAGCCACATCACCAAAGGTATTAAAATGCCATAAAAAGTATATAAAATATTCTCATACAATTAAGAGAAACTTTAAAACAGTGCAATATCTTTCATTCATTAAATATAATACATAATATAAAATAACATACATATATACATCATAACGTTATAATCATTAAAGAATCGTTTTTATTAATTATGTATACACATAAAAATATACTTTTATACTTAGCATGCTATACATTTTATTTAGTAGTTTCTTTCACTAAACGTTTTTTCCCTCCTTTCATTTGGTCCCATTGTGATTGTAACATACTATTTTGTCCTTGAGTACGGTAATACCTGAAGTGCAATAAACTATGTATTGAATAACTTAAGTAACTGAACAATTGGATTGTTTATTACTCACTGGCGATATTCAGAACGGGCTATTGGAATTAACATAGTCATTAAATTCCAAGTACCCACAATATCATGTACTGGTACCAGGTGACTAGTTTCTAACACGTGCCCTGATTCTTCGGACTTCAAAGTACCATATACTTTAAAGACAGTATATTTTTCCTAATGAGAAAACAGAGCAACTTCAGTGTACACTGTACGAAATGTTCAAATGCAATTTTACTTTGTTCCCAACAGGAATGAAATATATCATTTTTAAGGACCATTCTCACCCAAAGTGCACAATATGTATTGTCTGAATTCTTAATATATATATCCCTGACACTTAAGTTCTCGAAAGAAACAGGAAATTCAGAACTATTTCCTGGTGTTAGAGATAAAAGCATGGCACGTGATTCAGTCTTTGGAACGAGTTCACCCAAAGTTTGTATTCTTTTAATACCATTCTCTTGATAATCTTTGAAGGAGAGATATATGGAAATGGCTTCAACCCTCATAGGAATATAAGGAATATCATTGTATACCAGGTTATTACGCATTCCTAGAGAAATTCTCCAATTTTCAGGCGTGCATGCGGCACTCATTGTAGGTTCTTCCCCGAGTTTAACATTCAAACCTAAGCAACATTAAATTTGTGATTAGGTAACCCCACCGCCGTACAGACTGGACAGTAACACTGTCATCTACGGCAAAAGACCTAAACTACTAGCCAGACGAAATATATGTATCATGTAGCTTGTTAAGGGGGCCCTAGAACCCCCGGAACATGCGTAAGGGCGAGGGTTGAATCGGTACCGCCACGGTATCGATACTTTTACTCATGCACTCATAACTGCTTTTGTATGAAGGTATCGAAACAAAAGTATCAATACCGACTTGTATCGAATTATATTTTCCAAACCTTGATATCCAACACAAAAGTTGTTTCTGCGTTAAAAGAAAAAAAAATACAATACTATACTTTATATATTGACTTTAAATATTTAATATAAAATATAAAACATATAAACATAAACGTGTGTATAAACTATATACGATATACGTAATATAAGTTATACTTGATAAATAAATACGTATCCTCGCGAGCAAACTCGGCTTCCGCTAGGGAAAATCGGTACCAACTCATGTAATTTTTAAAATATTGATATTAATTTATGAACCGAGACTATAGTTTCACAAGTTTCGAGGTTGTTGATACAGAATAAATGAAAATATCATTTTTATTAAGAAAATTAATTACATGCTTATTATTGTACTTATTTATACAGATTTCTTTAAGAAGAAATAAGGTAATAGGAATTGGGCGGAAGGTGTTGATGGGATTAATGAACAACGCATATGTACCGTTTTATTGTCTTTTATGTAAACAATTCTAAGGAAATATACAGTTTACGATATAAGAGCACCAAGAGACATACAATTAAAATTATCGTATAAGATAATAATATTGACGGCATTAATAGCATTTGGATTATTCCGACAAGCTGTTGTGGTACGCATGGAATTTTGACATTCATTTTAAGTCTCATTCATTTTTGTAGTATATTGAAATATTCAAAGTCCCATTAATTTCAATGTTATTCCAATTTTGAAAGTGGTACATACAGTAGTTCAGTTTGTTTCGTTTCATAATTATTTATGGAAAAACCAGTAGTCTCTCTATACATATATGTATATGTAATATGATTATACCTACGTACAGTTGCGAAATTGTAGTATTTTTCGGCTTACAATTTCCCTTGCGGGAATGCCTTACCGTAGTGAGCCATCTCGTGGCTGCGGGATTCCGGGAATCGGGTGACGTCACGGCGTGCGAGCGAGAACGGTAGAGCGAGCCGCGGTATCGGTGCTCTCCGTCGGTGTGACGCGTGCCGAGGAATGTCGGTGGTCTATTCAATATTCTATGGGGAAAGGTGTGCGAGCGAGAGAGTACGGTAGAGCGTGCCGAGTATCGGTGCTCTCCGTCGATCCAACGCGCTAGTGAGTTGCGTCACCCAGTTTATTGACTTAGCCGTGTACGCCGTGTACCAAGGTCGTACCATCCCGTGCAGGTCTGTGCTTGCTTCCTCACTTTGTCGTGAACCGTCGCGGAGGGTGGTCGCGCGTCTCATACTCGTCCTTTCTCTTGTTACTAACCCATTGTTTGTTGCAGGCATTCGACAACCATCAATTTATTTACTGTGCATATTGTTGTGTCCCCTCTCTTGTTACTAATCCCTTATATGTTACAGATGTTCGAGAACCATTGGCTTCGATATTTATCTTCTTATGTACTGTGATTCATTTAATGTGATTTATTTACTGTGCATATTATTTATTTATTTACTGTGCATGTTACTAATCTATATACTGTGCATATTGTTGTGTCCCCTCTCTTGTTACTAATTCCTTGTATGTTACAGATGTTCGAGAACCATTGGCTTCGATATTTATTTTCTTATTTACTGTGATTTATTTACTGTGCATATTATGTATTCTATGTGTATTGTATAATGAAAAATATTTTTCCAAACAGTTATTCCATCGAAAGAAGACATCGATCAACGTCTACATCTTCAAAGCGTGCGTCTACCACTGCGTTAAGTTACTGTAAGTTAAACTTAAATCATAATTCGATATTCATTGTTATATTCATATTCATCATCACATCGTTTATTATTAATTTTAGTCTATCTATTAATAGACTTAAATTGTGATCAGCCATTGTGCATACCAAGTTATTATTAATTCATTTTGCTCGTTGATTTCTCTACACAGACTTGGGGTATGGGCAGTGGGTCTGTACCTATTATGGTACGGGCAGTGGGCCTGTGCACTAAGACTGTTTGCCGATCCCTCTGGTTTCTATTGAGAAGCCAGATATCGGACGTGTTTAGTCTTTGCCTGGTAAGTAGGATTTGGAGTAAAGGCTCGTGCGCGCCTGGGTACAACGTACCCGCCTACGGAGTAGTCGGGAGTCTGCTCCGTAAAAGGACTCTGTTTTACAGGGGATCTCGCTTGCACTACCATACTTGGTCATGACCTGTGCTCGGGTCTGGTACGTAGGTGACCAGCCCAAAGGGCCTGGAAAGTGAGAGATGGATTCGGGTTTGCGAGGTTGCGCCCGTCTTTCCTATTTTCTTAAACCAGGTTCTGGCGACAACACTTTCATCGCGATACTTGTTCATACTGTAGTTTAACGTGGTTCATCGTAGAATTAATTTTTGGCTTGGTATATTAGGTGCGTAAACGAAATGATCGATGGAACTTTTTCCATTCCGTCTATCTCTTTCGTTTGAGTATTAGCGACTACATTGCGTTAAATTTGTTATTTCGTATTACTAGCATTAATTCGTATTAATTAGAATATTAAGATAATATTAGTTCTAAGCTGAAGAACGAAGACAACCGACGAGGGAACTTAGTTTTTTATAGGTTTAGGCTCAAGAAAGAAGTCATCCGCCGAGGGATTTTAGTATCGGTAGTATTATATAGTTAAGATTTAAGTAATTTATAAGGTTTATTGTGAAAGGTGGGTAGATGTAGAACTTGTGATTCCATCTACTTGCCTTGGGCCTCCACTCGCAGCAACCTCCTCGTGGTGAGGCCTGGGCAATCGATATTATCATCGGTAAAATACTGTAAACTGAAGACAATATCGAGCTAATGGCTGCGAACTTCGAATCTATCTCATAAAATCACGGTCAGTGTTACATCGAATTTGGATTATTCTGAGAAACGATATGAGATTGAAAGTTTTGTAAGAATGTCTACTATTTTGAATGTTTTAATAAAGTATTTGAGATAAAGATACATGAAACTGTTGAAGATTACTTTAGATCCCTTCCCTTATTCTGTATATCTTCGGATTAGAATACAATAGTTGCTGGAACAATTGACATTTTGACAATATACTGGTATAAATAGAACTTTGACAATTTTCTAAGTTTCATTTGTTTGAGTTGGCTGAAATGTTTAAATATTACATCATTATTATCTTAAAATCTTAATATCATTTATTTACAATAATTTTATTTGTTGCGAGATATTATATAATGAACTTCAACCCAACTAGAGCTCAGTTAACTAAACTTCCACAATACTGCTAGGTCTGCATTTTCTTCATTTTCCCCATAAAGGAAAGCCTTTATATAGCTTAAAATACCACTGGACATTGTAAATCAATGCTTTCCATCCAAAACGAATTGAAATAACAAATTTTCGAAGATAGCCTGGGATATGTACGCGGTTCAATTCATTCATTAGTCGTAGGGTACATTGGAATGTAAGTTTTCGAAAAGTGGTCAAAGAAAGGCACGAAACATATGGCTCTGACATTGTTTACAACCATCAGAGTGCTGCGAAATGAAATTTCTGAGAAATCGTCCTTGTGCGTCTATTATTCCGTTTGAGGTGGGTCAGTGTTCGTTGAGCTAACCGAAGGTATACGCAAAAAGAAAAGGTCGTACCGGCGTGTAATACAGTACTGAATATTCTATTTCGTTAAACTAGAAATTGAAGTGGGGCGAGGAAGACAGTTACCTGCACCCACTGAACCTCCAATAACAATGCCCCTAAGATAGCCGAATCAACACACCGCGAGCAGTCAAAGACGGCCTAAGGGTCATTCGTCTTGCACAAGTCGAAGTGACAAGACGTGAAGTGAATTCGCTCCCATCGAAGTGTACGTGATCTTTACTTTTCACATTTAATCATTTATACAAACTATTAGTGCCTTCGTTAGTTCTTTATCGTTACTTTCGTTTAATATTTATTCAATTTCGAGTAAATTATCGTAAATTAATTCGATATTACGGGACAAAGTGATCGGTTTTCACGACTTTCTTTGTCTACGCTGTAGTATTTACGCGTTTCTGATTCCATTTACAATCTTTTACGGCACACCTAGAGTACAATAGTTATTTATTTGTAACGAAACCATTGGTAATTTAATGTAACTGCTTGGTTTAAACGCGTTTATTTTCTGTTTCAGAACACCGGTTGGAAAGGACGTGCCCCCTGACACCATGGCAGTAGCAACACTTTGGAAAATTGGTGAAACACGGTAATATGTTGTAACAAATAGGTGATCATCTACTATATATTTTTATTTTATCGTGTTTCTATTATGTCTCGCTGTAAGCATGATCGCGATTTTTTTATTTATCGTGCAAAGATCGAACGAGAATTCTTCCGGGAAGTATGTACAGTGAATTAAACTGCGCAATTGAAGAATTCGAAATGGTTACCGTGGCCATTCGAAAATTTGACTATTACCTTTAAACATTTAAATTCGAAATATTCGTAATTTCCTGTGTCACGGTCGCGAAATTGTTTTAATATTAATTATTTCACCTGTCTATCTTTATGGAACCATCGTGTTTGCATTTGCATACGGTTTCAGTTGTAAGTTTGATTATA